>NC_090927.1:594493252-594807997 GCF_040938575.1 Ambystoma mexicanum
TGATATGCAAACAGATATTTCCCATCTGTGAAAGGTACAGTGAGCAAAAATCATGTGCTGCAAACTCTCAACCCAGAATAGGTTATCATGCCATGTTCTTTCTGGAGAGGAGCGCCTGCTACCTTTTTTGAAATAATTGCAAGGAACTTGGGATTGGTCACCCTGAGTTACCTGGGGACAACCAGACGTGGACTCCCTGCTCACTGTGCGCAGAGAGGCACAGCTTCACCTCACTCATGAGGCCCAACTAGGCTGAAACACGTGTATGGGGTTGCTGTTGGTACACTTGATCAGAGATGAATTGCCATAGCATTGTCGTGCTGGACTGCCCATATGGGCGGGACAAAGACTGATATGCAAATGGTTATTTCCCATCTTTGAAAGGTACAGTGAGCAAAAAGCGTGTCCTGCAAACTCTCATCCCAGAACAGGTTATCATACCATGTTCTTTCTGGAGAGGAGCACCTGCAACCTTTTTTGAAATATTTGCAAGGAACTTGAGATTGGTCACCCTGAGTTACCTGGGGGCAACCAGATGTGGACTCCCTGCTCACTGTGCTCAGAGAGGCACAGCTTCACCTCACTGATGAGGCCCAACAAGGCTGAAACACGAGTATGGGGTTGCTGTTGGTACTCTTGATC
Source organism: Ambystoma mexicanum (assembly GCF_040938575.1). Classification (NCBI taxonomy): domain Eukaryota; kingdom Metazoa; phylum Chordata; class Amphibia; order Caudata; family Ambystomatidae; genus Ambystoma; species Ambystoma mexicanum. The sequence goes on from NC_090927.1 coordinate 594,493,895, forward strand.
AGAGAGGAATTGCCATAGCATTGCAGTGCTGGACTGCCCATATGGGCGGGACAAAGACTGATATGCAAATGTATATTTCCGATCTTTGAAAGGTACAGTGAGCAAAAAGAGTGTCCTGCAAACTCTCGTCCCAGAACAGGTTATCATACCATGTTCTTTCTGGAGAGGAGTGCCTGCAACCTTTTTTGAAATATTTGCAAGGAACGTGGGATTGGTCACCCTGAGTTACCTGGGGGCAACCAGACGTGGACTCCCTGATCTCTGTGCACAGAGAGGCACAGCTTCACCTCACTGATGAGGCCCAACTAGGCTGAAACACGTGTATCGGGATGATTTTGGTACTCTTGACCAGAGAGGAATTGCCATAGCATTGCAGTGCTGGACTGCCCATATGGGCGGGACAAAGACTGATATGCAAATGGATATTTCCCATCTGTGAAAGGTACAGTAAGCAAAAAGCGTGTCCTGCAAACTCTCATCCCAGAACAGGTTATCATGCCATGTTCTTTCTGGAGAGGAGTGCCTGCTACCTTTTTTGAAATATTTGCAAGGAACTTGGGATTGGTCAGCCTGAGTTACCTGGGGGCAACCAGACGTGGATTCCCTGCTCACTGTGCTCAGAGAGGCTCAGCTTCACCTCACTGATGAGGCCCAACAAGGCTGAAACACGTTTATGGTGTTGCTGTTGGTACTCTTGATCAGAGAGGAATTACCATAGCATATTGGTGCTGGACTGCCCATATGGGCGGGACAAAGACTGATATGCAAACAGATATTTCCCATCTGTCAAAGGTACAGTGAGCAAAAATCGTGTGCTGCGAACTCTCATCCCAGAACAGGTTATCATGCCATGTTCTTTCTGGAGAGGAGCACCTGCTACCTTTTTTGAAATATTTGCAAGGAACTTGGGATTGGTCATCCTGGGTTACCTGGGGGCAACCAGACGTGGACTCCCTGCTCACTGTGCGCAGAGAGGCACAGCTTCACCTCACTGATGAGGCCCAACTAGGCTGAAACACGTGTATGGGGTTGCTGTTGGTACACTTGATCAGAGAGGAATTGCCATAGCATTGCGGTGCTGGACTGCCCATATGGGCGGGACAAAGACTGATATGTAAATGGCTATTTCACAATTTTGAAAGGTACAGTGAGCAAAAAGCGTGTCCTGCAAACTCTCATCCCAAAACAGGTTATCATACCATGTTCTTTCTGGAGAGGAGCACCTGCAACCTTTTTTGAAATATTTGCAAGGAACTTGGGATTGGTCACCCTGAGTTACCTGGGGGCAACCAGACGTGGACTCCCTGCTCACTGTGCACAGAGAGGCACAGCTTCACCTCACTGATGAGGCCCAACAAGGCTGAAACACGTGTATGGGGTTGCTTTTGGTACTCTTGTTCAGTGAGGAATTGCCATAGCATTTCGGTGCTGGACTGCCCAGATGGGTGGGACAAAGACTGATATGCAAATGGATAATTCCCATCTGTGAAACGTACAGTGAGCAAAAAGTGTGTGCCGCAAAATCTCATCCCAGAACAGGTTATCATGCCATGTTCTTTCTGGAGAGGAGTGCCTGCTACCTTTTTTGAAATATTTGCAAGGAACCTGGGATTGGTCACCCTGAGTTACCTGGGGGCAACCAGACGTGGACTCCCTGCTCACTGTGCACAGAGAGGCACAGCTTCACCTCACTGATGAGGCCCAACTAGGCTGAAACACGTGTATGGGGTTGCTGTTGGTACTCTTGATCAGAGAGGAATTGCCATAGCATTGCAGTGCTGGACTGCCCATATGGGCGGGACAAAGACTGATATGCAAATGGATATTTCCCATCTGTGAAAGATACAATGAGCAAAGAGTGTGTCCTGCAAAATCTCATCCCAGAACAGGTTATCATGCCATGTTCTTTCTGGAGAGGAGCGCCTGCTACCTTTTTTGAAATATTTGCAAGGAACTTGGGATTGGTCACCCTGAGTTACCTGGGGGCAACCAGATGTGGACTCCCTGCTCACTGTGCATAGAGAGGCACAGCTTCACCTCACTGATGAGGCCCAACTAGGCTGAAACACATGTATGGGGTTGCTGTTGGTACTCTTGATCAGAGAGGAATTGCCATAGCATTGCAGTGCTGGACTGCCTTAATGGGCGGGACAAAGACTGATATGCAAATGGATATTTCCCATCTGTGAAAGGTACAGTGAGCAAAAAGCGTGTCCTGCAAACTCTCATCCCAAAACAGGTTATCATACCATGTTATTTCTGGAGAGGAGCACCTGCTACCTTTTTTGAAATATTTGCAAGGAACTTGGGATTGGTCAGCCTGAGTTACCTGGGGGCAACCAGACGTGGACTCCCTGCTCACTGTGCACAGAGAGGCACAGCTTCACCTCACTGATGAGGCCCAACTAGGCTGAAACACGTGTATGGGGTTGCTGTTGGTACTCTTGATCAGAGAGGAATTGCCATAGCATTGCAGTGCTGGACTGCCCATATGGGATGGACAAAGACTGATATGCAAATGGATATTTCCCATCTGTGAAAGGTACAATGAGCAAAGAGTGTGTCCTGCAAAGTCTCATCCCAGAACAGGTTATCATGCCATGTTCTTTCTGGAGAGGAGCGCCTGCTACCTTTTTTGAAATATTTGCAAGGAACCTGGGATTGGTCACCCTGAGTTACCTGGGGGCAACCAGATGTGGACTCCCTGCTCACTGTGCACAGAGAGGCACAGCTTCACCTCACTGAAGAGGCCCAACTAGGCTGAAACACGTGTATGGGGTTGCTGTTGGTACTCTTGATCAGAGAGGAATTGCCATAGCATTGCAGTGCTGGACTGCCTTAATGGGCGGGACAAAGACTGATATGCAAATGGATATTTCCCATCTTTGAAAGGTACAGTGAGCAAAAAGCATGTCCTGCAAACTCTCATCCCAGAACAGGTTATCATACCATGTTCTTTCTGGAGAGGAGCACCTGCTACCTTTTTTGAAATATTTGCAAGGAACTTGAGATTGGTCACCCTGAGTTACCTGGGGGCAACCAGACGTGGACTCCCTGATCTATGTGCACAGAGAGGCACAGCTTCACCTCACTGATGAGGCCCAACAAGGCTGAAACACGTGTATCGGGATGCTGTTGGTACTCTTGATCAGAGAGGAATTGCCATAGCATTGCAGTGCTGGACTGCCCATATGGGCGGGACAAAGACTGATATGCAAACAGATATTTCCCATCTGTGAAAGGTACAGTGAGCAAAAATCATGTTCTGCAAACTCTCAACCCAGAACAGGTTATCATACCATGTTCTTTCTGGAGAGGAGCACCTGCTACCTTTTTTGAAATATTTGCAAGGAACTTTGGATTGGTCAGCCTGAGTTACCTGGGGGCAACCAGACGTGTATTCCCTGCTCACTGTGCTCAGAGAGGCTCAGCTTCACCTCACTGATGAGGCTCAACAAGGCTGAAACACGTTTATGGTGTTGCTGTTGGTACTCTTGATCAGAGAGGAATTACCATAGGATATTGGTGCTGCACTGCCCATATGGGCGGGACAAAGACTGATATGCAAACAGATATTTCCCATCTGTGAAAGGTACAGTGAGCATAAATCGTGTGCTGCAAACTCTCATCCCAGAACAGGTTATCATGCCATGTTCTTTCTGGAGAGGAGCGCCTGCTACCTTTTTTGAAATATTTGCAAGTAACTTGGGATTGGTCATTCTGAGTTACCTGGGGGCAACCAGACGTGGACTCCCTGCTCACTGTGCGCAGAGAGGCACAGCTTCACCTCACTGATGAGGCCCAACTAGGCTGAAACACGTGTATGGGGTTGCTGTTGGTACACTTGATCAGAGAGGAATTGCCATAGCATTGCGGTGCTGGACTGCCCATATGGGCGGGACAAAGACTGATATGCAAATGGCTATTTCACAATTTTGAAAGGTACAGTGAGCAAAAAGCGTGTCCTGCAAACTCTCATCCCAAAACAGGTTATCATACCATGTTCTTTCTGGAGAGGAGCACCTGCAACCTTTTTTGAAATATTTGCAAGGAACTTGGGATTGGTCACCCTGAGTTACCTGGGGACAACCAGACGTGGACTCCCTGCTCACTGTGCGCAGAGAGGCACAGCTTCACCTCACTCATGAGGCCCAACTAGGCTGAAACACGTGTATGGGGTTGCTGTTGGTACACTTGATCAGAGATGAATTGCCATAGCATTGTCGTGCTGGACTGCCCATATGGGCGGGACAAAGACTGATATGCAAATGGTTATTTCCCATCTTTGAAAGGTACAGTGAGCAAAAAGCGTGTCCTGCAAACTCTCATCCCAGAACAGGTTATCATACCATGTTCTTTCTGGAGAGGAGCACCTGCAACCTTTTTTGAAATATTTGCAAGGAACTTGAGATTGGTCACCCTGAGTTACCTGGGGGCAACCAGATGTGGACTCCCTGCTCACTGTGCTCAGAGAGGCACAGCTTCACCTCACTGATGAGGCCCAACAAGGCTGAAACACGAGTATGGGGTTGCTGTTGGTACTCTTGATCAGAGAGGAATTGCCATAGCATTGCAGTGCTGGACTGCCCATATGGGCGGGACAAAGACTGATATGCAAATGTATATTTCCGATCTTTGAAAGGTACAGTGAGCAAAAAGAGTGTCCTGCAAACTCTCGTCCCAGAACAGGTTATCATACCATGTTCTTTCTGGAGAGGAGTGCCTGCAACCTTTTTTGAAATATTTGCAAGGAACGTGGGATTGGTCACCCTGAGTTACCTGGGGGCAACCAGACGTGGACTCCCTGATCTCTGTGCACAGAGAGGCACAGCTTCACCTCACTGATGAGGCCCAACTAGGCTGAAACACGTGTATCGGGATGATTTTGGTACTCTTGACCAGAGAGGAATTGCCATAGCATTGCAGTGCTGGACTGCCCATATGGGCGGGACAAAGACTGATATGCAAATGGATATTTCCCATCTGTGAAAGGTACAGTAAGCAAAAAGCGTGTCCTGCAAACTCTCATCCCAGAACAGGTTATCATGCCATGTTCTTTCTGGAGAGGAGTGCCTGCTACCTTTTTTGAAATATTTGCAAGGAACTTGGGATTGGTCAGCCTGAGTTACCTGGGGGCAACCAGACGTGGATTCCCTGCTCACTGTGCTCAGAGAGGCTCAGCTTCACCTCACTGATGAGGCCCAACAAGGCTGAAACACGTTTATGGTGTTGCTGTTGGTACTCTTGATCAGAGAGGAATTACCATAGCATATTGGTGCTGGACTGCCCATATGGGCGGGACAAAGACTGATATGCAAACAGATATTTCCCATCTGTCAAAGGTACAGTGAGCAAAAATCGTGTGCTGCGAACTCTCATCCCAGAACAGGTTATCATGCCATGTTCTTTCTGGAGAGGAGCACCTGCTACCTTTTTTGAAATATTTGCAAGGAACTTGGGATTGGTCATCCTGGGTTACCTGGGGGCAACCAGACGTGGACTCCCTGCTCACTGTGCGCAGAGAGGCACAGCTTCACCTCACTGATGAGGCCCAACTAGGCTGAAACACGTGTATGGGGTTGCTGTTGGTACACTTGATCAGAGAGGAATTGCCATAGCATTGCGGTGCTGGACTGCCCATATGGGCGGGACAAAGACTGATATGTAAATGGCTATTTCACAATTTTGAAAGGTACAGTGAGCAAAAAGCGTGTCCTGCAAACTCTCATCCCAAAACAGGTTATCATACCATGTTCTTTCTGGAGAGGAGCACCTGCAACCTTTTTTGAAATATTTGCAAGGAACTTGGGATTGGTCACCCTGAGTTACCTGGGGGCAACCAGACGTGGACTCCCTGCTCACTGTGCACAGAGAGGCACAGCTTCACCTCACTGATGAGGCCCAACAAGGCTGAAACACGTGTATGGGGTTGCTTTTGGTACTCTTGTTCAGTGAGGAATTGCCATAGCATTTCGGTGCTGGACTGCCCAGATGGGTGGGACAAAGACTGATATGCAAATGGATAATTCCCATCTGTGAAACGTACAGTGAGCAAAAAGTGTGTGCCGCAAAATCTCATCCCAGAACAGGTTATCATGCCATGTTCTTTCTGGAGAGGAGTGCCTGCTACCTTTTTTGAAATATTTGCAAGGAACCTGGGATTGGTCACCCTGAGTTACCTGGGGGCAACCAGACGTGGACTCCCTGCTCACTGTGCACAGAGAGGCACAGCTTCACCTCACTGATGAGGCCCAACTAGGCTGAAACACGTGTATGGGGTTGCTGTTGGTACTCTTGATCAGAGAGGAATTGCCATAGCATTGCAGTGCTGGACTGCCCATATGGGCGGGACAAAGACTGATATGCAAATGGATATTTCCCATCTGTGAAAGATACAATGAGCAAAGAGTGTGTCCTGCAAAATCTCATCCCAGAACAGGTTATCATGCCATGTTCTTTCTGGAGAGGAGCGCCTGCTACCTTTTTTGAAATATTTGCAAGGAACTTGGGATTGGTCACCCTGAGTTACCTGGGGGCAACCAGATGTGGACTCCCTGCTCACTGTGCATAGAGAGGCACAGCTTCACCTCACTGATGAGGCCCAACTAGGCTGAAACACATGTATGGGGTTGCTGTTGGTACTCTTGATCAGAGAGGAATTGCCATAGCATTGCAGTGCTGGACTGCCTTAATGGGCGGGACAAAGACTGATATGCAAATGGATATTTCCCATCTGTGAAAGGTACAGTGAGCAAAAAGCGTGTCCTGCAAACTCTCATCCCAAAACAGGTTATCATACCATGTTATTTCTGGAGAGGAGCACCTGCTACCTTTTTTGAAATATTTGCAAGGAACTTGGGATTGGTCAGCCTGAGTTACCTGGGGGCAACCAGACGTGGACTCCCTGCTCACTGTGCACAGAGAGGCACAGCTTCACCTCACTGATGAGGCCCAACTAGGCTGAAACACGTGTATGGGGTTGCTGTTGGTACTCTTGATCAGAGAGGAATTGCCATAGCATTGCAGTGCTGGACTGCCCATATGGGATGGACAAAGACTGATATGCAAATGGATATTTCCCATCTGTGAAAGGTACAATGAGCAAAGAGTGTGTCCTGCAAAGTCTCATCCCAGAACAGGTTATCATGCCATGTTCTTTCTGGAGAGGAGCGCCTGCTACCTTTTTTGAAATATTTGCAAGGAACCTGGGATTGGTCACCCTGAGTTACCTGGGGGCAACCAGATGTGGACTCCCTGCTCACTGTGCACAGAGAGGCACAGCTTCACCTCACTGATGAGGCCCAACTAGGCTGAAACACGTGTATGGGGTTGCTGTTGGTACTCTTGATCAGAGAGGAATTGCCATAGCATTGCAGTGCTGGACTGCCTTAATGGGCGGGACAAAGACTGATATGCAAATGGATATTTCCCATCTTTGAAAGGTACAGTGAGCAAAAAGCATGTCCTGCAAACTCTCATCCCAGAACAGGTTATCATACCATGTTCTTTCTGGAGAGGAGCACCTGCTACCTTTTTTGAAATATTTGCAAGGAACTTGAGATTGGTCACCCTGAGTTACCTGGGGGCAACCAGACGTGGACTCCCTGATCTATGTGCACAGAGAGGCACAGCTTCACCTCACTGATGAGGCCCAACAAGGCTGAAACACGTGTATCGGGATGCTGTTGGTACTCTTGATCAGAGAGGAATTGCCATAGCATTGCAGTGCTGGACTGCCCATATGGGCGGGACAAAGACTGATATGCAAACAGATATTTCCCATCTGTGAAAGGTACAGTGAGCAAAAATCATGTTCTGCAAACTCTCAACCCAGAACAGGTTATCATACCATGTTCTTTCTGGAGAGGAGCACCTGCTACCTTTTTTGAAATATTTGCAAGGAACTTTGGATTGGTCAGCCTGAGTTACCTGGGGGCAACCAGACGTGTATTCCCTGCTCACTGTGCTCAGAGAGGCTCAGCTTCACCTCACTGATGAGGCTCAACAAGGCTGAAACACGTTTATGGTGTTGCTGTTGGTACTCTTGATCAGAGAGGAATTACCATAGGATATTGGTGCTGCACTGCCCATATGGGCGGGACAAAGACTGATATGCAAACAGATATTTCCCATCTGTGAAAGGTACAGTGAGCATAAATCGTGTGCTGCAAACTCTCATCCCAGAACAGGTTATCATGCCATGTTCTTTCTGGAGAGGAGCGCCTGCTACCTTTTTTGAAATATTTGCAAGTAACTTGGGATTGGTCATTCTGAGTTACCTGGGGGCAACCAGACGTGGACTCCCTGCTCACTGTGCGCAGAGAGGCACAGCTTCACCTCACTGATGAGGCCCAACTAGGCTGAAACACGTGTATGGGGTTGCTGTTGGTACACTTGATCAGAGAGGAATTGCCATAGCATTGCGGTGCTGGACTGCCCATATGGGCGGGACAAAGACTGATATGCAAATGGCTATTTCACAATTTTGAAAGGTACAGTGAGCAAAAAGCGTGTCCTGCAAACTCTCATCCCAAAACAGGTTATCATACCATGTTCTTTCTGGAGAGGAGCACCTGCAACCTTTTTTGAAATATTTGCAAGGAACTTGGGATTGGTCACCCTGAGTTACCTGGGGGCAACCAGACGTGGACTCCCTGCTCACTGTGCACAGAGAGGCACAGCTTCACCTCACTAATGAGGCCCAACAAGGTTGAAACACGTGTATGGGGTTGCTTTTGGTACTCTTGTTCAGAGAGGAATTGCCATAGCATTTCGGTGCTAGACTGCCCATGTGGGTGGGACAAAGACTGATATGCAAATGGATAATTCCCATCTGTGAAAGGTACAGTGATCAAAAAGTGTGTGCCGCAAACTCTCATCCCAGAACAGGTTATCATGCCATGTTCTTTCTGGAGAGGAGTGCCTGCTACCTTTTTTGAAATATTTGCAAGGAACTTGGGATTGGTCACCCTGAGTTATCTGGGGGCAACCAGACGTGGACTCCCTGCTCACTGTGCACAGAGAGGCACAGCTTCACCTCACTGATGAGGCCCAACTAGGCTGAAACACGTGTATGGGGTTGCTGTTGGTACTCTTGATCGGAGAGGAATTGCCATAGCATTGCAGTGCTGGACTGCCTTAATGGGCGGGATAAAGACTGATATGCAAATGCATATTTGCCATCTGTGAAAGGTACAGTGAGCAAAAAGCGTGTCCTGCAAACTCTCATCCCAGAACAGGTTATCATACCATGTTCTTTCTGGAGAGGAGCACCTGCTACCTTTTTTGAAATATTTGCAAGGAACTTGGGATTGGTCAGCCTGAGTTACCTGGGGGCAACCAGACGTGGACTCCCTGCTCACTGTGCACAGAGAGGCACAGCTTCACCTCACTGATGAGGCCCAACAAGGCTGAAACACGTGTATCGGGATGCTGTTGGTACTCTTGATCAGAGAGGAATTGCCATAGCATTGCAGTGCTGGACTGCCCATATGGGCGGGACAAAGACTGATATGCAAATGGATATTTCCCATCTGTGAAAGGTACAGTAAGCAAAAAGCGTGTCCTGCAAACTCTCATCCCAGAACAGGTTATCATACCATGTCCTTTCTGGAGAGGAGCACCTGCTCCCTTTTTTGAAATATTTGCAAGGAACTTGGGATTGGTCAGCCTGAGTTACCTGGGGGCAACCAGACGTGGACTCCCTGCTCACTGTGCACAGAGAGGCACAGCTTCACCTCACTGATGAGGCCCAACAAGGCTGAAACACGTGTATGGGGTTGCTTTTGGTACTCTTGTTCAGAGAGGAATTGCCATAGCATTTCGGTGCTGGACTGCCCATATGGGTGGGACAAAGACTGATATGCAAATGGATAATTCCCATCTGTGAAAGGTACAGTGAGCAAAAAGTGTGTGCCGCAAAATCTCATCCCAGAACAGGTTATCATGCCATGTTCTTTCTGGAGAGGAGTGCCTGCTACCTTTTTTGAAATATTTGCAAGGAACTTGGGATTGGTCAGCCTGAGTTACCTGGGGTCAACCAGACGTGGATTCCCTGCTCACTGTGCTCAGAGAGGCTCAGCTTCACCTCACTGATGAGGCCCAACAAGGCTGAAACACTTTTATGGTGTTGCTGTTGGTACTCTTGATCAGAGAGGAATTACCATAGCATATTGGTGCTGGACTGCCCATATGGGCGGGACAAAGACTGATATGCAAACAGATAATTCCCATCTGTCAAAGGTACAGTGAGCAAAAATCGTGTGCTGCGAACTCTCATCCCAGAACAGGTTATCATGCCATGTTCTTTCTGGAGAGGAGCGCCTGCTACCTTTTTTGAAATATTTGCAAGGAACTTGGGATTGGTCATCCTGGGTTACCTGGGGGCAACCAGACGTGGACTCCCTGCTCACTGTGCGCAGAGAGGCACAGCTTCACCTCACTGATGAGGCCCAACTAGGCTGAAACACGTGTATGGGGTTGCTATTGGTACACTTGATCAGAGAGGAATTGCCATAGCATTGCGGTGCTGGACTGCCCATATGGGCGGGACAAAGACTGATATGTAAATGGCTATTTCACAATTTTGAAAGGTACAGTGAGCAAAAAGCGTGTCCTGCAAACTCTCATCCCAAAACAGGTTATCATACCATGTTCTTTCTGGAGAGGAGCACCTGCAACCTTTTTTGAAATATTTGCAAGGAACTTGGGATTGGTCACCCTGAGTTACCTGGGGGCAACCAGACGTGGACTCCCTGCTCACTGTGCGCAGAGAGGCACAGCTTCACCTCACTGATGAGGCCCAACAAGGCTGAAACACGTGTATGGGGTTGCTTTTGGTACTCTTGTTCAGTGAGGAATTGCCATAGCATTTCGGTGCTGGACTGCCCATATGGGTGGGACAAAGACTGATATGCAAATGGATAATTCCCATCTGTGAAACGTACAGTGAGCAAAAAGTGTGTGCCGCAAAATCTCATCCCAGAACAGGTTATCATGCCATGTTCTTTCTGGAGAGGAGTGCCTGCTACCTTTTTGGAAATATTTGCAAGGAACTTGGGATTGGTCACCCTGAGTTATCTGGGGGCAACCAGACGTGGACTCCCTGCTCACTGTGCACAGAAAGGCACAGCTTCACCTTACTGATGAGGCCCAACTAGGCTGAAACACGTGTATGGGGTTGCTGTTGGTACTCTTGATCGGAGAGGAATTGCCGTAGCATTGCAGTGCTGGACTGCCTTAATGGGCGGGACAAAGACTGATATGCAAATGGATATTTCCCATCTGTGAAAGGTACAGTGAGCAAAAAGCGTGTCCTGCAAACTCTCATCCCAGAACAGGTTATCATACCATGTTCTTTCTGGAGAGGAGCACCTGCTACCTTTTTTGAAATATTTGCAAGGAACTTGGGATTGGTCACCCTGAGTTACCTGGGGGCAACCAGATGTGGACTCCCTGCTCACTGTGCACAGAGAGGCACAGCTTCACCTCACTGATGAGGCCCAACTAGGCTGAAACACATGTATGGGGTTGCTGGTGGTACTCTTGATCAGAGAGGAATTGCCATAGCATTGCAGTGCTGGACTGCCTTAATGGGCGGGACAAAGACTGATATGCAAATGGATATTTCCCATCTGTGAAAGGTACAGTGAGCAAAAAGCGTGTCCTGCAAACTCTCATCCCAAAACAGGTTATCATACCATGTTATTTCTGGAGAGGAGCACCTGCTACCTTTTTTGAAATATTTGCAAGGAACTTGGGATTGGTCAGCCTGAGTTACCTGGGGGCAACCAGACGTGGACTCCCTGCTCACTGTGCACAGAGAGGCACAGCTTCACCTCACTGATGAGGCCCAACTAGGCTGAAACACGTGTATGGGGTTGCTGTTGGTACTCTTGATCAGAGAGGAATTGCCATAGCATTGCAGTGCTGGACTGCCCATATGGGATGGACAAAGACTGATATGCAAATGGATATTTCCCATCTGTGAAAGGTACAATGAGCAAAGAGTGTGTCCTGCAAAGTCTCATCCCAGAACAGGTTATCATGCCATGTTATTTTTGGAGAGGAGCGCCTGCTACCTTTTTTGAAATATTTGCAAGGAACCTGGGATTGGTCACCCTGAGTTACCTGGGGGCAACCAGATGTGGACTCCCTGCTCACTGTGCACAGAGAGGCACAGCTTCACCTCACTGATGAGGCCCAACTAGGCTGAAACACGTGTATGGGGTTGCTGTTGGTACTCTTGATCAGAGAGGAATTGCCATAGCATTGCAGTGCTGGACTGCCTTAATGGGCGGGACAAAGACTGATATGCAAATGGATATTTCCCATCTGTGAAAGGTACAGTGAGCAAAAAGCGTGTCCTGCAAACTCTCATCCCAGAACAGGTTATCATACCATGTTCTTTCTGGAGAGGAGCACCTGCTACCTTTTTTGAAATATTTGCAAGGAACTTGGGATTGGTCAGCCTGAGTTACCTGGGGGCAACCAGACGTGGACTCCCTGCTCACTGTGCTCAGAGAGGCACAGCTTCACCTCACTGATGAGGCCCAACAAGGCTGAAACACGTTTATGGTGTTGCTGTTGGTACTCTTGATCAGCGAGGAATTACCATAGCATATTGGTGCTGGACTGCCCATATGGGCGGGACAAAGACTGATATGCAAACAGATATTTCCCATCTGTGAAAGGTACAGTGAGCAAAAATCATGTGCTGCAAACTCTCAACCCAGAATAGGTTATCATGCCATGTTCTTTCTGGAGAGGAGCGCCTGCTACCTTTTTTGAAATAATTGCAAGGAACTTGGGATTGGTCACCCTGAGTTACCTGGGGACAACCAGACGTGGACTCCCTGCTCACTGTGCGCAGAGAGGCATAGCTTCACCTCACTCATGAGGCCCAACTAGGCTGAAACACGTGTATGGGGTTGCTGTTGGTACACTTGATCAGAGATGAATTGCCATAGCATTGTCGTGCTGGACTGCCCATATGGGCGGGACAAAGACTGATATGCAAATGGATATTTCCCATCTTTGAAAGGTACAGTGAGCAAAAAGCGTGTCCTGCAAACTCTCATCCCAGAACAGGTTATCATACCATGTTCTTTCTGGAGAGGAGCACCTGCAACCTTTTTTGAAATATTTGCAAGGAACTTGAGATTGGTCACCCTGAGTTACCTGGGGGCAACCAGACGTGGACTCCCTGATCTATGTGCACAGAGAGGCACAGCTTCACCTCACTGATGAGGCCCAACAAGGCTGAAACACGTGTATCGGGATGCTGTTGGTACTCTTGATCAGAGAGGAATTGCCATAGCATTGCAGTGCTGGACTGCCCATATGGGCGGGACAAAGACTGATATGCAAATGGATATTTCCCATCTGTGAAAGGTACAGTAAGCAAAAAGCGTGTCCAGCAAACTCTCATCCCAGAACAGGTTATCATACCATGTTCTTTCTGGAGAGGAGCACCTGCTACCTTTTTTGAAATATTTGCAAGGAACTTGGGATTGGTCAGCCTGAGTTACCTGGGGGCAACCAGACGTGGACTCCCTGCTCACTGTGCACAGAGAGGCACAGCTTCACCACACTGATGAGGCCCAACAAGGCTGAAACACGTGTATGGGGTTGCTGTTGGTACTCTTGATCAGAGAGGAATTGCCATAGCATTGCAGTGCTGGACTGCCCATATGGGCGGGACAAAGACTGATATGCAAATGGATATTTCCCATCTGTGAAAGGTACAGTAAGCAAAAATCGTGTGCTGCGAACTCTCATCCCAGAACAGGTTATCATGCCATGTTCTTTCTGGAGAGGAGCGCCTGCTACCTTTTTTGAAATATTTGCAAGGAACTTGGGATTGGTCATCCTGGGTTACCTGGGGGCAACCAGACGTGGACTCCCTGCTCACTGTGCGCAGAGAGGCACAGCTTCACCTCACTGATGAGGCCCAACTAGGCTGAAACACGTGTATGGGGTTGCTGTTGGTACACTTGATGAGAGAGGAATTGCCATAGCATTGCGGTGCTGGACTGCCCATATGGGCGGGACAAAGACTGATATGTAAATGGCTATTTCACAATTTTGAAAGGTACAGTGAGCAAAAAGCGTGTCCTGCAAACTCTCATCCCAAAACAGGTTATCATACCATGTTCTTTCTGGAGAGGAGCACCTGCAACCTTTTTTGAAATATTTGCAAGGAACTTGGGATTGGTCACCCTGAGTTACCTGGGGGCAACCAGACGTGGACTCCCTGCTCACTGTGCACAGAGAGGCACAGCTTCACCTCACTGATGAGGCCCAACAAGGCTGAAACACGTGTATGGGGTTGCTTTTGGTACTCTTGTTCAGTGAGGAATTGCCGTAGCATTTCGGTGCTGGACTGCCCATATGGGTGGGACAAAGACTGATATGCAAATGGATAATTCCCATCTGTGAAACGTACAGTGAGCAAAAAGTGTGTGCCGCAAAATCTCATCCCAGAACAGGTTATCATGCCATGTTCTTTCTGGAGAGGAGTGCCTGCTACCTTTTTTGAAATATTTGCAAGGAACTTGGGATTGGTCACCCTGAGTTATCTGGGGGCAACCAGACGTGGACTCCCTGCTCACTGTGCACAGAGAGGCACAGCTTCACCTTACTGATGAGGCCCAACTAGGCTGAAACACGTGTATGGGGTTGCTGTTGGTACTCTTGATCGGAGAGGAATTGCCATAGCATTGCAGTGCTGGACTGCCTTAATGGGCGGGACAAAGACTGATATGCAAATGGATATTTCCCATCTGTGAAAGGTACAGTGAGCAAAAAGCGTGTCCTGCAAACTCTCATCCCAGAACAGGTTATCATACCATGTTCTTTCTGGAGAGGAGCACCTGCTACCTTTTTTGAAATATTTGCAAGGAACTTGGGATTGGTCAACCTGAGTTACCTGGGGGAAACCAGACGTGGACTCCCTGCTCACTGTGCTCAGAGAGGCACAGCTTCACCTCACTGATGAAGCCCAACAAGGCTGAAACACGTTTGTGGTGTTGCTGTTGGTACTCTTGATCAGAGAGGAATTACCATAGCATATTGGTGCTGGACTGCCCATATGGGCGGGACAAAGACTGATATGCAAACAGATATTTCCCATCTGTGAAAGGTACAGTGAGCAAAAATCATGTTCTGCAAACTCTCAACCCAGAACAGGTTATCATACCATGTTCTTTCTGGAGAGGAGCACCTGCTACCTTTTTTGAAATATTTGCAAGGAACTTTGGATTGGTCAGCCTGAGTTACCTGGGGGCAACCAGACGTGGATTCCCTGCTCACTGTGCTCAGAGAGGCTCAGCTTCACCTCACTGATGAGGCTCAACAAGGCTGAAACACGTTTATGGTGTTGCTGTTGGTACTCTTGATCAGAGAGGAATTACCATAGCATATTGGTGCTGGACTGCCCATATGGGCGGGACAAAGACTGATATGCAAACAGATATTTCCCATCTGTGAAAGGTACAGTGAGCAAAAATCGTGTGCTGCAAACTCTCATCCCAGAACAGGTTATCATGCCATGTTCTTTCTGGAGAGGAGCGCCTGCTACCTTTTTTGAAATATTTGCAAGGAACTTGGGATTGGTCATTCTGAGTTACCTGGGGGCAACCAGACGTGGACTCCCTGCTCACTGTGCGCAGAGAGGCACAGCTTCACCTCACTGATGAGGCCCAACTAGGCTGAAACACGTGTATGGGGTTGCTGTTTGTACACTTGATCAGAGAGGAATTGCCATAGCATTGCGGTGCTGGACTGCCCATATGGGCGGGACAAAGACTGATATGCAAATGGCTATTTCACAATTTTGAAAGGTACAGTGAGCAAAAAGCGTGTCCTGCAAACTCTCATCCCAAAACAGGTTATCATACCATGTTCTTTCTGGAGAGGAGCACCTGCAACCTTTTTTGAAATATTTGCAAGGAACTTGGGATTGGTCACCCTGAGTTACCTGGGGGCAACCAGACGTGGACTCCCTGCTCACTGTGCACAGAGAGGCACAGCTTCACCTCACTGATGAGGCCCAACAAGGCTGAAACACGTGTATGGGGTTGCTTTTGGTACTCTTGTTCAGAGAGGAATTGCCATAGCATTTCGGTGCTAGACTGCCCATGTGGGTGGGACAAAGACTGATATGCAAATGGATAATTCCCATCTGTGAAAGGTACAGTGATCAAAAAGTGTGTGCCGCAAACTCTCATCCCAGAACAGGTTATCATGCCATGTTCTTTCTGGAGAGGAGTGCCTGCTACCTTTTTTGAAATATTTGCAAGGAACTTGGGATTGGTCACCCTGAGTTATCTGGGGGCAACCAGACGTAGACTCCCTGCTCACTGTGCACAGAGAGGCACAGCTTCACCTCACTGATGAGGCCCAACTAGGCTGAAACACGTGTATGGGGTTGCTGTTGGTACTCTTGATCGGAGAGGAATTGCCATAGCATTGCAGTGCTGGACTGCCTTAATGGGCGGGACAAAGACTGATATGCAAATGCATATTTGCCATCTGTGAAAGGTACAGTGAGCAAAAAGCGTGTCCTGCAAACTCTCATCCCAGAACAGGTTATCATACCATGTTCTTTCTGGAGAGGAGCACCTGCTACCTTTTTTGAAATATTTGCAAGGAACTTGGGATTGGTCAGCCTGAGTTACCTGGGGGCAACCAGATGTGGACTCCCTGCTCACTGTGCTCAGAGAGGCACAGCTTCACCTCACTGATGAGGCCCAACAAGGCTGAAACACGTTAATGGTGTTGCTGTTAGTACTCTTGATCAGAGAGGAATTACCATAGCATATTGGTGCTGGACTGCCCATATGGGCGGGACAAAGACTGATATGCAAATGCATATTTGCCATCTGTGAAAGGTACAGTGAGCAAAAAGCGTGTCCTGCAAACTCTCATCCCAAAACAGGTTATCATACCATGTTCTTTCTGGAGAGGAGCACCTGCTACCTTTTTTGAAATAATTGCAAGGAACTTGGGATTGGTCACCCTGAGTTACCTGGGAACAACCAGACGTGGACTCCCTGCTCACTGTGCTCAGAGAGGCACAGCTTCACCTCACTGATGAGGCCCAACTAGGCTGAAACACGTGTTCGGGGTTGCTGTTGGTACACTTGATCAGAGAGGAATTGCCATAGCATTGTGGTGCTGGACTGCCATTATGGGCGGGACAAAGACTGATATACAAATGGATATTTCCCATCTTTGAAAGGTACAGTGAGCAAAAAGCGTGTCCTGCAAACTCTCATCCCAGAACAGGTTATCATACCATGTTCTTTCTGGAGAGGAGCACCTGCAACCTTTTTTGAAATATTTACAAGGAACTTGGGATTGGTCACCCTGAGTTACCTGGGGGCAACCAGACGTGGACTCCCTGCTCACTTGGCTCAGAGAGGCACAGCTTCACCTCACTGATGAGGCCCATCAAGGCTGAAACACGAGTATGGGGTTGCTGTTGGTACTCTTGATCAGAGAGGAATTGCCATAGCATTGCAGTGCTGGACTGCCCATATGGGCGGGACAAAGACTGATATGCAAATGGATATTTCCCATCTGTGAAAGGTACAATGAGCAAAAAGCGTGTCCTGCAATGTCTCATCCCAGAACAGGTTATCATGCCATGTTCTTTCTGGAGAGGAGCGCCTGCTACCTTTGTTGAAATATTTGCAAGGAACTTGGGATTGGTCACCCTGAGTTACCTGGGGGCAACCAGACGTGGAGTCCCTGCTCACTGTGCTCAGAGACGCACAGCTTCACCTCACTGATGAGGCCCAACAAGGCTGAAACACGTTTATGGTGTTGCTGTTGGTACTCTTGATCAGAGAGGAATTACCATAGCATATTGGTGCTGGACTGCCCATATGGGCGGGACAATGACTGATATGCAAACAGATATTTCCCATCTGTGAAAGGTACAGTGAGCAAAAATCGTGTGCTGCAAACTCTCATCCCAGAACAGGTTATCATGCCATGTTCTTTCTGGAGAGGAGCGCCTGCTACCTTTTTTGAAATATTTGCAAGGAACTTGGGATTGGTCACCCTGAGTTACCTGGGGGCAACCAGACGTGGACTCCATGCTCACTGTGCGCAGAGAGGCACAGCTTCACCTCACTGATGAGGCCCAACTAGACTGAAACACGTGTATGGGGTTGCTGTTGGTACTCTTGTTCAGAGAGGAATTGCCATTCGATTTCAGTGCTGGACTGCCCATATGGGCGGGACAAAGACTGATATGCAAATGGATATTTCCCATATGTGAAAGGTACAGTGAGCAAAAAGTGTGTGCTGCAAACTTTCATCCCAGAACAGGTAATCATGCCATGTTCTTTCTGGAGAGGAGTGCCTGCTACCTTTTTTGAAATATTTGCAAGGAACCTGGGATTGGTCACCCTGAGTTACTAGGGGGCAACCAGACGTGGACTCCCTGCTCACTGTGCGCAGAGAGGCACAGCTTCACCTCACTGATGAGGCCCATCAAGGCTGAAACACGTGTATGGGGTTGCTGTTGGTACTCTTGTTCAGAGAGGAATTGCCATAACATTCTGGTGCTGGACTGCCCATATGGGCGGGACAAAGACTGATATGCAAATGGATATTTCCCATTGTTGAAAGGTACAGTGAGCAAAAAGTGTGTGCTTCAAACTCTCATTCTAGAACAGGTTATCATGCCATGTTCTTTCTGGAGACGAGCGCCTGCTAACTTTTTTGAAATATAATACATGTATCTCTATATATATTAGTCAACATGGCAAAATAAAAAATCAGATGAATTGAAAAGAATACATTTTGCACTTACATTTCGATACAGATTATAAATCACCACTGGAGCGCCCCTTTGCACCTTTGCTGGTTGTGAAAATAAGTTAGATAGCCCTGCGAATGAACTAGAAAGCAGGGCTGGGTCTCCTGGAAGCAAAACATATCTTCAAGTATGTCCAATATTATCCAACTAGGAGGTTCAATCCTTGTCCAACATTGTGTTAGTAATCCCAGCTATATTCCAGCTAAGGATATGCAGCTGTGACCAACCCATCTTTCAACTGACAAGGTCTGGGAGAGAGAAAAGTATTGCCCTCAGCCTGTTAGGTTAATGCATAACCAGTCCAAAACAATCAAGTCATTTTTGGATTGCGTCTATTTCAAACATGGATTCATAATTGGTACAATGTTTGAGCGGGTAGCAGTCGACACCCTATTTATGGGACTTATGTTCTGCATGCTAATACTATGCAAAGTAGGGTTCAGCATTTTGCCATTTGTGCCTCCACTTGAATGTAGCATGTCCTATGGGGCATTTAGGGTTGCCTGTATAGCGGGACTGACCTTGTGCAACCTTGGCAGCAAAATAAGTCATTGAACTGTTGCCCTCTAAGGACCCTAGAATTTGAATGTTCAAGCCTGAGGGTCACAGAGATCTATATTTCATGGCAATAAGCCCTCAACCAGGGCAGTGTTTACTAACCCTACCACTATGACATCTACACTTGAGGTTAGGGGACACTATATATTTTGGTACTCAAGATATCAGAATGTATGAGGGGCAACTATGTATTGAAACCAGTAAACATATTATATTTCCTTGGGGTAGACCTCAATTTAGGTATTCCTTCTAAATTGAATACATTAGACTTAGGTCTATTTGTAATGGGGGTGTTACGCCATTTGCTAATTTTTCTAACTTGCTGCTGAGACTGGGCCTTCTGCATTTCTTCATTATTAGATGTAATTAACGTTCTTGTTTTAGGGCAAGATTTGAACCTATCACCCAGAGCTTCATTGCATGTACAGTTTGCAATATTTAATAGTTTCTGATTTATACTGTAAGGTTCTGGTGAGAATAATGACATTAAATTTTCAACCAGCTGAACTTGAAAATGAGTGCTGAGCAGTGGGGCGTCAGTCTTTGAAACATCGCAGATATGATCAAGGACATAGATCTCAACTCTGGTTGCCAAGATCAACTTCTTAATTCATTACATTCTGAAAACTCTCTACAAGTTTCCTGATGATCTCCCAGGGAACCTGTTTGTGAGAGTGAACAAAACCAGTTGCCTTTTGGTTATCTTGTATGACCTTTAATTTAATTGGGAGGGGGATAATTTGGTTTGGGTATGAAATGGGCAAATCTGTATCCATTATCCATTATAGCATCATCTTTAGCTAAAGATGCACAAATATTAATACAAATTAAACTTCCATGGATCACGCAACTGTAAGTAACAAGAATATAAACATATTCAATAAGGTTGATGTTCCTAGATGGGTCTGCAATATGGCACTTATCGCCTACAAATTGCAAGGGTGGGCTGCATTATTGCCTTGGTAGTCTAGAAAAGGATTTCACTCCAGTCAACTGGTTATGTTGCTGGTGTTCAACCAATGTTATTATATAATTGTGCCCACCCGCCTGATGTACACTATGCAATACATCCTCCTTAAGGTGTTGTCAATAATACAACCGTGCCTCAAAGCTCTCCTGAAATTATGGTGACCAGCAGGCAGATAACCACCTTGAGTCTTGGTGAGAGCATTAACATCCTAATATGGTGTGTGTCCCAATCACATATCAGTGTCTCCAATTTGCCAATAAGATCATGTGTTGCATTTGTCTTGGCCATTCTTGCATCAGTGAGGGTGGATGTGGGTGGGCGCTCGCATTTCCTTTCACTTAGACATGATACCAACACCTTTCTCTTCGTCTAAGCTCCAAAAATATAAACCAATGTAAATTGTATATTAATATTCTTTCCAGATTGGTTTTAAATTAAATGAAAGAGGTCAGAGCCCTTTCATACTTCCTCCCCACCTGTTGTTGCCGGTCTATTTATTGTATACGTCCTGATTCCATTACAATAAATAATTCGTGTTTTACCCAACAGGTTTTAAAAAAAAAAACAATTTATTTTACATGTTCAGAATCATTTAAAATATAGTGCCACATATCTGCTTATTAAACAGAAAAAAATGTGTCTCCTCATTAAAGTACACAATAAAAAATAATTAGCATGTTGGTGTAAAAATTAGAGATGTGGTGGTTTGAGATGTAGTTTACTGTGCAAATTATGGAAAGCGAAACAGGCACAAGTCCTGGCTTCTACACTTCAACAGCATGTGTTATCTTGGACAAATCACTTCAGCTAAAATGCTTACTTTGTCCTATTATTATTATTATTATTATTATTATTATTATTATTATTATTATTATTATTATTATTATTATTATTATTATTCTGGTTTTATTGAACACATATCTTTCATTGAGAAGCAACAGAGAAGCAGTACAGATGCATAATGGCGTGCTTTTCAGAGGTAACAATAAAACAAATATACAGCGGGGGTGGGATACAGAAGGACACAGAGGAGGAGTAGAGCTGTACAGGGTGGAGGGGCGGATGGCGTATAGCAAGTCAGGTGGCACGGGCAGTGACGTGATGACCTTGGTGTTGGGGAGGAGAGACTCCTTGAAGAGGTGAATCCTCAGTTCTTTTCCGAATTGCAGGAGAGTGGGGTCAAGTCTTATGCTGATGGTGAGGAGGCTCCATAGTCTTGGGGCATAGGCAGGGAATGCTTGTTTTTTGGTCTTTTCCTTTTTGCTGCGGTGGACGACAGGAGGTCTTCGAGGAGGACATTGCCCCCCTCCAGGTGGGATAGGACCTTTAGTTGAACGGTGGATCTAAAGCCGTCTGGAGGGAGGAAGGACTTGACTTTCCCCAGGAGTGAGAGCTTATACCTAGCTGTCTGAGTTTTCCTAGATATGTGTGCCTCGAAGGAGAGGTGTTTGTTGATGTGGAATCTGAGGGACTTGGAGCAGGAGGTGAGCTCAGGTGTGAAGCCCGCAGGTTTCATAGTTGATATCCAGCCCTGCATGTGTGTGTGTTGGGTGTTGTTGATGAGGAGTAGTAATTTGGTCCCTACCATCTCAAAATGAAATCAACAAAAGTGATTCAGTTAAGTCTGTCCAAGTAACAAACAAAAAAAGGCAAAATCATGTATTTACCATTTCAGGCTTTGCCTACCATAAAATGACAGTAATTGAGTGATTGAGTCTGCGCTTGTCAATAATCACAGAAGTGGAGTTTGTGAGGCTATAGCTTCTTACGATGACTACAGAGCTGTAGAGTAGGAGACAAATACCCATACTAAAAGCTCCGCCCCCATGTTGGCTACATGTTAGGAACCGGAAATTGCAACATGTGCAGTACCAGTGAGGATGCCTTTACCGCAAATAATTCTTGAGACCAGGTATCCACTGAGAAAACCGTATAAGCATTCGCAAAGAAATTATGGTCTTCTGGACAGAATCCCAGAAGAAGTATGAACATGAACATGAAAGGAGACTGGTGACGTCATGAAAAGCAGAACTGATGCCCCCAGAAGATACACAAATGAGGAGCAACATAAACATTCTATAAGATCTGAAGAGGAGGTGTCACAGTTAAGCAACATTTTGGGATCCAAATGAAGATGTGCATGAGAAGAAACACTGAAGAAAACGCAAAGACATTTTACACTTGTACAGATGCTCTAACACAAGTAGACAAAGTAATCCTGAGGCTGGCTATGTAGTGAATAGATTGTGAGCTCGAAAACATGGTCTCCAGTCACATGGTCAGATCGAAATAGACTGTGGGTCGATCTACATCGAACCCAGAAAATAAGACTATGCCACATTTTCTTTTATTCTCAGGCACAGAGAGCTTCTGCAAGGCCAAGTTCAAAGCCTAATTGAATGGCAGGCCATAGGAGTGATGCTAGATGTTGGACTAATTGGGTTGGGAGGCATGACCAAGCCGACCTCCCAGCACCTGGGGTAACCAGCTTGCATGCTGCTAGCAAGTGGAATATTCCAGAAGGGTACAAGCATGCCAACCAATTATAGAGGGCCACGTATCAAGGAGCCCTATAGTTTGTGTAGCCAATAGATTGTTATATATTTTGTGACGATGAAGATGACTTGAAAAAGAGGAGGGCTTAGTTGTTGACCTGATGGTAGAGACCCAATCACAACTTCCGTCAGTATGGAACGTATAGAGGTTCCCTTTAAGCCTTTCACATCCCCAAGTAGGTTTTTTACAGTTTGCCATGTAGTGTGATGTCAATGATGACGTGTTTTTACTATATAAAATTGCATTTTCATGTAACACGTTGAGAGTCTTGAGTGAATGCCCGTTGATGTCCGTTATACTCCCTGTTTTAGATAATTGCTAATAAAAAAGTGTTAAGTGTTGCCAAATTCCTGAGTCGGTTTGATTATTGATGTATGAGTAAGTTCTCCATCCCATCCAACTCTATGTATTGCTACCTTGTCTTAAAGGCGCCCCAGATCCCGGGGTTCACGTGGTAGAAGAGGATGGTTACAGACCCATTGACACAGTAGGTTTTTAAGGGTCTCGCAATATCGGATGTCCTCTGCTATTTAGCTGGAGGACCGCAATGCTTCCTGTGGCGGTGGCCGGTTGAGGAGGAGGCGATCCCGGGGGTCAGGAGCTGAAAAGCGAATGGTGAGTAGATTGAGAAAGGTGGCAAACAATGAATAAGCACTGAATGGGGAAAGTGATAATGGGAAAAAAGTAATAGAGGGTTGGTGGGGTATTTGTTAATGATGAAGAGAGTCACATAGAGGCATTTAGTTAATGAGGAAGAGCATCACATAAATTTGTAATGACATAGAGAGTTACAGATTATGCCCATAATCCTACGTTCAAGGAATGTTTAGAAGGATTAATTTCAAAATCCAAGTGGATATATAGGCGACAAGCGGACAAGGTTTGCTAAAGGGAATAACGCACACTCCCATCTGGGTATTTTTAGGGGCAAGAGTAGCAGAGAAGAGATATATGTTGGGGCCCGCCAGTTTGTCTGTTTGTGTATTGTATGTATTTTACGTGGAAAGGAAACGATAAGATGTCGAAGAGCGACTAGTGATAGATTGTGTTAATAGGTTTATAGGAAACTATTCATTTATTTAGTAATTGGTGGTATTTACTGAATAAGAAGATTGAAGTAAAGTGAACCATAGAGGTTTGGAGCGGTGACAATTGGTGCATCTATTGTTTTCCTGAAAAGTATTTTCTATAAAGAACATTAAGGAACATTAAGTATTGACAGTCGATTTGAGACTTGTCATAATGGATGATGTTACTCCGCTCATGCACCTATGCAAACAGCTGACAAAACACCCACCCACACTTAAGCAATATAGTGCAGAATGGGTTAAGGGAACGGCAGATAAAATGTTCATGCCATGGCCGCAAGGGGGATCACTGTCAAAAGCAGTTTTGCAACATAAGACCACATATTTGCACGCTGTGTACACAGGAAAGAAGTTGGAGAAAAGGTTAGCTAGCCTAGAGCTTTGGAAAATGTATCAGGAGGAACGGGAAGACCCACCTCCTGAAGACTGGATGCTTAACCAGTGTAAAGATGTGGGTGTTGAGCCTTCCGCTGCCCCTACCACGCCTGAAGTAAATGGCAATAGTACAAAAGATGAAGGATTGTATATGTTGAGGGAACTTAAAGCAGGGACAGGGTATAGTAACCTGATACATGAACCACCTGTGTATAGTAGTGACGAGAGGCCAGAGAGAACGTCAGAAAAGGATGTGATCTCTAAAGTCTTATGGGACAAAGAGAAAAATGAGCGACCAAATGTTACTCTATATATAGAACGGGAAATTCAAATATGGAAAGGAGAAAAAGACAAAGCTGATGAGATTGCGTTCATACAGAACGAATGGATGGGTGGTCAGATATTGCACAAACTTGGTGGGAAGAGCATCAAGGAAGTAAGGCAAGGAGAAGATCAAGACGAACAAGATAAAAAGACAGGGAACGAGAGAAACTAGTGAAAGAAGATGAGTGTAAAAGAAAGACTAAACAAAGACGAGAACAGCTTTATCAGGAAGAACAGTTAAGAGAGGATGAAAGAGCGGAAGAGCAAAGAAAATATGACAAGAGGCAAAGAGCTAGAGAAGAAAAGAGAAGAGGAAGAACAGAAATTAAGAGATAAAAGAATGCAAAGACACAGAGACAAAGAGGTGATTAGGGCACATGAGAGAAGAGAAAAGACAGGAAGAAGAAAGGGTTAGGGAGGAAGCAAAGAAACAAAGGGCATTTGATGAGGAAATGGAACAAAAGAGAAGACAGAGGGCACGCGACATTGATCGCATGGAGAAAGAGCTAATGGAACCGAGTCCAGTAGTATTATGGAAAGACATAGAGGAATTTCTCCCGACACAAGACACAATGCCAGGACCCTCCAGGGTAAACCTAGGAGAAGAATTTTGAGATAGGAGACATATTCGAGAAGGACTATCAGGAGATGAGGACAAAATGTGAATCGAGTAACAGAAGGAAAGATGATCGATCTGAAATTTCCCAGTCATGAGGCAAGGAGGGAGGCTTGTTTAGTCTGGAGCATAGAGTACTGTCTTGGACAGGCTGACTCTAAACAGAGATGAGAAAGAAGATAGCCATACAAGTTGCGGACAAGATATGTCGGATGAAGACAGGGAAACCTTTGTGGAGAGGAGGGCATTAGTGCATGCGGTCCTGAGGGATGTTTTCAGACAGAGAAGGAGGTGAGGTGGTCGGATTTAGACCAGCCTAAACAAAGAATGACAGAACCTATGGCGTACCGAGAGCGACCTAAAAGGTGGTCTCATAGTGAGAGGGGGTGTTAGGAAAGATTTCGTAATTGTAGGTAATTTTCCTTCCATGTGGCAACCCCTAAACTTTTTGCTGTTGTTTTTCACCTTGTTCTCGACTTTGCCAGAGAAGTGCAGCCTTCTGCCGCACTCCTCTAGGCTTTCGCTCCTTTCTTACGGGGAAACTGACATGCCCTTAAGACAGTCAGTACCGGGAAATGCTGTTTTCTGTAGTTTCTTTTATCATGTTGCGGCTTTCGTGCAACATGACACAAGAGGGCACTGTAAGCTAAGTTACTGCTCTCTTGGGTTTCTAGCCTTCTACAGGCCCTAGATACTCTTTTTGGATTGTAACTGATCGTGCAAGTGATTCACGGACGGGAATGGTGGCAGCGATCGTTTCTTGTGTTTTGAGCTCCTTTTGGCGTTTTAAGCGCGTTTCTCGTGCTTAGCCCAAAATGGTGGCCTGGCTCCCAAAATGGCCAGACCACGAGGCTCCTTTGTCCTGTCCGCTGACCGTCTTGCTCCCTTCACCTTCCCCAGGTCGAGCCGACCCGGGGCCTTCCTTATTTGGGCATGTACTTTCCCGCAAAACACGGATGCTTTCGCGGGCTTCTACATGCCTTGTGTGTGCCTCCAGGATGTGGGCTGGGATGTCTGGTCCCAATACACATCCTGGGTGCCAGAGAGTCTAGGGTGGTGTGAATGCCTGGGACCACAGTGGTCCGTGATAGGTCCACGTATGGTGTGAGTGTTGATGAGCGGATCTCCCATTGGGTCCCCTCCGTTTTGGTGCGAAGGGAACCGTGGATAAGAGGGGGCTGGAAACACCACTACTATGTCGATCTCCTGAGTTCTCACGAACGAAGGAATACAGGAGCCAAGTATCCTGCAACCAAGAGGCTGAACCGAGGAATCGCTGGTGACCCGCTGAAGGACTGCGCCTCTGCACTGCTGTCGCCTTGTGGAACCCTTTTCACCTTTGATCGAACCAGAAGGCCTGTACTGGTACTTCGACCCTTGGAATAGCGGGGACAGCTATTCTCGGCATCTTCACCATCACCTGCTAGTAAGCCTTCGGAAGCGTCTCTGGGCCATCCAGCAGACTGACCAGCCTACAAACAGTAGTCTTGCTCTGTAACCGCCGCCAGGTTGTGTAGTGTTTCGAGTCCTTGTCACTCTCACACGATTCGTACACTTGGCATTCCCAGGTCTGAAGTGAGTAGTGAACATTTGGCTCAGATACACACGGCTGCTCCGTTGCCCTGATGTGGTAACAAACTGTGCGGGTTCCTTCGTTTGGGATGTCTTTTACTCAACTCTGCTGCTGCAGACTCAACACGACGACGAGACGTCCCCTGCTCTTCTGAACCTGCCAGCGACTGAAACTGACGCGGAGAAGCCTGGGTCTGCTTGCATCGGGGACCGGTGAGTAGCATAGCTAGGAACTGGTCGCCCTCCTGCAGGAGCCCATAGCTTTTCCCCGCTGTGTCAAAACAGCACGCCTTTCCGTACTCACGCTCTGCTTCTGCCCACAGTGGAGGCTGCTCTTGAGTCGCGGAACTCTGTTCTTCTTCATTTGTGCACTAAACTGAACTGCCTGATTCCCCTCGAAGAGACTCCCCTTTTGCTCGTTGGCACCAGCGTGTGCAGGTACTTTTGAGCACAAGGCTCCACTCTTCGTAGGGCTCGGACTTCCTTTTAGTTAGGTGCCTCTGAAGGCGGACTGGGTCTAAGCATTATTTCGCACTGCCTGTTTTCCTTCCTTTTTAGGTGGACTACACATTTCGTGCATCTAACGCTTGAGACTTGTTTGTATTTGTATATATATTGTATTGGTATGGTATGTGTTGGTTTACTAGAGTTGTATTGTGATTTCTCGCTACGGTCATTGTTTTAAAGGCCTTGGAATAAATGTGTATATATTTTTAATATAACACCTGTTTGGAGTAGTTTGTAAGTGTCCTTGCTTTGTGTGCTCATTGCGGGCTTTCAGTCACCCTCACCCCTCTTGAGACCTAGTCTCGACCGCCGCCATCGCTACCTTGATTGGTCTGGCTTGTCCAGAGGTTACCCTGTTCCAAGTAATTAGGTTGGCCTTCTGAACTTCTGCGCCACTAGGACAGAGTTCAGAAATCCGTCTTAACATGGGGGAATCGGCACCATATGTGAGCAGACTGAGGTCATTACCAAGAAGAAGGCAATCAGGAACCATTGTCCCTACTCGCATAGGCAGACGATGGGAGCCGATTGAGATTTTGAGATTTAGAAATTCCCATCGTTGGAAAAAGGAGGGGCCAGACCACAGTATATCCAATGGCCTCAGATGGATAAGAACAATTTAAGATGTAAATTTCCCTGTTTAACCGCGAGGCGGGAAATGGATCTATGAATTGTATTTATTTTAAAATTTGTTTATTGGCATTTGTAATCATAAACAGTATGGATCTATGAATTGTAAAACATGACAGGAGGAAATACTTTAGCTATAGGGGACATTAAGGGTCTTCTAGCAGCTATCTTTGGGGAAAGGGCTGGCAACATTTGGATGAGAGCAGGATACTCAAGTGTCACAGCACAGAACACAGAACTTGATGGAGCACTGTTTAATAATTTGAGAGTGGCAGTATGGAAAGTGTTTAGAGCACAATATCACAATACGTCAGATATGGTTGCAATTATGGTAGGTAAGATGCAGGAATGCGAAGATCCGCTTGCTTGCATTCATCATTTTCAGGAACAGTGGTCTTTGGAAACTCGAGATCCTTGGGGGAAATCAATACCTGTATTTTATCATATTTGGTGTCAGGGATTGCCAGAATAGGTGCACAGACAGCTCAAGAAGCTGGTGGGTATGGAGGCAAAGCTATGGCTGGAAATACAGCTGACCATTGCGCACCTTTGCCGATTGTTCCAGGAGAGAAATCAGAAGAGGGAAGATGCTAGGAAGCTTGAGGAAAGCTAAGCTAGTTCAGAGGAAACTGTTGAAATATGCAATAGAAGGGGTGATGTTAACCAGCAGAGGGGGGGAGACACAGCAAGTAGTGGGGGTGCTGCAGGTGGATAATCAGTGGCAGTCGGATTAAGGAGGGAACAGATTTATGCTGAGAGGCAGGGGAGGCTTCTGAGGAAGGGGAGGCTTTCAGAATAATCAGGGAAACTTTCAGAATAACCAAGGTGGTTTTCAGAATATGCAGAATGATAATGAAGGCATGCAGGGAGTGCAGATTAGGAGACTCGCTCCTGTGTGTTGAACATGTGACAGGGCACATTGTGCGAAAATGTGGAAGACAAGGGTATGTACAGAATGGGCAATTCTCAAGACGGGGGACAGCTTATCCTCCAGCATATAGCCCACAAAGTAGGGATGGGTTTGCCCAAGATCAGACAGTGTATGAAGCACAGGTGCTGCAAGCACAACATGCTTTGCAAGCACCATTGAATCTGCCACAAAGGCAGTCACAGCACGCACCCATGCAGATACAGCAGAATGCAAACACAGGACAGATATTGACTCCTAGAGTAGGGGGGTCACTATCGCGCAAGGTAATCCTTTCACAGGTCCAGGAATAAGCATGAATCCACAATAGGACAGTTCACAGGGTGACTTGATGTGTACAGTACTATCCGTAACACCAAATCCTCAAGAGCAATTAAGGCCATACGAGGCAAATCATTTTGCTTTTTTAGTAGACATTGGGCAACTCACTCATGTATAAGGTAGGGAACATTTTGGTTATCAAGAAATGCCATGAATCCTCAAGGGTTCTCAAGGGTTCTCTAGAGCTACAAGTAGAGTTCATTTTACTGAGAAATTACCGGTCTCTAGAGGAGAGTGTGATATGTCTGTCCAATTGTAGTATTCAAGACAGACACCAGTCAATATTCTGAGCCGAGATTTAAGTTGAATGTGACGATTTCCTTCACCGATGAAGGCATAGTGTGTTCCACACCAGGAATACATTATTTAAATGTGGGAGAATTTATCATGGCATTTACAGGACAAATAGCTCTGCATTCGCTCTTGAGAAGCCTGCAAGCATAGGGATGGAGTGTTCCATGACTTTATTTGTTGAGCATGCTTTGTTACCTGTCTTTGAGAAACCTTAGTGTACACTTACGTCTCAAAGAGCTTCTGCTTATGAAGTGGTTATATTGAATCAAATTATTCAAAATAGTCAGATGTAAAATGATGAATCCAGCCACGTTTTGTTGCCGAACCACTGGCATCACATGAGCGAGTGAATGATTGGGTAAAGGAAAATTCTCTTGCTGCAAGGGAGGTTCTCTTTAATGATGGTTCTTCGAAGATCAATCAAACTAATGGAGAAAGGCATCCAGAATCAGCTGTGTTAAGGCACAGATCCAACAGGGAATTTGAAGTAGTAGCAAGTGAGAGACTGTGATGCTGGAAATGCATTGGAGGGAAAGGGCCTCCCTGTCCTGGTCCTATAGTCCCTTTTCATTTGTGTTCTGTATTGTTTTCTGCCCAGGAGTCCATATGGGACTCCTGGCAGTGCAGCTCTTCCTGTTTTTGGTTTGGGGATACAGACACAATGCATACCCTTATGTCACCCATGGGCGGAGGTGCAACCCTGTGCCCCTAGTGTATGTTTCTGGGCACCAGTGGGTGGCCAAAGAGCAGGGCATGGGCTGGTGGCAGCTCCATTCTGAATTTGACAAGTGCTCTGAGTATCCTAGATTTTGTGTTATCCAGGCCCAGCCATTTGGAATCAGTTGATTCCTGATAGGAAACAAGATGGCCCTTTCCCAAAGTCCTGGGAAGCCCTGACTCTGTCCCTTCCCCCTGACTGGCTGTTGGGTGGAAGTTCCATATATGGTGTTGTTGTGAAGTCCAGGCCAGACTGGCTGGAGCCTTCCCAGTGACTGTATGTTGTGGGTACACCGTGTGGGTGGGACCTTGGTGAATGGAGTGTATGACCAAAATGCACTTCTTGTTGTGGATTTCTGGTTTCTGGTGTATGACACAATGGGCCTCATTACATGGATGGCGGTAAGGGTTAACGGTCACCGTTAATGGTATCGGTGACCGTTATCCCTTACCGCCTTACTACGAGGTCCCTTTGCAGGTTGGAGATTTTAACGCCTGCTTTTTGCAGTCGTTAAAAACCAACCCGCAAAGGGACCAGGGAGCTAATTACGGTACCGCAATTTGCGGTGCCGTAATTAGACCTTCCCCATTCCCATTATGCCCTATGGGGCGAAAATGGGAATGGGTAAGGGCAATGGGGGAAGGGGGAATTACCGCCCCACCAACCTTGGAATAGGGCGGTAATTCCCCTTTCCACCAAGGTGATGCCGGTGTTTTACCGGCATTGACCAAGGTGCTAATAGCACCTTGGTCAACCGCCATCCGTGTAATGAGGCCCTATGACTGAGACAGCCCTGCCCGAAATTGGTATGAATGCAGTGTGTAGTGTTGAATGGCTGGGTACCTTTCCCAATACACATTCCTTATTTTGAGTGTCTGCGAGGGAGGAGAATGGCCTGAATGCACTGTATGCCTGATTGGCTGGCTGACTGACTGCATGAATGCAATTCGGTATGATTGGCTGCTGAGTGTGACCCAGCAGTGTGGATGAAAGACAGAATATTATATCTGGGGACCTCTCACCACTAAAAAATGTTCAGAAGCTGAAGAGAAACTGGAGTTGAAATTGAAGCTTAACCTTGAAGCCCGGCTGGAAGAGAAGTCTTGCTACTGCTCTACTTCATCGATCTGAAAGCTGCTGTGTCTTCAAGGACTGACCCACAGAGGACCTGGTAAGGCGCCCTCTTCCCGAGCTATGACGGACCATCTTGCACCAGCTGATCTTTGCCAAAGCTCCCCGGTAGACAGGGACTGCCGTGGAATCACAAGGAGAAGCTCCCGGACACTGTTTCCATCACCGTCGTCGCCGATTGGAGCCGCCGTGCTCCCGTTGCCTAAGAACTTTCGATTCACGGACGCGTTTGTACACACTGCTGCCTGCCTTATCCCGCCGGAGAAGGCCAGGCCGTAGACACACTGAGCAGCGTCCGCCAGTGGGTTTTCTGCCACCCAAAGACCACAGAGACGCTGATGACTAAACGCCCTTGCTGGGCCACAGTTCTTCAAACTCTTTGCGGTCCAGAACTATCGACATTGAGGTGCCCCGCACGCCTCATCCTTGCAGGACATTTACGCTTCCCCGTCAACGAGCACCGCTAGGAACGAAGCTGCCACTTCACTGCCGTAGTTTACCCTGTTCAACGCTGGACGTTCGATGAGCCATGGCTCCTGCCTTAAAGGGCATGCACTCATGAAGGGCCATCGATTTCCCAACGAGGAACTCTACAACACCAGGTACTTAGGGGTTGCTGAACTATTGTGAACAACATATGGACTGGGTTTGTGATATATCTTTACTTTACAGGTTGCCCAGGTGGGATGATTGCCACAAACAGCTGTGTCTAGGTAGCAGGGCCAGTATTCTGCCTATTGTTCTAACCAACTGCTCTCCTCTTATATCTATTGTTGGTTTCCTTTACAAACTGATGTGTGTGACATTTAACCATACAGTTGATGCACTTTCAAGAGATTGAATAGTAATTGTGGTACCACGTAGACCTGTATAGATTTGCCATTATAGATAATGAGTACAAAGTGAGTTATCGTGATATTGTACATAACCTTGAATGTTAATTATATAAAGACTGTGTTGTAACTAATACTGGGCCTCATTACGACCCTGGCGGTAAGGGGTTAACGCCAGCGTTAGCTGCGCCGACCCCTTACCGCCAATTACGAGTTCCCCTAGCGCCATGGTGCTTTTAACACCTGCTTTTAGCGGGTGTTAAAATCCATGGCGCTAAGGGACCATGGAGTTAATTACGCCACCGTAATTTACGGTGGCGTAATTAACGCCTTCCCCACTCCCATTATGCCCTATGGGGCAAAAATGGGAATGGGGAAGGGTAAATGGGGATTGGGGACTTACCGCCCCGCCAAGGTCGGAATGGGGCGGTAAGTCCGCCAACCACCATGGCGTAAACGTAGTTTACGCCATGGTGGTAAAGTCACGGCCCAGGCGGTAACTTACCGCCTGGGTCGTAATGAGGCCCACAGTGTGCAGACATTCTTTTGTGGGTGCTTTAGGATTACACTGTACTTAAGAACCAGCCTGCATCACCTCCTGAGAAGCTAGGCCTTGATTGCTCGCCCACGTTTACCAATAATAGAGAATCTTGGCTGGGCTCCTCTATGCCTCTAATCTACCATATAGAGAGCAGAAGTACATTCCCCCCTCCAGTCTTTACACTGGTGGATCCGGTGGGATGCTTATGGTTTTAAGAATCAGTGTATAACTGTGCCTCTTAAAACATATCTGCACTTTGTTAAACTGAGGTTTAGTTGTGTACAAGATAACTGCATTACAAGCAATAGAGTCTATTGCACATGGTAAATTGACTAGGATGAGCTTAGAGGCTCTACAGAGTGCTTGTAAAGCCAGGGAGTTAGACTTTGTTTATAAGTCTAGGGCTGAGCTGATAGCTGCCCCGCTGGACTACCAGACTGATGGTGAAACTCTTGATGAGGGGGGGGGGGAATGCAACCAATGAGGTCTCTGCCCCTGGGGTTGTCACTGAATCTGATTCTGGGAATGCCACCATTCCTGCTGCCTCTGTTCCAAACCCCAGCACTGCCCTTCAGGGGGAAGCCCTGAAGATTGAACTTTTAAAATTGGAGCTACAACGGGAACAGTTAGCCTTTCAATACAAAAAGTTAGAAACAGAAGCTGAGTTGAAGAAAGAGGAGTTGGCAAAGCACGTGACACTCAAAGATTGCAACACTGAGCACCAAAGAATCCAGCTAGAGAAAGCTACAGTGGAGACTTCAGCTAAACCAGTTGAGAGTGGCAGGTCCCCAGCCACCAAGTTTATTAAAGATATGGTTGGTGTGTTTGTGGAGGGTTCATATATCCTACAATGGATTGAAGCGTTTTAAATGGCTTGTGCAATTCATGATGTTGATAAGAGAGATTGGGCTAAGTGTTTGTTAAGCAGAGTGCCTCATACTGGATATAACTGTATTCTGAAACTGAGTGTGGAAGAAAGGGGTCAGTATAAGTGCATGAAGTATGCTGTGATTGCCAAGTTTGGCAAGGCACCTACCCAATACCTTAAAAGGTTCAGGGATTTTAAGAAACGAGAGAAAGTGTCTTGGGTTGACTGGGTGAGTGCTGCGCACATGAACATGATGTGGTGGATTGATGGTTACAAAGTGAAAACGTTTGTTGGATTGTCCTACCTTTTATTTTTTGAGCATTTTTCAGAAGCCTGTTCACCAGAGCTGTGTCAGTATGTTGCTGACCAGAAAATGTTGGATCCCTTTAAGCTGGCTAGGTTGGCTGACAAGTGGGTCTCCCACCGGGTGTCCCCTACAGACTCCAGTGAGAAGGACAAGGACAAAGAAAAGGGGACCTCTCAGAAAGCTGAGGAGTCACAAAAGCAATCACAGTCGAGTAAACCAAAATCTTCTTCTCCTAAAACTCAAAAGTCTAGTGAGGATAAGTCATCTGTGGGTAGGAATAAGCGTAGTGGTCCACCTGCTGCAAAGCATGCGTCCAGTGGTTCCAGTACCGTACCCCACATTTCTGGCACTTGCTGGGACTGTGGGGCTCTGGATCACAAGATGTGTGACCCCAAGTGTAAAGGTAAGGCACTTGGAGTCCAGGCTGTCAGCCTGACCTACCCTTACCGCATGTCTGAGGTGGAGGCCACTGTCCTCCCCTCCTCTACAGGGATCACATTTGGTGCTCCTGTAGAAATTTCATTAGTGTCACTTGGGGCCTGGGACCATTACACAGAAATACTGGTGACTATCCCACAGAGCACCCTGTGTTCCTCTAGGTTTTTGAGAAGTGTCCTCTTGAATGGCCAGCATTCCACTGGTTTGAGAGACACTGGGGCAAGCATGACAGTGATGGACAAGACCCTGCTCAAGCCAGAGGACTATGTAGGTGCTCCTCTGAGAACCACCAGGTTAGCTGGTGGGCCTCCCAAATTATCGCCTGTAGCCTTAGTCACACTCATGATTGAAGGCAAGGCAGCAAAGCTTCCTTTCCTGGTTCAGGACAATGTCTGTGCTAACATTCTGTTAGGTAATGATCTAGTGGAGTTGGGGTTGATCTCGGATGGTCTCCCCCTGACTGCTGCTGCAGTCACAAGGTCATCGGCGACACAGGGTCTGGCTGTGAGTCAGGTACCAGAGCCAAAGGCGAGGCCTAAGGCAAGAAGACGGAAGACCAAGAAGGCCACCTCTGTGAAGGGGGCTCCTTCTCTTCCTGCTGTTCCTATGGCACCCATTGGGATCCATGCTCCAGACAGCTGGGTCCAGTGGAAAACCCAAAATCAACTCCTGAGGGAGAAGAGACAGAAGACTCTTCTGTGGGAGAGGTTCTCAACCCGGAGGACCACCCTGATCTTCAATGCCTGCTGGCTGAAGCGGGACCCTCCTGGGCAGACTTCTGTAAGGGACAGAGAGATTGACACTCTCTCAAGGGTCTGAGGAAAAAGGCCCTGTCCCAGGCAGAAGGAGAAGTGCCGAGGACATTCCGGATCTATTGGGAGGATGAACTCCTTGTTAGTGAGCCAACTAAGCTAGAACCTGGTGCCCTCAAGAGGTTGGTGGTACCCCAGGTTTACGGGCCCTTCCTGCTGCAGTTGTCGGATGAGGTGCTATTAGCTGGTCATCATGGTACCAAGAAGACTAAGCAGAGGCTCCATGCCCATTTCTACTGGCCCCAGATCGGAGTGGAAGTGGAGTCCCACTCCAGGACCTGCCCAACTTGTCAGTTGTCTGGCAAGACTGGAGGCAGTGTCATTGCCCCACTGCAGCCATTGCCAGTGGTTGGCACACTGTTTGAGAGGGTGAACATTGACAATGTCGGTTTCCTTGACCCTCTGACTTCAGTTGGACATCGGTTCATCCTGATGTCCACCAGGTACCCTGAGGCTATACCCCTTCGGACTGTTACTGCCAAGGTGGTTGCCAGGGCTCTCCTGGGCATTTTCACCCATGTTGGATTCCCTAAGGAGGTTGTCTCTGACAGAGGATCCAACTTCATGTCTAGTTACATGAAAACCATGTGGAAAGAGTGCGGGGTAACCTATTAATTCTCCACCTCTTACCATCCCCAGACCATTGGTCTGGTTGAGAGATTTAATAAAACTCTCAAGGGCATGCTAGGTGCTTTGGAAGAGCCCCTAAGGAGGAAATGGGATCTCCTCCTGCCATGCCTGCTGTTCACTTACAGAGAGGTACATCAAAAGGGTGTTGTTTTCAGCCCCTTTGAGTTACTCTTTGGACATCCCGTGAGGGGGCCCCTTGCCTTGATCAGAGAAGGTTGGGAGCCCACCCCTCCAGGTCCCACCAAGCAATTGGGGGACTATGTGTTAGGGTTCAGATGGAGGGTGACACAGATAATGGGTCAGGCAACAGCAAATCACAAGGCCAGCCAGAAATTGAATAAGTACTGGCATGACCGTAAAGCCTCCCAAGTGGATTGGACTCTGGGACAGGAAATCCTTGTGATGGAGCCTACCAAGCCTAGAGCTTTGGCAGACAAGTGGACTGGACCCTTCAGGATCATCTCCAAGATGGGCGAAGTCAATTAGCTGGTTGACATGGAAGTGCTGGGGGTAGCCCTCAGGTATTCCATGTTAACAGGCTCAAGCCTTTCCACAGGTGAGCAGAAGTCTCATGTCTCTTGCTAGCTTCAGAGCAAGAAGAGGATGAGAGTGATCCCCTTCCTGATTTGCTGCATAGTAACCCTAAGGATGGCTCAGTGGAGGGAATACATCTCTCTCCATTTCTGACGACAGAGCAGCAGAAGGCCTGCAGGGCTTTGCTCTGGCAGTATGCCTCTCTGTTTTCACTGACACCAGGCCTCACACCGTGGTGTAGGCACGAAATTGACACTGGTGACAGAATGCCTGTCAAAAGCAGTTGCTACAGTATGTCAGATACCGTTAAGAGCCACATCCAGACTGAGGTCGCCAAGATGTTGGATCTGGGTGTTATTGAACCCTCAACCAGTCCCTGCTCCAGTCCAGTGGTCCTTGTCCCCAAGGCAAGTTCCCAGGCAGGTACCAAGGGTTGGAGGTTCTGTGTGGACTACCGAGGAGTAAATGCTGTCACCAAAACTGATGCACATCCATTGACCAGGGCTGATGAGCTTGTGGACACCACAGGTGCTTCCAAATTTGTGAGCACCTTTGACCTTACCTCAGGCTATTGGCAAATAGCTCTGACGGACCATGCCAAGGAAAAGACAGCATTATCAACACCTGAGGGACTCTACCAGTTTAGGGTCATGACTTTTGGGTTGAAGAATGCCTCAGCCACCTTCCAGAGATTGGTCAATAATGCGCTAAGTGGGCTGGATGCCTTTTGTGTGGCTTACTCCATCTACAGTTCCACCTGCGAAGAGCATTTGACACATCTGGATAAGGTGTTGCAGGCCTTGAAAGGGGCTCACCTCACTATCAAGGCCACCAAGTGCCAGATAGCTGAGGGGAAAGTCACATATCTTGGTCATGAGGTAGGAGGGGGTCCAATCCAACCTCTCCCCAGTAAAGTACAGGATGTACAGGACTGGGAGACTCCCACTTCTCAAACCCAGGTGAGATGGGTCTCACTGGGTATTATCGCAATTTCATGACATACTATGGAAGCATAGCTGCACTCCTGACAGCTCTGAATTCACCCAAACAGCCTAGGAAACGTAATTGGACCGAAGACTGTCAGAGGGCCTTTGATGGCTTGAAAGAAAGTCTGTGTAGAGCACCTGTGTTGTGTGCGTCTGACTGCAGCAAACCCTTTATCGTCCAGACAGATGCCTGCAACACTGGAATTGGAGCTGTCTTGTCCCAGTTAAATGACAAAGGGAGGGAACACCTGATCATATTCATCAATAGACAACTCAAGGGTAGAGAACTTAGGTGTGCTACTGTTGAAAAGGAGTGTTTCAGCATAGTTTGGAGCCTTAAGCATTTTAGGCCCTAACTTATGGGGTCTACCTTCAAGGTCCAAACAGATCATAAGCCACTGAAGTGGCTTGTGCAGATGAAGGGTGAGAACCCGAAACTGCTCAGGTGGTCCATTAGCCTGCAAGGGCTAGACTTCACCATAGAGCATAGACCAGGGAAGAGTCACGATAATGCAGATGGCCTTTCCAGAAGGTATGTTGACCGTCTGGATGAGGGTGTCTATCTCGTGGGAGATTAGGCACCCTAACCTCAGTCGGGGGGGGGACTGTGATGCGACAAATGCATTGGAGGGACAGGGCCTCCCTGTCCTTGTCCTGTATCCATTTTTCATTTGTGTTCTGTATTGTTTTCTGCCCAGGAGTCCACATGGGACTCTTGGCAGTGCAGCTCTTCCTGTTTTTGGTTTGGTGTACAGTCCCACGGGATACCCTTATGGCACCAAAGGGTAGAGGTGCAACCCTGGGCCCCTAGTGTATGTTTTTGGGCACCTGTGTGTGGCCACAGAGCAAAGTATGGGCTGGGGGCAGCTCCATGCTGAATTTGACAGGTGCTCTGAGTATCCTCCATTTTGGGATATCCAGGCCCTGCCATTGGAATTAGTTGATTCCTGACAGGAAACAAGATGGCCCTTTCCCAAAGTCCTGGGAAGCCCTGACTCTGTCCCATCCCCCTGACTGGCTGTTGGGTGGAAGTTCCATATATGGTGTTGTTGTGAAGTCCAGGCCAGACTGGCTGGAGCCTTGCCAGTCACTGTATGTTGTGGGTACACCCTGGGGGTGGGATCTGGTTGAATGGAGTGTGTGACCAATATGCACTTCTTGTTGTGGATGTCTGGTTTCTGGTGTATGACACAATGACTGAGACATCCCTGCCCGAAACTTGTATGAATGCAGTGTGTAGTGTTGAATGGCTGGGTACTTGTCCCAATACACATTCCTTGTTGTGAGTGTCTGAGAGGGAGGAGTATGGCCTGAATGCACTGCATGCCTGATTGGATGACTGACTGCATGAATTCCCTTCTGTATGATTGGCTGCTGAGTGTGACCCAGCAGTGTGGATCAGAGACAGAATAGTATATCTGTGGACCTCTCACCACTGGAAATTGTTCATAAACTGAAGAGAAACTGGAGTTGAAACTGAAGCTTAACCTTGAAGCCCTGCTGGAAGAGAAGTCTTGCTGCTGCTCTACTTCGTCGATCTGAAAGCTGCTGTGTCTCCAAGGACTGACCCAGAGAGGACCTGGTAAGGCGCCCTCTTCCCAAGCTATGAGGGACCATTGTGCACCAGCTGATCTTTGCCAAAGTTCCCTGGTAGACAGACCTACCACAGGCTGCCGACCGGAGATGGGGACTGCCGCAGAATCACAAAGAGAAGCGCCCGGACACTGTTGTCCATCACGGTCGACGACCACCATCTCTGACCGGAGCCGCCATGATCCCGTTGCCTAAGAACTTTCTATTCAAAGACATGCTGCCTGCCTTATCCCGCCAGTGAAGGCAAGGTTGTAGACACACTGAGGAGCATCCGCCAGTGGGTTTCCCACCTCCCAAAGACCACAGAGATGCCGACAACTCTATGCCCTTGCTGGGCCACAGTTCTTCAAACTCTTTGCGGTCCAGAACTATCGACATTGAGGTGCCCCCACACACCTCTTCCTTGCAGGACGTTTATGCTTCCTCGTTGGCGAGCAACACTAGGAACAAAGCTGCCACTTCACCACTGTAGTTTACCCTGTTCACCCCCGGACGCTCGATGACCCGTGGCTCGTAGCTTAAAGGAAGTGCACTCAAGAAGGGCCATCGATTTCCCGATGAGGAACTCTACAACACCAGGTACTTTGGGGTTGCTGAACTATTGTGAACAATTATGGACTGGGCTTGTGATATATCTTTCCTTTACAGGTTTCCCAGGTGGGGGATCTCCACACACAGCTGTTTCTAGGTAGCAGGCCAGTATTCTGCCTATTGTTCTAACCAACTGCTTTCCTCTTATATCTCTTGTTGGTTTCCTTTACGAACTGATCTGTGTGACATTTAACCATACAGTTGATGCACTTTAAAGAGATTGATTAGTAAATGTGGTACCACGTAGACATGTATAGATTTGCGCTTATAGATATCCGAGTACAAAGTGAGATATCGTGATATTGTATATAACCTTCAATATTAATTATATAAAGACTGTCAACTAATACAGTGTGCGGACATTCTTTTGTGGGTGCTTGAGGACTACACTGTACTTAAGAACCAGCCTGTAAAACCTCCTGAGAAGCTAGGCCTTGATTGCTCGTCCACGTTTACCAATAATAGAGAATCTTAGCTGGGGTCTTCTCTGCCTATCATCTACCATATAGAGAGCAGAAGTACAGACCCCCCCCAGTCTTTACAGAGTCTACTGTCTAATGTTTCAGCAGAGGCTGCAGAATTAGTAGTGCTTATTGTCGCACTCTAGAATCACACATAGCAGGAAGTGACAGAGTATAGTGACTCCACCTATGTGACGTCAACCGTGCATGTAGGGTTAGCACGTTGGAAAAGGAGGGGCTCCCTCAAAGCAGACGGCACTCCAGTGCAACACGCCAAATTATTGTCCAAACTATTAAGGCACTACAACTCCCAGTAGCCATCGCAATAGTTAAATCTGCAGCACATACTAAGAGAACTGACTTTATTTCACACGGAAACCAAGCGCAGGTGAAGCAGCCAAAAGGATTGCATATTCATCTGATATATTTAGTTCTGATGCGTCTGCTGTGAAAGAGAAAATGGTTGTAATAATGGTTGTAAATGAAGGGTTTAATCATTTACACAAACGCAATTAATGAAAATTCAGAGCGAAGATCCATGGAAGAGAAAGAAATGTGGACACGGAGGGGGTGTTCTTTATCCTCTTCCAAGACATTGTGGTGACAGGACAGCACTGGTAAACTGGTGATGCCTGTAGCCTTGCTAAAAGTGGCGTTAGAACAGCTACACTACCCTGCGCATGTCACTAGCGAGATCCTCACAGCAACCATTGTGGAGGACTCATTTGTACTAAACCTGTTAGAACACGTTGCTTTTTATGTAGTAAATGTCATCGTATGTCAAAAGTTTACTGCTGGGCACACACTGCAAACATTCAAAGAGTAATTCCACAACCGAGTGGTCCTTTTCAGCATTTACATATTGTCTATGTTTACACGCTGCAGGTCTGTAAAGGATATAGGTATATGATAGTGGTAGTGTGCCCGTTCTCGATATGGATTGAAGCCGGTCCATGCACACATCCAGATGCCACTTGTGCTGCAAAGCTTTTAGTCCGAGAAGTATTTCCTAGATAGGGAGTATGTGAGGTGCTGAGATCAGACAATGGCCCCCATTTTGTAAATGAGGTATTCAAATAGATTATTGCTTAGTATTAAACATACGTTTTCTTCTGCTTATCACCCCAAGAAAACAGTCTATGTGAACGACTCAACGGTCATCTCACGGAGAAGATAGCAACATTGAAACTGACACTGAAGAAGGGGTGACTGCATTGCTTGCCACTTGCATCATATGCAATGAGAAATCAGACCGGCTCTGACCACCACCTCACACCCAACAAACTAGTTACAGGGAGGCGGATGAGAACGCCTCTGACTCCTCCATTGAGGACTACGAGTGATGCCCAGACAACAGTAGAATTGTTAGGAAATGAGTTACTTGAATGCTTAACATGTATGACCGCTAGTATCTCTGTCATTTAAGATCAACTCAAGCGGAAGGGCAGTCAGTCTCAGAACACAGATGAAGATGATACAGCAACCAGACCTAAAAAAGGATGTGTTCCTAAATTATTTCCCTGAGACACAGTTCTAATCAGGAATTTCACAAGGAAGTGGCACAAACCCAGATTTAGTGTCCCTTTCGTTGTAGAAGATGTTACCCCCTCAGCAGTTAAAGTCCAAGGGAGACGAGCTTGGATACATTTAGGAGATGTGAAAATATATGCTGGAGAGACCGTCACTTCCCCAACCCATTCGGAAACAAGTCAAGAAGAAGTTGTTCAGCATGTATAGTATTATATGCGACAAAGAGCTTGAAAACGTGGTCTCATGTCACATGGTTCAAAAGACTGTGGGTCAAGCTACACCGAAACCAGAAGATAAGACCATGTCACACTCCCTTTGATTCTCTGGCACAGAGAGCTTCTGCAAGACCAGGTTCAAAGCCTAATTTAATGGCAGACTGCAGGAGTGAGGATAGATGTTGGGCTAATTGGGTCAGGAGGCATGACCAAGTCGACCTCCCAGCACCTGGGGTAACCAGCTTGCGTGCTGCTAGGAAGTGGAATATTCCAGAAGGGTACAAGCATGCCAACCAATTACACAGGGTGACGTATCAAGGAGCCCGATAGTGTGATTAGCCAATAAATCGTTGTATACTTTGTGATGATGAAGATGACTTGCACTAGAGGAGGGCTTAGTTGTCAACCTGATAGTAGAGACCCAATCACAACTCCCGTCAGTATTGAACATATACCTAGATGTTCCCTTTAAGCCTATAAAATCCCGAAGTAGGTTTTGTTGTTTGCCACATAGTGTGACATCAATGATGACACATTTTGACTATATAATCATGTTCTTTCATGTAACACGTTGAGAGTCTTGAGCGAACGTCCATTGATGTCTGTTGTACTCCCTGTTTAAGATAATTGCTAATAAATCAGTCTTAAGTTTTGCCAACTTCCTGAGTTGGTTTGATTATAGATGTATCAATAAGTTCTGCATCCCGATCCATCTCTAAATATTGCTACCTCGTCTTAAGGGGTCCCAAGGGCCGGGTTCAGAGCTGTATAAATCTTAATCTTGTATAAGATAGCACTATAGGGTAATTGTGGTTGCACTTAGCATTATATATAATTGCCTGACAGGTGAAGCAGTAATTAGCACATTAGGGCTATACATGACGTGTAAGGATTTAACAGAAATAAGATGGCAGTGACCAACCACATGAGGTTGTATTGACATAGGAATGCAGTGCTCCTTGCCTACAATGGTTCTGCTAGGTGTGGCCCTGGAAATCCTGACTTAACTTGTGACATATTGGGACATCTCTGTAGTTAATACAGGTTTAAAATATAAAAAAGGCAGCTTTAGTACTATTTGTTATTTTGTTAATCATACACGTATTGTACTTTGTAAAACGTGTGTGTTGTTTCTTCCTGTGTTATCACCAGAGCAAAGGGTCATGTGATGTCACTGCCTGTTATTTCATTTACCCTACAGCTTGCATTTTGTTGAATTGACACTCCTTTTAAATACGGGAGTTTAGATTGTGTAGTTGAAACATGGTATGGATAAATAGGGCTATGTTGGGAGGCAAATGCTAATATGAAAATGAGTTGATGACAGTGCAATATGAAACAGGAGAAAGCAGCCCAGTAAGGAGGTTCCAAAAGAATACACACATTGTTCGTTTAGTAAATATTTACAGTATAGATCAGATACCCTGAGCAAGTAAGTGTCAAGAGAATGCCTGGTGAATTGAATTGAAGTGCGACCGGACCTGCAAGGGTAGTTGTCTGAAGAGCTCTGGTGGAGAAGACAACATCTGTAGAGCAGCGTTGACAAGAAGAGCAGCTCATCTACACGCCGCCGTGCGTCATTTTGCTGTCATTACTACCACACAGCTTTCCTTGGATTCAGCTATTTCATACATCTTGTTAAATTGCACTTTTGAGGCAGCGCTGTTTGCTATTTTGCACTTTGTGCTTGCCAATATTATCACATAAAGGAACATAGGATAAATCCGAAATGATCAAGGTACCGGCCATTCGAAGTGTCTGTCTATGTATGCCAAATGAGGTGTTGTTAATGTGGAAATTATTGGAATTGTCGCCCAAAAGCCACAGATAAATCCCGAAACGGGTAACTACATATATGCAAACACATGCCAAACTCTATTGGATGACTCAGT
The DNA here is from genome assembly GCF_040938575.1 of Ambystoma mexicanum. NCBI lineage: Eukaryota > Metazoa > Chordata > Amphibia > Caudata > Ambystomatidae > Ambystoma > Ambystoma mexicanum. The sequence goes on from NC_090927.1 coordinate 594,537,546, forward strand.
ACTGACTGGAGCAGATCTCCCACACTTCCCCAATACACCACTCTAAATTTCAAAAAGCACGGTTCAATTGACTGCAAATAGCACTTGGAAGAACGCATGCATAGGAGTGCATCCTCTGGAATGGAGCGTGTTTTATTTTTCATTAACAACCATTTTAAGGGGAATAGAATTTCTTATGCAAACATCAGCCTTTGAAGACGTGTGCTTGTACAATTCCTCATTTTGGAGATCCTGGCGAATGCTGAGAATAGTATCCATCTAATTAAATCTGCTGCGCTGATGGCTTCTTGTAACGCAAAATCTTGACGAGGTTGTCAAGGGAATTGCACAAAGGAGTGGCAAAGTAATTTTCCCGGCGGAGGTTTTGCCAATCATTGATTTGACTTGACTTAGGCAGGTGTGCAATAACTATCATTTGCATGCTCTGGAATGCCTCCAAATCTTAGATTCGTCAATGCCTATTTAATCTCACCCTGAGATGTTCTCTTTTTTAGATTGCCATTGTGCATTTTCAGAACATTGTAAGCCTGTGTTTTCCTCGTCTGTGCCGATTAGCTGCCCTCAAGTTTTCTTTGCAGCTCAGTAGACACGCTCAAGTCTCATCTGATGAACAGCCACTGTCATCTCCTGCTAAATCCATCATGACGTTCATGCATTTACCACATTATTTTTTCCGAATGCCTATTTTAACATTTGTACATTGCAGTATGGGGATCTTCTATACAGCTCTCTCGTTGTGATTACACAGTGTTTGCTTTAATCATATGGATTGTTCAATTGATGCATGTTTTTCATAGGGGATTCTGACTCTTATGAAGGATATGTTTTAACACATATAGGGTTAACTACCTCCAGTTGTTTTTTTGTTCATCAGTTTATCATCTGAAGAAGATTAATTGTATTTTGTCCTCAACTATGTTTCGTGTCGCGCCCCCCCCCGCCCATGATTAAACGTCCCATCATCGGTAGCCCCGCCAACCCCCTCTGCTATATGTGCCTGTTTTGACCCCCCCTGCACGCTCTCTCTCTTGGAGTCCCGTCAGGATTCTCCCTGCACTCGCTGGATTCTGACTCCTCGCTGAGTTCAGATTACACTAATTAATCGGTTTACTGATTGCTTTATAAGCCATTGCACAATCTGAATTCGGATATATTACATTGAAAGGAATTACTGCTGGGTGATATGGATTTGACCATAGTACCTTCATTCATGTGACCGTGTTGTTTGCCGTTCATTTCCACATTTTATGACCAGATTTTAATAATCGAGGTTGTTTAGAAAATGCTTTCGAAGCACCAAAAGACGCTCTAGCAATACTATTACTGTGTCGCACTTCCGGTCAGGGGTGTTGCTAGATCTGGAAAAGACCCGGGGCTACGATAATGTTGGAACTGTTGGGACTCGGGGCTAGACTAGCCTTTTGGTTGTAGCTCCTGAGATTCTATCCGGGGTTGCAACCAAAAGACCAGGGGCTATAGCCCCCTTAGCCCCCCCCTAGCAACGCCTCTGCTTCCGGTAGTGCTCTGTCGCTTCCCTGCTAGGTGTGAGCGGCATAAAACACAATGCATGCAATCTATGAATGCAAGTAGTAATCACGAACATGGCTATGTGCCTTGGAGTGCCTAGAACCGCTGTTTACTTCAGTACAAATGATAATATTGAAAATAAAATAGCAGTCCTGTAGTCTGTACTATTTCCTGCTCTTAGGTGGACAATAGAGATAAATATCGGACTGGTCAACAACTAACCAAAGAATGAACAGTTTACAGATGCGTTCTCTTTAATAAGAAAAAAAAACAGACTATGTTGTGCAGACACTCCATCCATTGATGTATTGTTTGGGAGTAATATATTGACACACTATATGGTATACTCCCTGAATAGTCACTTGTGTCCCAACACCTTATGTGCGGAAGGTGTCCATGTTGGTCTTGAATTCCTATAAGGAATGATTTAGGCTCCACCAACTCCCACACGCAAGTAAGTGTTTAAAAAGAAGAAGAGACCTGAAAATGAGATGTTGAAAAAAGATGGACGCCTTAGATATCTAGTTGGAAGACCATGACTCACTGAATCCACTTCAGACGGATTCGATGTTTAAAATGTTGCTCTTTTTCCCCAGTGGCACCACCATCTGGAAGTAGATCTAAATCTCGCTCACACAGTCACTGGTCATATGAATTAGGTGTTCCTGAAAGCAGTGCTCTGTCTGAGTCTCCATCATGCCCTTTGGCAAATATTCTTCACCAGGTTCAACAATATGTTAATTTATCATCCCGCCTCCATGTGGTTAAATGCTGATTCATGGTCGTCCACTGATTCCGACTCAACTGTCCCTGCGGGGCTTCAGTAACTTCTGCAACTGGTTCAGAGAAACACACATGGGACTTTCAGGGGTGAGAGAAACATTATACAGTCTATATGCAAGCACCAGAAGTAGTCGGCCTTATTTAACAACATCATGACCTACAACCAACCCCAGGGTGCACGTGGCCGTGCACCATCGTCCGTATGCTCACTTACCCAAAGCCCTTAATAAGCTACTCAAATGCTGCCATGATTCTAAACTATGCAGTCACTCTGTGCAATATAGGACTATGGGCGTAGTCCAATGCTGGTTCTTGTGCACTCGTAAGAGAGAGTACATTGACACATCCTTTCAAGAATGTACAATCTGCACACAGCCGAAGGAAAGCTAACAACAACCTGCTGGCATTTTGCCAAAATTGTGTGTGCCCAACACACCCTTATATGGACTTTTCACATAATGCCACCCATCATGTAAACAACTGTCACCTGGGCAGTAGTCAACACACATTCCTAAACGGGGGATTTCATTCCACTCTGAGTAATGTTTTTGCAACACATTATACGCCTCTGTGACTTGTCCAATAGAGTGGTATCAGATCAAGGAGCCCAAACCGTGACAAGTTTTGGGATTCCCTAGCAGAATAACTGGGATATCAGTTGTACTGTTCTAATGCTTTCCATTTGTAGACTAATGAACACATGGGCCTCATTACGACCCTGGCGCTAAGTGGTTAACAGCGCCGTAAAAGGCTGCGGCGCCGTTAGCCACTTAGCGCCTTACTACAAGGTCCCTTTGCGGGACCCGACCTGAACGGCTGGTCTAGACCAGCCGTTAAAGTAGGGACCCGCAAAGGGACTCTCGAGGTAAGTACGGTACCGCAATTTGCGGTACCGTACTTACCGCCTTCCCCAGTCCCATTGAGCCCTATGGGGCAAAAATGGGAATGGGGAAGGGCCAATGTTCAATGGGGAATTACCGCCCCGCCAACCTTGCATTGGGGTGGTAATTCCCCATTGAACATTGGCGGACTCATTACGATACCGGCACCAACCACAGTGCTAATAGCGCCATGGTTTAGCGCCAGTATCGTAATGAGGGCCATGGAATGAATTAACCAGGAGACAGAATATTACATCATTGTTTAATTTCTCAATCCACACCTAATTGGTGAACTCCCTCCACTTCCCAATTTCGCTTATCATCACATAATCATCACAATGTATCCAGTGGCATGCATGGACTAACATGCGGGCATCCCCATATGTTCCCTTGTCCTATTACCTAGTCGAGACCTGTTGGCAGTATGACAATAGTTAGTCCAGAATATGATATGATATCTCTACAGCACAGAACACCTTACAGAAGGCAATACAAAATGCTTGTATGAGCACAGGCAATGGACGTCTCCTCCTTGTCTTTCAAACAAAACATCCAGATTCAGAAATATCACCACACTCAATAGCACTTTTCCATTCGGACCTCAAGCTTTCTAACTCCAACCCATCTTTCACGTTTCATTTTGAAGGCTACACCCTCTCGACATCTGTACTTTATCACCTCTGACAATGATTTTGATACACCAGAGTTCTAGTCCTTTCTTTATTCCTGCATGTGAGAGTTCAAACCTGAGACCCCGATTTATTGGACAGGTCTAGGTCCTGAAGAACACTCTTGGGAAACTCATCCTACTGCTCTGTCTCTTAGATCATCCTGTTTCTTGCAATAGATCCATTCCCAACATCCAGAAAAGCAGGTTCCTTTGGTGGGTACTGTCCAGAATCATCTAAAATCACCAGCCGATCCATGGCTACACAGGTTGCAATGCACTTTGGAAACACCACAAAGGTTAACTCAAACTCTTTTTGCATATCACATGTCACTATAGGAATCCATCAGAACTGTGCTGAAAGTCGACTACAACAGTCTGCTTCTGCCCATGCGTTTTGCTTTGTAACATCACTCGACTGGCTGTCTTAATCCTGTGGAAGACTTTGGGCCTCATTACACGGACTGCCGCCGGTATTTTACCCATAGCTCTCAACCATTTATGTCACAAAGGCGGGTGAAAACAACCGATTTTATTTTTGGCGGGTGAGAGGCCCATTGAAATGAATGGGCGTGCAGGAGGCTTGGCGGGTGAGTCAGCTGTTTACAAGGCGGGTGAGACCCGCCAAAAGCGTGTGAGTTGAGAGCTATGTTTACCGATTCCACCTTGGTGAATGGGGGAATAACCGCCCCATTCCAAGGTTGGTGGGCGGTAATCCCCCATTCACCAAGGCCCTTCCCCATTCCCATTTGAGCCCCCATAGGGCTCAATGGGAATGTGGAAGGAGCAAATAACGGTACCTCTATTACAGGTACCGTTATTTGCCCTGAAGTCCCTCAGCGGGTCCCTTCCTTAACGTGTGGTCTGGCCACACATTAAGGACGGGACCCACTGAGGGACCTCATAGTATGGCGCTAAGGGATTAACGGCACAGGTGCCCTTACCGGTGCCAGTAATCCCTTAGCGCCATCCGTGTAATGAGGCCCTTTGTTTCATCACCTGCAAAGCTTATCCTTCATGCCCTGTCTCTGCTATGTTTTACAGTCAAGCTTCCATCACTTTGTACATGGATTCTGTCTTCAGAGGCTTGCAACATCATCCTCCATCATACTGTTCACCGCTCTACCTTCTTCCAGTGGTAATGTCCAGTGGACCACTTTCCATGGTAAACCTGTTCTATAAGGGGATTTCCAGCACCCTGGAGGTGGAGGAACTCTGGGAAATCACTGGTATCTATTATTTTCTCCCCAGATCCAATGGTTTTCACTGCACGCCAAACCAGATATGCACCATCTCTCTGCCACAGCAAGCTGGGTCAACTGAAGGAATATGCCTCACTCAAGCATTGAAAACAGCAGATTTAAGATGAGCTGAACACAGTCTTTCACGTATTGTATATCAATGAGGACATTTTTTTTTTTTTTTTTTTTTTTTTTTTTGAGGACAGCTTTTAACATGTCTGATAGCTGCGTAGACATCTGTAATGTCTCCTGGTGTGGTGTTCCTGGTACGTGATCTAATATGTGACCCCTTGCTACTCTGGTACTAGTTCCCATGCCTACCACAATGTACTGTGATTCTAGCTATTGTGCTGCCTGCCTCACTGTTATCCTGTATATGCTGCCAATACCTTTTGCACCATTGCATTGATTCACCCCTACCTGCCAGGTGTAATGTAACCTGTGATGAGGATGTAATGGAATGTGCTTCTTTGTTACCTATCACACCAAACCAAATGTGCACCCAATGTAGCCCCACATACCATAAGGTATGGCTTTCCTGGAATGTGCGTTTACTTGATTGTTAAATGTTATGCCCACTGCACACCCAATGTAGCCCCCCGTACCATGAGGTGTGGCTTTCCTGAAATGTGCCTTTACTTGATTGTTACCTATTATGACCACTGTACACCCAATGTAGCCCAATGTACACCCAATGTATCCCCCGTGCCATGAGGTGTGGCTTTCCTGGAATGTGCTTTTACTTGATTTGTACCTAGTATGCCCACTGTACTCCCAACGTAGCCCCCCGTACCATAAGGTGTGGCTGTGCTGGAATGTGCTTTTACTTGATTGTTACCTATTATGCCCACTGTACACCCAATGCAGGCCCAGTGTGCACCCAATGTAGCCCCCATACCATGAGGTGTGACTTTCCTGGAATGTGATTTTACTCAATTGTTACATATTATGCCCACTTTACACCTAATGTAGCCCCCTGTACCAGGTTCTATGTTCATTCATCCCTGGATTTCTTTTCTCTGAGTTTTTTGCCAAACATTTTTCACTGAAAAAACCCATTGAATTTATTTTTTTGTATTTGGGGGTTAACCCCCCAAACACCCTTTCTCTTTTATTTATTCTCTATCCTCCCACCATCCCTACCCCTTATATGTCCTTACCCCCCATCTCCCATACTGTTCAATGTTTTTTTTTTGGCCTACATTTTTATGCAAAAACTGTGCAAAAATAAAACTGGTGATGAATGTACATTGTATCCCATACCATGAGGTGTGGCTTTCCTGGAATGTGCTTTTACTTGATTATTACCTACTATGACCACTGCAGACCCAATGTATCCGTCCTACCATGAGGTGTGGTGCTCATGGAATGTGCACTCCATATGCACCCTTTTTGTTGTAACTTCTCTTGCTTTGTCCTCACTCTGTGGACTATGTACCGCACTTTCTGTATCTAGCACCTAGATGCCTAAGGTCTTTGTGCGCTGCTATAAATGTAAAAATAAATAAAATACCACTTAAGAGCTTTTCTTCAAATGGTCAGTTATTTTTAAAAACACAAGTTAAAATTGTCCTAGTTGGAGAATACTTCATTTTGGCTGAAGGCCTACTACATTTGGCAAACTTAGAAAATCAAAATGCTTTTACGATTCAGTGCCTACATTATTCCACACAATAACGGGCAAGTGAAATTAGCACAACCTATGTACAAGGTCTATGTCACTGCTATTAATAAAGGACATATCACCAGGACGTAGTTTGCTTGCAATAACTCTGGTAAGAGCGAGGCAGACACTGAGGTAGAGAAAACCTTTTTGTAAGTAACTACAGTCTCCAGAAGTTTAATAAAAATATCTGGAAGAAAAATAGAATTATAGTTGGATGGGATGGGAGCATCGTGGACGATTGCATTTAGAAAGGGTCTAAACACATCCAATTTCATCATAAAGGGTACTAACCGTAGGGAGTTGGGTCACGTCACTGGAAATTTCATCAGGAAGGGTACTAACACTCAGTAAAGAATACATTGAGCATAGGGTACAGTACATCAGAAATAACAGCTTCAAGATTCTAGTGGGACAATGGTCAAGAGGAGATCCAGACATAGGTTTGGTCCTCGAAGAATGGAGGTCGTCCAATGTGCGAGGAGACGTGAGGTAGCATCCATGAGAGAATAAGGAAAAGAAGATACAGTGCCTCTAGAATGATTCATATGTGTCAGAGAGCTGAAATAAAGATATATAAAGGGTGGGCTCCAGAAATGTGTCACATGACACAGATGGAAAATCGAATAACAGCAATGCTAATGACCTCGCAAAAAATAGCGATGTCACTACCTGTATGGCAGGGTAGGTAACATAAAGGAGAGCATAGCCCAAAGGAAGGACATGGTAAATTAGAGGACTAGGAGAAATGCTCTGATAATTAAAGAAGAGGAATTTGAGATCAGAGATGGGACATGGAAGACAGAGGTAGCGGTGGAAAAGAACATGGCGGGAAGTGCAAACAATCAGATCAGATCTGAAAGAGAACAGTGTCATTGAAATTAATGTTAAAAACAATACGTTTAGAAGGAGAAACAGAAACAACAGAATTCAAGCTGGAGTAGACAAGCTGGTTGGGAGCAGAAATCACCAGGGAAATAGGAGAAAGCACATCATGGGCTGCCAAACAACCAGAAATGCATGGATGTGAAGAGACATGCTCACTTTTTTGTACCTTCGGTTGCCAGCGGCATGCCCACTGGTAGCTCCTGTAGAGGTATTTTCTTTTTTTGCTGTATTTTGGTTGGTGGTATTTGTATTTTTTTGGGGTATTTTGCTATAGTGGAATTTTTGTGGCATAGTGGTGAACCTAACTTTAGAGTACTGTCTGATAATTATTCTTATACTGGGATCCCTAACAGCAAGTACATACTGGACTTAATACACTCCCAATTTTGACTCTATGTTCCTGCAGTATTTTATGTACAATACCACTTTTATGCCCTTTGGCTTGCAACTCAGAACACATTTACCATGTAAATGACACTTGAGCAATCACACATTTACATAGCCCTTCTAAAACCCAGTGTACAATAAACAGTTTTGTTGTTGTCTTACCACATGTCGTAAAGTGACATTAACACATGCGGTAGTAGAAACCCACTATTGGTTATTCCCAGTGCCCGTGTCACCATCATCAATTAAACATGCAATGAAAATCCCGAAATGAAGCAACTTTTGAAGTGTTATTCTTTATCAGAAGTTAGAACCATGCAAAGTACAGACTTAATATACAATGCAACATTTTCACTTACTCCTTGTATCAGGGAACCAGGAATCGACAATAAACATTACAGCCCCAAGTGCAATTCACTTGGGGTTGTTCTCTATGCAATAAAAGGGCCTTGCTATGCTAGATTTCGAAGTGTTCATTTTGTTTTTTTTATAAATGAGCCTTCAGGACAGTGTATTTTTGTAACTGGCCAGCGGTCTGTGGAAATTGACCTTGCCCTTCTAATAAGTCTTGGCAGAGGCTAAACTTCTATTGCATTTGAATTCTGTCACAAGAATCAGAAAAAAATATAAACACAGTTATGTACATTTACAACTTCACTGTACAGTGCAACACCTGAAAAAATGATTTTACCACTCTACACTATCTGTTCACAAATCATTCACGCATTGGGCTTCATTAGGAGGCTGGCGGTAGCCGTGCCTGTAATACACGGCTGCCGCTGGTATTCATTTTTTTGCAAGGGCTCAATGGGAATGGGGAAGCCAGATGCACAGGCACCGTTATCAACGGTGTCTGTGCATCCAAAATGCTCTGCTCGCGGGTGCCGGTACGGCCGCCAGGCCAGTCCTGGCGGCCGCAATGGCACCCACGAGCAGGGCTCGTAGTTTGTCGGTCCGGGAACTACGGTACTGGCATGCTTACTGGTACCATGGTGCCCGGACCAGCAAACTTATAATGAGGCCCATTAGCTCGTTCCACACTTTAACTGAACTCACCATGGATAACTGTTTAATTGTGTCCTGAACTGCCAATGCCCCTGCCCAGATCTCCCTTTGCCTGAAACGAGCCCCACAGAGTCTTCAGTCAGCCTTTCTGCCTGCACACCTCGCCCCAGGGTAGCTAAACCCTTCCCAGGTGGCTGCCACCCAGGAACCTGTAAGTCCAGCAGCCCAAGATAGTGAAAGAGAGAGCACACGAGAGCCCAGCCTTTCTGCCAGGAAGCCTTTTAAAGCCTTTTTCTGAGACTGTGTTATTCAAAACCACCTTCCTTTTTGTCAGTCAATCCAAGACTGTTCTGCCCATGTTCATCCTGATCGCTTATAAACGGATGCAATAGCTACACGTCAGTGCGGTTTTCCTGCGTTTTTCCTGCTCTGGAAGTTTTTTAGACAATACAATGGGCCTCATTACGGGCTTGGTTGTAGCCATGCCCGTTTTACAGGCAGGCTACTGCCAAACTCGCTACCGGCACTGGCACCGGCACCCACGATTGGGCAATAACCAGCTCATTACTAGTTGAATGGGTTGGTAATTGCCCATTCGTGGGTGCCAGTATTGCCGGGCTCCCGACCCCCATTCTGCAATCACGAGATCTGCTCGCTGGTGCCGGTACGACCACCTGGTCAGACCATGTGGCTGCAGGGACACCCTCGAGCAGAGCTCGTAGTATGGTGGTATGGTAACAACCGTGCCTTTAGTGATATCGGCATACTCCTAATGAGGCCCAATGTCTTTAACAGAACGGATCTCACATTCCACACTTCTGATTTGTTACACCCCATTCAGACACAGCGCAGCTTTAAGCATGCACATTTAATGTATTTCATTTCCAAACTACAATGTATTTTCACCAATGCTAACCGGCATGAACTGATTTGCACTGGTTGGTAGTATGGGATTATGTTATATGTTAGATGGATAAGGTAAGTCAATATGTTAGCTTCATGTTAATTTTCATTTTAATACAACTCAGCCCACAACCGTGGTATAGTGGTGCAATGTGATATAACCCTTCCTTTATATTTCTAGCATGTGTTCTATGCATTCTCAATTTTGCCATCTATTAGATTCAGTCTGAGTCTCACACATGAGTCACACACATGAGCCTCATACACTTGGCCCTAGTAAAAAATTCAGAGCTTTGCTAAAATGTGGATTTTGAAATGTGGAGCTACCCTTGTTTGAATTCAGAATACATTTCCTTACACTCCTCTGCATGAACAAACCTGCTGATGGCATGTAAGGAAGCCAGCAGCTTCATGTGGAATGAAAGGATTACTGGAGTCCACTAATCAAAATCTCACTAAGCGGGCATCTTAAATGGTGGAAAGTCCATGTGATAACAAGATAAAGACAAATCACTAAAGGGTGGAAAGTATGCAAATATGGCAGGATTCAAATTTTAAAAAGAAAAAGAATATCCTAAAACTGCATATAACACAATTAAGCAGCTATCTGAATTGTTAGAAACTTTGGATCAAATTCAACTAACATTACCCCCAAAAGCAGGGTGCGGCCATCAGAATGCTGATAATCATATGCACGCTAATTGTAGATCTATTTTTGTTACTCTTAGAACTTGTCTTAATCGGCCCACTGGGTCGAGTCCTGTTTTCGTATTGCAATAAACCTTGTTATTGAGAATTACCTTGAACATAAGGCCTATCTTTATGCTATCCTGATTGTGCACTTTTTCATCTTCAAGCTTTGGTCATCTGCTTGTCCATCTCTGACATCCAAGGGCGTAATGAACATTGTTGAAGTGAAAGGTATGTACATAGCCATTGCACAGTGTAGGGTCAAGAAGGCAGCGAAGTCTGAATGCTGATGTTTCCTAATGGCTCACTCCACCTATCAAGGAGGAGTATATTATAAAGCATTGCGAAAATGATCAATTCATACAGTGCCCTATTTCTCTTCACTATTTCTACTATTTAATCAACCTGAGAAAATGTATTTGAATTCAAAGAATGTCATAAACCCAGATAATGTCACCGTTCAAAACACAGATTTTATCCCTTTACTAACCTGATTATTATCATACTCACCTCTCGATGATAGCCGCTCCACCCACCAAATGACTCACGTGGGAATTATTGGTGAGAGAAAAATAGCCCTCACCTAAACTTTAAGGCATATAATCAATCGGATTTAGAATGGTACCTGAAAACAGGCTGAAAAAGACAGTGAACTATCACTGCTTTTAAGGATTCCATATTCCATATGTTAAAGCATATTACGAGAAGATACCCTTGAAAAAAAGACCCAGCAAAAGGATATATCAATGTAAAAGACAGGATGTTTATTGCTAACATGAGCCCGTATTGTACAGTGTGCACATAACGCTTGTAAACAAATGTGTTAATTCGTTTGGTATCTACATATGGCAAGCTCATGTATTCTTTACAAACAATGCATATTTGCTTTTCCAAAATACTATTTACAGTTATGCTCGCAATTTGCATGTGCTGTTTAGTTTATTTGTTCTTATGTATTAAGTTTCCAAACTTTTGCATGAATCTTCCAAATTTGTTTTCGTTCGGTTGATATGTTTGATAACCTGATGAGTTGTAGTTATGCATAGGAGGTTGCCTTGCATAGTTCTGTCCCACTGTATTACTGTTATGTTCCATGTGGGGTGCATTGATATTTTCGGCAGTATTAGTATGTTGGGCTGAGCCTTCTGCTTTGTAAAATGGTTCAAAACGACTATAAAGGCGCCTGTCACTCATCCTTGAGAGTGAGCTGCTATTATCAGGATGTCTTACCTCCCTATGTGACAGTTCCCTTTGTGGCACTGTTCTGTGCATCATTTCCCTTTGTGGAATGTCCCGTTGGAGAAAGTCCCTATGCGGCATATCCCGTTGCAGAATGTCTCTATGTGACAGTGCTCTTTGCAGATTGACCCTCTGAGGAACCTCCCTTTGCAGCATGTCTCTTTGTGGTGTCTCTCTTGATAATATATCTCTTTGTGGTAACTCCCTTTGCAGCATGTCCCTCTGTGGCCTTGCTCTTTGCAGAGAGGTGGATACATAGGCTGTACCATAGCCAACTTGCATTCTGGTTTCTTTGGGCTCTTGGTACTGTATTTGTTCAGTGTTGAATCTTGGAGTTGATGCATCTCCTATATTTTCTGAAAACTTGCTTTCAACAGGCGCAACAGTGGAACTGGATGTAGTGCCCTCGTCAAATGGTGATCTAATAGATTTTGTTGGGCTAACACAGACACTTTCTTTACTCTTATATAGGCTTCCCTGGAAGGCCTCATTCTTACGTTCTGACTTTTTTAACTTATCCGGGTCACCTTCTTCTGATATTAATGTATCTGAGCTACTACACATCCTGTAAAAAGCAGGTGTTTTACTTTTGGATAATGTTTCTTTTTTGTCTGGTGTAAGGCTAAGCAATGACCTCAACTTTTTGGAGCCCTTTTTGAGAAAATTAGGAGAACCCTTATTTTCTTTCTTTGGCGACCATTCTTTACTTGTTTCGTCTCTGCTAGCTTCATTTAGTGAATCAGTGGACAGAGTCTTATTTTCACTGGCATTGTGTGGTTCATTTATGCTCCTCTCACCAACATTTGCAGCTTGGGTATTTGCGCTATGAACATTGTTGCACGGTTGTTTATCTTGTTGCACAGCAATATTATTTGGTTGTCTGACCGCACTATTGAGTAATGAACTATAGATATAGTTGTGCGGTGGTCTATGAGCACTGTTTTCTATATTTACCTTCATGCTCTCATACATAGGCAAGCTCCGCCTTTTTAGAATGCTCTCACTTTGCTGGGTTTTTGTATTGTCTACTTGTTTATTGTCACATAGTGATGTGTACAAGTAGCTAGTTGCTGGTTTATTGCCTGTGTGATTTGTACCATCTGAACCTTCAGGAATCTGCAAGCTGAGTTTTTTGTCTTCATCTAGTTGTTGCTGGGGTGTACCATATCCTGTGAAATATTTATCTGCTGTGGCTCTCATATTTGCATTGTCTTTTGGAGGGATAGCCATTGGTGTTGTAGTTTCCTGTGAGTCAATGACTGTTGAATTTGAATTTGTAGAGTTTGTAGTACAACTGTTGGCTTCTTTTTGATCAGGTAAGGTTGGCTTAAACACAAGTGAAGATCGAAGACGAGAATGATTGTAGATTTTTGTAACTGGAGTATGTTCTGCTCCTTCTGAAGTCTCTTGTCTGTCTCCAACTGATTCTGCAATTGAATCAGCAGAGAAATCAGATGGATCATTTAAGTATGATTCAATTCTCCAGTTTCTTAGAAATGATTTAGTTGTACGCTCAAGAGTTGGCATCCTTTGTTGTAGAGTACGGACATGGCTATCTGTTCCATGGAAAGATCGCCGAACATTTGAATTTCTTTCTGATAGAATGGGGCCCTTTTGCTGGGAATATCTATTGGCAAAACCTTGAGTTGATCCATTATAGGTACCTACATACCCACCTCTTGATGAAGAGCCAACACTTGGATTTTCCAGCTGTGTCTTCCAGTTGTTGGTTGTCAAAGTCCTGTAGTTAGCACCTCTGTTAAGCATAAGATAAGGGGAGTTTTCCGGTTTCTCTCCTCCAGCATAGCTATGCCTCTTCCAGCTTTCATGTTTTGCAGCTTGCTGAAGCTGCTGTATTTTCTGTTGAACATTATATCCAGAATTGAGATGTGGTCTATATGCAGTATTTCTTATACTGTATCTCTCATCCTCGTTTGTTGTATATCTCCCATGAGATTTCAAAAAGCTAGTATCCAACACATGTATTTTGTTTTGTCTGCTAAAGAGGCTCTGTTGACTAGACGAGGAAGCCAATGATGTTAATGAATGTTGATAGAGGCCATTCTCCAAAGTAATTTTCCGGCTTTTCCCTAGACCTAATTCTTCGGGTCCAAATCCATGTGGAACACAGGAGCGAGCATACAGTGTCCTAAATTCTTCATCAAATGACTCAACCAGCTGGCCAGTAATGACTTGAACCATACTCAAATTTACCTTTTCAAATGACCACATGAAACTGAAAGAACAAACAAAAATATGTGTTATTATTGTTGTAAAAACATCAAAGAAAGATCAATATTGCCATATCACATATAGTTTTCTGAATTAAACAGGGAAGACTAAAGACTGTTTCACTACATTATTGTTAAATCATACATGTATCTGACATTTTCAGAGTTTTCTTAATTTATGAGTTTATAAAGAATTAATAAACATAAATAATAGGTATATGATACAGCAAGCTAATGTTATAAAGTGGCAGTTGAAACATGTCTCATAGAACATTTTTTATAATCGGCTAAGTCATGTGAAACTCTTTGATTGATTGCCTGCACCAAATTAATATTTAATTAGCTGCTTCAGAATTCTGGAAACAGGGTTAACGCCTTAAAATGAGGGGTGGGTTTCAGGAGTTCCAGTATGGTAGATTGTCCGTAAGATTTTGAAAGAGTCACGTAATGTTCAATTAAAATGTGTTACCATCGGTATCCATGCAGCCAATTATCAGAGTTGTTTTGTTGTTGTTTCTGAGTCCAGATTGTTATGATGTTATCTGTTGTGTGGGCTGGCGTCCTATTCTGGAACCCCATGTGGAGTTCCAGAGAGGACGGTTTGTCTGAGACAGCAGCTGAGTGTGTGGCTTGCTGGGTTCCCAAATAAAGGAGAACCTTAATTTACTCACCTGTTCATCCATTATTTGCTGGCCAACTTCAACATGTTAGGACCCCGGGAGCTGTTGGTGGCCATACACAGTTGCTTGCCCGTTGCTGGGGCCGATGGCTACGCTCAGCCACGCCAGGCGAGAGCTATGCTGTGTGGTGTGGTGGCGGAGCGACTGCCGTGCTGGCACAAGTGGCTCTACCTGCTATAGGCACTGGTGCCAGACAGGTTTCCCCCATTCATTGGGGGGAGGAGGTTTGAGTGCTGCCATTGGCCTTGCCCCAGGCCGGTCTGCTTTGGCGTGTGCACTCTGTACGTTGTGAGGAAGGGACCTGCTGCCTTGGCAAAGCCGTCCTAGAAGGGAGTCAGCATTGTGACATGACCGGCAGGACTGCATTGTGAGTACTGCACAGGAAAAAAAAGGAAAGGGAAGCCCTGTCCAAGGCATATTGCGGCATACGAGGCAAGGGAAAAGGCCTCACACAGCAAGAAGGAAATCTAAATGAACTAGATAAAATGAACTAGAGGACTTTGTGTGCAGGTAGAGTTTTGTTGTGACATTCAGTAGAATAACAAAGACTGAAACAATATATGACTGAAACAGTATAATAACACGCAAAAGGATATCTGAACAACATATCATAAACATTTTGATATAAGGAAAAGAGAAAGAAAAATAACAGAATGCCACCATGCAAAACGTGCCTGCTCCATGGCCATTACTTGACCCCCGGGAGATACTCCTATAACGTGGGAGCAATGGACTAACTCCTTCCAGGTATATCTCAGGGCAATGGGTGGGGCTGAATTTAGTGATGAGCCGATTTAGAGACCACAATTTAGAGATCGAAAATATTTGCCTCCTGATGTAACAAACACCCAAGTGTGAAAACTGTATGCACCTTATGCAAAGCGTATATGGAAAATAGTCACAAATGCTTCAAAGCATGTTCCATACCTATTCCCTCAACAGGATTCTCTGATCAAAGAAAGGCATTTCCTCTCTAAAGCCAAATTCTCCTCGAAAATGCATCAATTACAAACTATAAAGAAGCAGGGTCCCTGCTTCACAAAGCTACTTTCCTGGTGTAACAGCTGCAAACTTAAAGCTCTTAAACCTACCTCTAAACACCATGAACTTGTTGAATGTAACAATGAATATTGCCAACACTACATTAGATGTAAGTGCCTATAGATCGTTCTTGCATAGTACTATGATTGTATAACATCAACACTTCAAAATAGTTTTCAATCAACGTAACTTTAATAATGCAGATTTCATTATTTTCTGTTTTGACCATCTGAGGTCTGATACGTTTGCTTTCATTTTTAGTTAAAACAGCCAGCAAGGTCAGCTTGCAAGATGCCTACCAAAACGCAGCAGTACACAGATATAAAGTCTTCATGCTAATGTATGACCTGTTTACAGTAGGTGGCAAGTTTGCCTCAACTGTCTGTTAACATTAGAAAGATTTCCTCCAGATGAAATTAGTGCCTTTTAAAAAATGTAGTTCTACAATCAGTGCGTTTAGTCGTCCCCTTAATCAGTATTGAAACAAAGCCAAGCTGCTCCCTTGTTAAAACAAACATAATAACTAGTGTGGCTTTTGTTGTCCGTTCATAGGTGAACATTGATAAACCTTAATTACATTGCAGGCTTCGAAAAAGTAGCTTTGAAAGCTTCCTCAATAACTCACCGACGATTTGACTACACAGACATCAAATTTGACAGAGACTATCCGCATTAATGCAACTGTTGGGATGCACGTTCAGATCTCAGCCCCTCCCAAACGATTCAGAAGGGGGAAAATATACTAATACGTGGGAAATGCACATGAGCAGGTACAGGGGGAATTAATGGCCTCATTGTTATTAATGTCTATGACCCCCCATATAGATTAGACCATGGGAAAGTACTAGCCGAAGTAGAAGCACTGCTTGAGACTTACTTGTGAAATTCTACATGTATCACCTGTGGTGATTTCAATTTTAACATTCCTAAGGAATTGAAATCAGTACTATTGGCACTTAATCCATCACCTACACCTAAGGCAGAAGATCGCCTTAATACATACTGTAAGCAGGGATTGGAGTGGCAAAGTATGTTATATTCTGCTGGCTTTTGGATGATCAATGGTGCCATGCTTTCTGATCTCCCTCCCCAGGTCACACACGTAAGACATAAGTCAAGTAGTATTCTGGACAATGTCTCTGATCAATGGCTTGTCTATACCACATTGGCTAGAGAGTGACAATTTACCTCTGATAGTTAGCCTCAATGTCTTGTTAGCTCCACCAATCACTGACTAGATGTCAATATGGCAGGGAACCAGATTAAATGCAATGATAGTCGTCTAGAGAAATCTAAAAGCAATGTTCAGGCTGCCTTGGACTCATTTATTGAGTATAGCAATGGGACCGAGAACCATAAACAGGCGGACTCCACATTGGAGGCCATTTATGAATTTGAAGCAATGGTAGCTAAGGTGATCCCCAAAACCTTCCCTAAGAGAAATTCCAACTCACGACAAACTACACGTGCCATACATAGTCATCTCTTTGATCAACATGTGGTTAGCAAAAGAAGGAATTTTCGGGTCACTTTGCGCACCCTATCAAAATCTTCTTTGGATGGAGCAGCGTATGCCTTACAATCCAGTTTCGAAAAGGGTAAATACCGCAAATGGTTAAAAAACCATTGGTATCAGGTTGAATGTGGATGCTGGCGGGCCCTCGAAAAGGATGCTAATAAATTCTGGAAAGCTGTGGAGAGTATCCATCAAGAGCCACGTCGAGACATTGTCAGAGTTACTGAACCAGCCTGGATTGAACATCTTATGTGAACCTTGAGAAATTGCTGGAACATTGTGGCATCATCCCCTATCAAGCGAGCAAAATGGCATTATAAAAATGGGACAGGTGATATCTTGAAGTTAATCATGAGTAGCAACTCATCTAGAGCCCGGGGCCCTGATGGCATTTGCAGTTAACTAATTAAAAGGGACGCTGTACACTGGTCAACTGCCCTCGATTTGCTATTTCACTTGATTGAGAAGTGCCAGGTCCTCCCCCTCTTGGCATGACAGTATCATTGGACTGGGGTGACCACTTGCTCTCTAGATTTAACAACTATAATTCAGCAGGCATGGGGTATCCGCAGAATGACCGTGTATGTGGCCGTCATCGATTACAGTGCAGCCTTCAATTCGGTGAATAGAGACCATGTCCGGTGAAATTGATGGACTGGAATATTCCAGTTGATTTACTCTCCATGGTCATTGACCTGCATGAGAGCACAAGGTTCAAGGTAAATTGGACCAAACAGGGAGGACTTCCACCTGGATCCCCACCTACCAGGGTCTAAAGCAGGGATGTAATCTTGTCCCCCACTCTTTAATCTGTACCTTGCAGCCATGGGAGAATAGCTCAGAGGTAACATGCTCGCCTTGGAAGCAAGACGACACGGAGTACCACAGGTTTGATCCCCAGGTACACTCTTAGAAATCTCTGGGTATTAAGCACGTTATAAATAACCTATCAGATCATATCATATCATATCATGGGAGCAGCACTGGTCAATCTGACCTTAATTCTGTCAAAATTGGGGCTCACTTGAATGCGCTTGGCTACGCTGATGATATAGCTTTATAGGGGGTGCCAACCCCTCCCCGCTCATCTGAATATATAATAAGATAGGCAGATCAAATGGTTCCATCCTTGAAGAAATCAGGATTAGATTGCCTTTATTTAAGGTAAAAGGTGCACATGGCACTGTGCATATATCGGTTAGGATGACCCAGGAACATGAAGGGTGATTTAAATATCACACACATACCATGAGTGTATAAAGATATGTTATGAATAAAGGATACCAAGTGAGAGGTGTTTAATTAAATAAATAATAGCTCCCTGAACTAAAATACAGTGCCAGACAAAAATATATTTCAAAATGGATAGCTCAAGTGCAAAATGGTTTCCAGGCCTAAGCCAGGTGTGGAAAACTTTGAATCATGCCAATGGTTTTCAGACAAGCAACAGAGACTGATACATTGGAGACAGTCTTTGGCAGACCCTCACAGTGAGGTAATTAGGTCTGTCGGAATAAAAATGGAATTTGTTAGGACGATCAGACAAGAATATGATGAATCCAGATAAGTAAGGGACATTGTAAATACACATATCTATGTTCTTATTGAAAAGGGTACAATGTGTGTCATGCAGAACATTCTGAGAGACCACTGTATTATTCGGCACCATATAATAGAGTTTATCTATTTCCCCAACAGTATAAGGCACTAACTAACTTGGCAGGACCTCGACAATCAGATATGGAGTAGACATTGATGTGATGAAGGTGTTCTTGGGAGTAGTTGAGCACTGTCATCGTTGTGTCCAGCCAACTCTAAAATAAGCTTATCAGATTTGTGTTTCAGAGACAATTGTGGATGCCAGCTAGCTAATGTGGGCTTGGTGTAGACCAGGCAAACCATCCAATGATAGTGAAGAAATGTTTTTTCTTTAACTAAGAGGGCCTATTGGAAGCATACTTTGACCAAGGTAGTCAATTACATAAAGATGTTGCATCATTCAAATAGACTATAAAGCAGAGCGCACATACAACCTAAGGCATCTTGGCGCTAGATAGCAAGATAGGATGTTCTGACAGAGGCAAGAATTTATTTAAATAGAGTTTTTTTCTGTAGACGTCGGAACAGAAAGTGATCAGTAGTGCTGCAGAGCACAAAAGGAAGGTCATTCCAGGCTTTCGCAGCAGCCACGGATAAGGCCTGTCCTCTAGTTCTAGCACACTGGTAACAGGGTACGGCTACCAGGAGAGCTGATTGAGAGCGTAAGGCTCGAGAAGGTACATAGCATGAGAACTTAGTTTGCAGATACTCCACACCAATGCTGTAGAAAGCTTGGTGTACCATGCACATAGACTTGAAAGAGATCCTATCTGCCACCGGAAGCCAGTGCCATTTCCTAAGTAAAGGAGATATATGTGTTCCAAAGGGAGGATGAAGGATTGCTATGGCTGCCAAATTCTACAGTAGCTGAAGTCGCTTAATCAGATAGCAGGGCTGGGCCAGATAAAGAGAATTGCAGTAGTCCAGCATGCTTAAAATTAAAGCAGCAACCACTGGCGCCTGGCAGGCTGCCGGGACAAAAGGAAGAACCTTACGAAGAATGCAGAGCTTGAAATGGCTGAATTTACATACCGCTGCCTCTTGCTCATCCATGGAAAGGCAGAAAATGTTACCCCCAGGTTTCTAAATGATGTAACAGGGGTGGGGAGAGGGCCAAATGAAGAGGGCCAGAACTCAGTGGTTCAGAACAGGTGGGGAGATGTAGTACCCACAACCAAGACCTAAGTCTTACTGCCATTCAGCTTTAACCAGTTACTTCCCATCCAGGCTCCCAGGTCCTCAAGGCATCTTTTGAGATGGCTAGCTGTTTCAATCTGAGGTCAAAGCGGACAAGAATTTGGGTATCATCCAAATAGGAATAATAACGGAACCCATACAATTGAATAAGATGCAGGCGGGTTCTGATATAGAAGTTTAACAGTATAGGGGAGAGTACAGAGCCCTGTGGAACTCCACAGAATAAAGGAACTGCATCAGAACGGAAGGGGGCAGGGAAATGGATTGAGATCTATCGGCCAAAAAGGCCATAAACCAATTTATAACTTGACGTGAAAGGCCGGCCGCAGAGAGACGGGAGATAAAGGTAGCATGGTCAACCATATCGAAAGCAGCCGAGAGATCTAACATGACTGCTATGTTACCGCCCTGATCTTCCAGGCGCTGCAAGTCATCAGGTTAGGAGAAACATTTTTTTTGAGAGAGAGTGTATCTTATTATAACAGCCAATAAAGACTGCTGAAAACTCTCAGGCGTCGGTCTGCTTCTGTCTGGATCAATGAAGTGTTCATGGATGCGTGCGGCTTGATGAAGAATGGGAAGCAGGGCCCTTCAGTTCATAGTATTGAAGGATCTTACGCCGGTGGGCCTTCAGGCATCCTTGGATTGCCTGAAGTCATATTCTGAATTTAATTCACTAACCATCAATACTAGTAAAACCAAGGTGGTGATTTTTAGCCCTCACTCTAGCAAGCCTAAACGGTCAAGTTGGCATCTTGGAGGGAGAGAATTGGAGATGGTAGATGAGTACAAATATTTAGGCATTCAATTTGACCATTCATTAACAGGGCAGAAACATATGGAGGCTCTGAAATTAAAGAGTGCCCAGTTTATAGGCCGCCTAAAAAAACTAGCTTCCAAGGGTGGAGGCTACGGATCTACGTGATCCGACCGCTGCTGATTTTCCTGTGGCCGAAAATGTTGCATGTGAAAGGTACGAACCACAAGAGGTTCATACATTTCCCACGAGAACACATGTTCAAAACCCCTACATACCCACACCCCCATGCACACCCACAACACACCCACGACACCCCCCCACACTCCCAACATAAACAAACCCTGCGTACCTTTTCTTCAGGCTGTGTCCCTGGGACGCCTGTTCCCTTTCACTTCTGTGATCGGGAACTGGCGCCGCACGGTCCTTCTCGTTTTTTCCCTTTTTTTTTTAGGCAGCTGCAGGGGTTTCCCCCGCAACACCCTGCTCACTATACCACACAGTATAGTGAGCAGGGTGTTAAGGGGGACACCCCTGCAGCCCCCGCAGTCTTTTTATTTAATACTTACTTACAGTGCTACCACCAAAGGTTCAAACTTTTGGTGTTCGAACCTTTGGTGGTAGCATTTTTTGGACTTTTTGGACGGTTGGATCTTTTCTTCGGTCCAATCGTACAATTCCTCATTCGCTGGGAATACTTCCATAACTATACTCTGCTAAACTTCTTCCCATTCTTGTGTATGGGCCAGTGTGTTGGGCCAACAAAAATATGAATGACCTGGCTAGCCTAGAGGGACGCCTTCTAAAGAAATTGTTTTGCCTTCCAGCGTGCACACCTGTCGAAGTGGTTTATTTGGAATTATGAGTGATTACATGCACGGCGTGAGTACAATTTTCCAAAACATACACATTACACAAACTTGAAATTGGCTATTGCACCAGTCGGAAGCCTCAATCAATCTATACTGGAGGCTGCTCGAATTAAAGGTACATTTATTAAGAACAGTAAACTGACTAATATCCTCTCAGCTGGAACTCTGGATTTCATGAGAATCCATTGACTTACAACCGCTCACGCTATAAGTTGGAAATGAAATATAAGGTTGTTCCTTTCCATCTAGAGTTACACATAAGTGCACTCTGCACCAAGAGTAATAGGCCCTCATTACAACCCTGGCGTTAAGGGGTTAACGGCACCATAAAAGGTGGCGGTGCTGCTAAGCCCTTAACGCCTGATTACGAGGTCCCTTTGCGGGTTGGAGATTTTAACAGCTGCTTTTTGTAGGCGTTAAAAACCAACCCGCAAATGGACCTTGGTGCTAAGTACGGTGCCGCAATTTGCGGCACCGTACTTAGCGCCTTCCCCATTCCCATTGATCCCTATGGGGCAAAAATGGGAATGGGGAAGGGCCATGGCGGCATGGGGAATTACCGTCCCGCCGACCTCGGAATGGGGCGGTAATTCCCCATTCCGCCATGGCGGAGTCGGTAAGTTACCGGCATGGACCATGGTGCTATTAGCACCATTGTCCAACGCCAGGGTCGTAATGAGGGCCATAGTCTCCACTTTGTGGAATACATTACTAACAGGCCAGGGATTCCTGCTTATATTCAGAAGTTTGTGGAAAACCAGCTAGTCTGGGACTGCCTAAAACGAAAAACCAATGCAGTCAGCACATTTGAAAACATGTGGTCATGGATTAACATCCCACGCAATGAATGCACCTATTGATGGAGTGTGTAACCTTGTCAGCCAAGAGATTGAATGCTGTGAGATCGGCTGGTAACTGTGTTTATCTGGGAGCAGCGGAGTGATGGGCACATTTGATGAATGGGAATGAAGAACCAAACATCATATTCTTCACAGTTATTTGGAGGAAGATTGCATTGCTCCTGGAAGCTTTAGGAAGCTAGGAACATGTATGGCATGGGGATGGAACCTGTGGGGTGCAGTATTGGCTGGTGGGATAATTATATGCTGATTACGCCATGATGTAACTGTGATGCTGCATGTTTCTTTTTCTTCTTCCTTTCTTTTTTTGCTTTTTTTACTATTTATGTACATGTGTCAAAAAGCTGACATTGGTCTGCTGTATGGCATGGTAAAATAAACAAAAAAGAAAAAGAAACATGCAGTTTTAGAATCAGTGCTTTTAGTCGTCCCCATAATTAGTATTGAGACAAAGCCAAGCTGCTCCTTTGTTAAAACAAACATAATAGGTAGTGTGGCTTTTTGTTGTCCGTTCATAGGTGAACATTTATGACCATTAATTACTGTATATATATATATATATATTCGGTCAATTGTGAAAAGGTCAATTGTGACCCTTTAAATTCGGTCAATTGTTCATTCAAACAATTGTAAACGACCAATTTGGGTAATACTGGGAAATACACATGAGCGGGTACAGAGGGGAGTCCTGTGGGTGTAGATGAATAGTGCAGGCGTGTTCCTTGTAGGAACTTACATAGATTTAAGGTAAATTAAGAACAAGCTTTATAGAGTGCTAGGTAGATACACTGTATGTGCACATCCCACATGGAACGAGTCCCTGTTAAATAACGAGAAACATAGAAGGGACATCATATCCGAATATAGGCCTGAATCGTCGCAAGCCATGTTGGAAACATAGACAAACGAGGCCTTGTGCTTGAATATTTCACCCCCACCTCAGGCAATGTAGGAAACATGTACACACACACATTTATCCTGTTAGCGCTTTGCGAAATTAAAAAGGAATTTGAATACCTAACACGAGGATTGCTGCAGCTGGTTGTGCCGGACAAACCCTTGGGAGCCAGGGCAGAGGTTTTGAGCTGCCAAAAAACAAGTTGAGATTTAGGACACTAGCACCCCCATGATAGTGGCCATCCTATTTGAACGACCAGATGCCCATGAGCAAAACTCCTAAATCCTTCACAAAATGAACTGATTAGTAGGACCTGCAGAAAACCCAGGCCTGCCCCACAAGAGGAGTGGCTTATGAGGGGGAACAGAGGACAACGCGGCCTGTGATTTGTACCAGGGAGAGCAATGGGTGATGCCTACTCTTATAAACCTACAACGGGGAGACATTATGGGTGCGCCTGTGTGTCTGGGATGAGAAAAGAGTTGCTTTATTCGCAAGGAACAGACTGACCTCAGAGTTATCCACTGAGCTCATGTTGACGGCCAAATACACATCACATGATTAGGTTTTAGGGCAGGGCGGTGCTTTCAGTAACCTAACCAATCATCTTAAAGCAACCCAAGGTATGGAGAAGTTGGAGGCAAAGAGGATGTGGCTAATTAACTTGGGGTTCATATGTAATCAGTAGTATGTAATAAGGTGGCAGCCAATGAGGGTAGGGGATGAACACTGTAGATCGTGTGCATCACTGATGATGATTTTTGCAGTTATAACATGTGGCAGAGGAACTATAATACCCTGTCACCATTTCCTTTTTGGATACAAATTACTCCTTGCGCACATCTTGGAGAGGTTTAGAGGAGCCGTGTTATCAGATTCCTCTCTGTTCTTTGGAGTGGGCGCTGTCCTGAGATTGTACATGCCATTTATGGGACCCCGTGACGGGGGATGTAGATGTAAGTGCACCTTTTTGCGGAGAAAAACAAGTGGGGTGAGGTGGAGGAGTGAGAATGTTCGGGAGTGGGAGGAATGGTATGAATGTAGTGAGCAAGTAATGGGTGGAAGGTGCAAAAGACCATGTGGCATTGTACATAGGTTGGTTTGCTTATAATATAGAGGACTGTGGTGTCACAAGACCCTTGCTATTAGTAGCGAAGAGTAATGAAGAAAAAAGCTACCGATTGAGGTTCTGTATATTGAATGGACCTGGGATCCCTCCCCCAGTACCAAGATCGCGTGAGCATGAGACGTAGTTGCTGTACAGTCCTATTGTGGGCCTGGGATCTCCCCACCAGATATATGGGAGGTGTGGGAACGGAAAAGTCATTTTTATTATGATTTGTTTGTTTTATTGTGATGAGGAGAGGTGGAGGGAGGGCCTGATTTTATTGTGTGAGAATAGATTGGCGGGTGGCTTGAGGATGTGCATGAGAGGTGTGGGGGAGGTTTTTAGAGAGGGGAAGGGTGGGGTATTGGTAGTGATAGGGCAAGGGGGGAACAAGGTGAATATAGCCCCGCTGGTTCTGGGTGTGGTTAGACAAAATATTGTATAAGGGTGGTAGAGGGGTGGCTGCATTGGAGCCGGCAACCCCATTGGAGTATGTGGAAGGCTCTTCCTCGTACTGAGAGAAGATCCTCAAATGTCACAAAGAATGGCTAACAGAGACTAACGGAGGATGCAAAAGCCATGGCCGGAACAGGGAATAAATAATAAAGACATTTTAAGCCGTTTATGGAGAAAAGAAAAAGTGGGGTGAGGTGGAGGAGTGAGAATGTTCGGGAGTGGGAGGAATGGTGTGAATGTAGGGAGCAAGAAATGGGTGGAAGGTGCAAAAGACCATGTGGCATTGTACATAGGTTGGTTTGGTTATAATATAGAGGACTATGGTGTAACAGGACCCTTGCTATTAATAGCGAAGAGTAATGAAGAAAAAAGGTACCGATAGAGGCTCCGTATATCTTGAAAAGCTCACCATCACCCAGTTTAATCTTCACACTGAATCTGTTGGTTGTCTCCGCTACCATCAGTCTGGCTTCAGGGCTGCCAGTAGCATGGAAACTGCTCTTCTGAACATCTACAAAGACCTGCTCTCTAACCTTGATTCCAACACCCCCTGTGTCCTCATCTTACTTGATCTCTCGTCTGACTTTGACATGGTCAACCATGCCATCCTGCTCAACCGTCTCCGTGATAACCTGGGCATCACGGGTCAGGCCCTGGCATGGCTGACTTCTTTTCGAACTGATCGACCCTCCCAGGTCCAACTCGGGTCCTTCCTCTCCTCCATCTCTATCTCTACCTGTGGTGTTCCCCAGGGATCTAACCTCTCTCCCTGGCTTTTCAACCAATATCTGGCACTTATTGCCCACCACATTGCTGCACTCTGCCCCAACTTCCAGTGCTATGATGATGACACTCAGCTCATTTTCAGGCTACTCTCAGCCACTTCTTCTCCCTCTGTCATCTCTGACTGCCTGTGATCTCTGCCTGAATGCCAGCAATACTGAGATTCTCTTCATCGGCACACCCACACCCTCCTTTCCTGTCACTCTCTGGCCGGCCTCTCTTGGCCCTCTCCCTGCTCTCACCTGTGAGGCTAAAAACCTCGGGGTCATCTTTGACTCCACACTCTCCTTCTCTCCTCACATATCTTCCTTCCCGAGCTCTTCGCTCATCCACCTCCAACTCCCTCAGGGTCAGTCGCTTCTCCAAGCAGCAGGTTGGTGGTCGATCACTTTCTTCGGCTGGGGCCTCCCTCGGGAACAGCCTCCTTGCCCCCCTGAAACTTGAGGAGAACCATCTCCAGTTCCGAAGCACCTCAAAACCTTTCTCTTTGCTTCTGCTTTTTCTCCTCCTCCCCCTGCTGATTTCCTGACTTATACTGAAACTGCACTGGTTTAACTGGCCACCCTCTGATCTCGGGCCCAGGCACCCCCTCCACCAGTCGCACACCTGCACTGCCCTTCTGGAAACCCCTGCACTTGCGGACTGTTCTCTGTATCCCTAAAGTCCTACCACTAGCACTTGACACCTGATGCATGCACTTACCCTTCTCCCTTTCACTTGCCACCTGCTGGCCATACTTGTATTTTGTTATTTATTCTATTATCCCATGTATTTCACTGTCCCCTTGCCCTTCTGCCCTGCACTTCCCCTCCCAAATTCGCACACTCCCATGCACTTGCGCGATCTGAATGACACTTGGCCTAATAGTATCGTTGTTTGTCTTCCCTCTGTTCCCTCTCCCTTGCCTCATTGCGCATTGAAACACTTGTGTATAGGTGCGTTACAAATGCCTTATCATATCATATCATATCATATCATATGTATACGTTTTTAGCAGCCATATATAGAGGAAAAAAGTTGAAAAACCGAAAGGAAGTGTTAGAGGTGTGGAACATGGTGGAAGACTTGGAAGATGTTCCTATTGATTCCTATAAGATGTTGAACTGGCCACCCACTACCTGTGTTCCTGCAGCTACCACATACATCATCCCTAGCATTCCAGTACTTCCTGCCCCACTGCCCCCTGAAGAACCAGTACAGTGTCCCCTGCTAGGGTGTTACCCCACATACGCAGTGTCAGGATATTCCAATTATATATATATGTCCCACTACCCGGCACCGCTCCTCTGCCCCCCACACCACCCAGTATAAGAATCTCCCCAATCCTATAGCGCCTGCAGCTGCAAGAGCTATATCACAAGAACAAACAGATGGAAAGCCACAGAAGGAGTTGAGAGAAGTGCTGAGAAAGAACTACCAATTTTAATGTTGGACAGGAGAGATGGACAGCAGGTGCCTGTTGGGACTGACAAATGGAGATAGGGAGGCATTTTGTTTAGAATTGACAGAACCACAATTAAGGATATGCACATAGAGAAAGAGAGGGAGGAGAGAAGGAGAAGGTGGGTGGACAGTTTGGATTATGGGACAGTACAGTCCCATGATGATTATGACCGACACGCCCAGCAGATGAAGAGTGGGATACAGTGGTTAGTGGAAAGACGAAGAAGAGCTGCCTGCAATTTCGCCGTGGGTTGACAGTTTGTGAGGACCTAGGTTAAGACATAGGAATGAGCATATGGCAGTGGCAAAAAGATTGCTTATGGGAAAGAAGAAAATGACAAATCTATATACATACAATGCTTAGGTATTTGTCTGTACTCAGCTGATGCAATTTATCAGTGTTAGGTTGCCCTTTGCTCTCCAAATGGCAAAGTGCACCCACTTCAACAAACGGCTATCATTTCAACATATAGATGCAATTTATCACTGTTAAGTTGCCCTCTGCTGTCCAAATGGCAAAGTGCACCCACTTCAACAACAGCTATCATTTCAACGAACAGAATGAGCATGATTCCATGTGGCCACCTTCCCATTCCACTAGGAATAATTTCAAGTTACTTCTTTTCAAACTCACTTCTCTTCACACAGGGCACGGCAGTTCTAGTGTCAATGAACAGTTCATTACCAGCTCAACATTTCTAAAGAGCGAAACACTGTAGAACAAATGCCTCCTCACTAGCTAAAAATAAAAGTAGGTGCTGTAATTGTGCTACTGCGCAATCTTATGCCATCACAGGGACTCTCCAGTGGAACAAGGTTGACAATTACGCATCTATAAAGACATATCATAGAGGACTGTGTGATTGATGAAACTTAGATACTGTTCTTATACTGTGTATACCTCTCATTCCATCTGATAAATGTATCCTTTTCAATTACCATTAATATGTCACAGGGACCTACGCCACCTTCCTGGAAGCGATTGGTGGTAATTCCGATATTTAAGAAGGAGGACAGAACTGACTCTATTAATTACCGACTGATATTGACCTTTAAGTTATGCTAGAACAGTGTATGTTACGCCATGAACAGCTAGTAATCTAATAAAGGCACTCCTATCCCTCACCACTCAAGCAGGCAACTGGATATATGCTTTTGAAAAACAGACAACCGGTACTACCTTAGCCAAGGAAGATTTGAAGAGTTTGTTTGTTAAAATACTGGGAGATCAGGCAAATGACATTTAGGTTAAGGCAGGGTACCCAAGAGTGAAGTTAAGGGATGGTAGCCATGATGGGACACATTTCAATGGCATTAGGACCCAAGTATGGGAGGTGCGGCAGTGTACCTATCCATATATGCCCAATATTCAATCGATAATGCAGCGGACGATGCAGGATGATGAAAATCCCACTCAATACATGTTGATAATACAGGAGATGTGGAGGGCAGAAACGTGAGATTTGGGTGATTCCATTCTTTTATTTTGCAGTGAAAAGGGGACTCCCAAAGGAAGTACAGAAGACTCTTGACAAGATAGTGGGGATCAAGTCTAAAGAGGGGGCGGAAATACAGTCTATTATTGTACATCACTGAAAATGGTTAAAAGAAAAAGAGAGGGAAACGGCTCAGGGAGCACAAATAGAAGAAGAGAAACTGGTGCAGCAGAAACTAGCAAAAGTTCTATTGGAAAGGGCAATGACAGCGGTACAGACAGAAGGGCAGTTAGAGCCCAGGGTGGTCCAGGCAGATGTACGAGCGGCGCCTGTTTGTAGAGGTGACTACAATTGGAACGCGGGTACCAGCCTCAGTACCAAGGAGGGTTTCCAGGGGGGTTTCAGCAAGCAAAAGAGGTGTTTTCAGTGGCCTAGGGAGGACGTGGTGGGTTCGGAAGAATGGGGCCATAGGGAGGGGGAGCAGGACAGTGTTGGATGTGTGGGCCGGATGGACCACATTTCAAGGGAATGCAAAAATAGACAGGTAGTTGCGTAGCCACAGCTGCAGGTGTATTCATACCCACTGGGATGCCCAGTCCCCCAGCCTTATGTACAAGCTTCCCTGCCAGTCCCATATGGTACACAGCAGCCCACAATCCTGGCTGCTACCACAGTGTCATTTCCGCAGCTGCCAGCCCCAGGAACTGGTGGTGTACCAATATGAACAGTACACCTGGGGCAGAAGCCGTGCCCCCAAGTGCAAAGCAATAAACCAGTACCCAATTGTACAGTGATACACTATCAAGTGCCACTGTTGGCGTAGAGAACCCATTTGTTTATCCAGAAACAAACACATACCCAGATTAGGAGAGCCCATAGAGAGCCTTAGCGGGCTGGGGTCTACCGGTTACTGCCAACCCAGAAGAGGAAACCTTGGTGGGCATGGAGAAAAGCAATATACCATTCCTTTTTCAAGGTGGATACAGGTGCAACAAAATTGTGTATCACTGAGGGAGAAATCCCTTTGTCAGGAGAGTAATGGATACACAGGGCTTTTCTGGTGCAGACCAATTGTTTCTGTTTAGTAAATAACTAGGGGACAGGGTGATATGGGCCCCATTGTTGTTTTCTACTGCAACCCCCATCAATTTATTTGGTAGGGATATCATGAGCAAGCTCAACATGACCATTATGTTTACTGAAAAGGGAGTGATGTGGTCGACCCAGGTATTTTTTATGTGAAAGTCAGGCTGATTATACATGCCTTGGGAAAGCAGTGGCAACAGTGATACACTGATTTGTTTGTATATGGGATCATAGTGCTTCTTAACAAAGAACTGCAGGTGGCCAATCAGTACTGGTAAGTGCCCTCTGAATTTCTGTTTAGACCCACCCAGCTCCAAGAAATTGTTGCAGGGACTATTGTCACTGCTCGATTTAGAAGGAGGGATTGTTTTTAAGGAAAGGAGTTTGTTAATAGCAACAGACATTTATAGGGGAGAGTGGCACATCATTTAGTTTATTGACCCTACCCAGTTCCTGAGAGACATAACTGATGAGGATCTTTTCGAGAAAAGGACAATGATGGGGAGATAATATTGTAAGTATGTTTCCCTTGTGAAATAATGATACAGTATTGACACATCCCATGTCTTATGTTATTGGTAGGGAGTGCCCCTTGACTTGCCCAAGAGGACCTATCTCAGGTACCTGACAAACTGTGGACAAGTAACCTTCATGATGTTGGACTTTTGCAATGTGTGGCACCAATACGCATCACATTAAAGCCAGGTGCAGTGTTTCCCAGAGTAAAATATTACCTTGTCTAAAGCAGCTGAAGAGGGAATATATGACACCATTATGTCCCTCCTACACAAAGGCATCATAGTTCCATCAAATTCTCCATGCAATACGGCTATTTATTCTGTGAAACAATTGAAGGGGGCAAGTTGGCAAATTATTCAGGATTTGCATCCTCTTAACGATGTAGTACAGGCAGATTTTTCAGTGGGTCCTAATCCTGCCACGATACTGTGTAATATAACCACTACTGCTGCACAATTTACTATTGTAGATCCCAAAAATGCTTTATTTTCGGTCCAACTGCATCCATATTCTCAATACCTCACAGTGTTTACGTTTGCCGGGAGGCGGTTCCAACAAACTAGGCTCCCATAGGGGTGCTGCGAGTTCCCAAGTATTTTTAACAGAGTTCTGCATGAAGATCTGGGCAAAATCCAAGTGTTGTGCACTATCGTTCGGTATGTTGATCATCTGTTTATGTGCGCCACTACTCAGAAACAGTGACAGGAAGATTGCATTCCATTACTCCGGCTGTTGGCCGACAAAGAATACAAGGTGGATAGAACAAAATTGCAGTACTGTCTACAGGAGGTCGTACCTAGGCCAATTGATCTCAGAAAATGGAAAGAGAGTGACTCAGACCACGCAGTAGTGGTTCACAGCACACCCTAGTCAGTAACTGTTAAGGACATGCAAACATTCCTGGGGTTGTGCAATTATTATAGGGCATGCATCTTTGACCATTCATCATACACTCGACCACTGCTGCAGGCCCTCAAAGAGGCTCAACTGATGTAAAATACCATTATCTAGAATGATAAAATGCTCATTAGTTTCCAAGAGTTGACCTATGTCATCTCCATTGCCCCCATACTAGCAACCCCTGACTACACTAAAGAATTCTATCTCTTTTCACACTATGTGGCCAGATGATGACAACAGTCTTGACACAACCCAGCTCAAAGGGTCATAAGTCTCTAGCGTATTATAGCAGTATGCTACATTCCATTATGCAAGGACAGTTTCTCTGTGAGCAAGCAATAGCTGCAGCTGCTTTTGCCATTGAGAAGTCAGTCATGATTACTATGGGGTGCTAAGTAACTCTGTACATAGAACATGCAATGTTTGTGATACTTGTGAGATCAAAGTCCACATTGACAACACAGAGGGCCTCAGCATATGAAGTTATTATTTACAGCTTGTCTATTCACATTGCAACAGGGTAAATACTGCTACCTTCTTGACAGAACCCATTACTGAGTCTGACAATGTTCATGACTGTGCCACGTACAAACGCCTGAACAATGACTTACCTTAAGCACGTGATCACACCTTATATGATGGAGAGGTATTCTTTGTTGATGGGTCATCAACCATTGACCAGGAGACAGGCCAGCGACATACTGGCGCAGCAGTGGTACAGTTGGCTGATGGAGAGTACAAGGTTTTCATTCAACAGAGACTACCAGGGCACTATTCTGCCAAGGCAGCAGAATTGATTGCTCTTATTGAGGTGCTAGAGGCAGCTCAGGGATGTCGAGTAACGATTTATTCAAACTCGGCACATGTGACGACAACTGTGCACTTGGGATTATTGAGGTGTATGAGAAGAAGGTTTTGGAGGTCCGTTGGTTCTCCAACATAGCATGCAGTTCTCTTAGGCAGATTGATTTATGCTCTCTCATAGACAGAGGTCAGGGGCAACCCTATATTAATATAAAATCATGTCTAACTCAGGCCAGAAGGAACTGTAGGTCTCAGCAGAAAGAGGTAGGGGTGCAAAGAAAAGCCTTCCATGGGGCTTGCCTTACATATGCACATGGAAAAGGCCTGATTTATAGGTGACCACTTTTGGTATTAAAGAAATGATTCACCATTATAATGCTAAACCTTCAAGTTTGTTTAAATACAATAAAGGTTAAGCCATATGATGAAGATGCAAATAAACATTGACTGGTTTTCCTTACTCTATATGTAATAGTGAATAGGCAACCTGCTATATGTTTTAATAACATACAGTGGGCTCCATATTTACAAACTATCATTTTGAATTGAATTAACTGTAACCTTACACAGAGGCCTATTTTGACCAAATACATCTGCAGGTCCATAATACCAAGTGTGACCATCCTTTACTAAGAAACAGGCTTTATTTATGGTGTGTTTATTAATCATTTAAATAAAGAATATGCAAATGATAGGTGTACCAAAGCTATTAAGAATGATAATTTGGAGATTGTAGATGCACACACGTATTCCAAATAGTAATGAGATCCAATACAACATTCTGGATTAAACCATTTAAATGTACACCTTTGTTGAAAGATACTGGAGGCCCATTAAATAGTTAATAGCCTATTTCGTAGAGAAATGATTCTGACTTTAACCTTTCTAAGATGGCTTTCAACAAAGTAAAAAAGGCTTGAAGACACAGAATAAATATATACAATACAACAAAAGTGTGTTTCATAATGATGCTATTTATGTGAGATCAATCCTTATTTTATAGACAAGCAATCTCATGAAATAAAACGTGTATGAGAAATATTAATATACCTCTATAAGAATATATATTTGATGGCTGCCTTGAAATTGTACAATTAAGGTTTACCCACATGCTTAACATATTGACATAGGGCCTCATTCCGAGTATGGAGGTAGTCATGGCGCTATTTGCGCCATGACTACCTCCCATACCGGGTCCGGGTCTGACCTGGTTCAATGGGGACTTACCGGTCCATTCCGACCCTGGAGGGACCGGTTAGTCCCCATTGAAAAATCCATTCCCCATTCCCATGTGAGCCCCCATAGGGCTCAATTGGAATGGGGAAGTAGCTAATAACGGTACCGCAATTTGCGGTACCATTATTAGCTCTCTAGTCCCTTAGCGGCTCCCGCTAAGGATGCCTGGTAAAACCAGGGGCCCATTGCGGGACCCGCTAAGGGAACTCGGAATTAGGCGCAAAGGGATTACCGGCACCAATGTCCTTAACGGTGCCCGGTATCTCTTTGCACCCACCTCGGAATGAGGCCCATAATCATGTTTGTCTAATTAAAGGAATAGTGAAGTTTCTAGATCTGTGTAAAGCTTAACTAAACAAGTCTACAAGCTTTTAATTCACTTTTTGAAGTTTAAAGATTGGAAAAAAAGGGTTAATCCTAACTCTCAAATCACTTTTCCTCCAACAATGGTGTGGCCTTTAACTAGGCTGTAAATAGGTGGCTAGGTTTGGCTTTACCAAAAACGCCAATCCGCTTATCCCATAAACTTTTCACTTTCAAGAAAAACCTATAGAAGGATTTCTTGAAAGAAGTCTTCCCATCTGTATTTCAACTACACTGCTTTAACTCCTCAGGTGTTGACGAAGTGCATGCCATGTCCCAGGCCATGGCCAATTATTTCATTTTAAATTAGAACATGCTCTAACATCCAGTGGAACATCCACTCATGTTTTAGCTCAGTGCACCCTTCACAGAGGATATTTGCCTTGCATTTACGTGCTGGACTACCCTTGTGTGTAGGACAAAGACTTATATGCAAATGGATATTTCTCCTCTGTGAAGGTTATAGTGAGATGAAATGTGGTTGTAGATCCTCCTGAGTGGAAGACATTCTATAGAACACATTATTTGACCCATGTTCATTGTCAGTAGAGGAGCTACCACACTCCTTTGTAAAACTTGGGGTTTCACCCTGAGTGACACAGAGTAATCCAGACGTGGAATGCTTGCTCACTGTGTCTAAGAGAGGCTCAGCTTCACCTCACTGATGAGGCACAAATAGGCCAAAGCATGTGTCTGGGGTTGCTGATGGTACTCTTGTTCAGAGGAGGTTTTTCTCTCAATTTGGTGCTGGTCTGCCCTTGTGGATGGGACAA
Source organism: Ambystoma mexicanum (assembly GCF_040938575.1). NCBI lineage: Eukaryota > Metazoa > Chordata > Amphibia > Caudata > Ambystomatidae > Ambystoma > Ambystoma mexicanum. The sequence goes on from NC_090927.1 coordinate 594,571,978, forward strand.
AGACTGATTTGCAAATGGTAATTTTTTCTCTGTGAAGGGTACACTGCCGTGGACCCTCCTGAGTAGACAAAACTCCATAGAACAGGGTATTTGGCCCATGATCATTCTCAGTAGAGAGGCTCCCACACTCCTTTGTATATATGAGAACAGTCAAGGTGTATAGATTGGCCATTATTGAAGCCAAGAAAACTATGTTTGTTACCAGAATATCTAATGCAGAGCAGGACTCACACAAGTAGTTCAAGATCCTTTAAGCGTTAGAGAACCGCTGTCTGAAAAAATATGAGCCTTGGGCACCATGATTCAGGAGGGGATGTATAATAACTTCATAAAATCAAGGAAAGTATTAACACCAAGAGTAGTTCACTTTATTTGGTGGAGGGGCAGAAAGTCTGATGAATGATATTGGTGAGACTACCCAGGTAGTTACTGGCAGAGAGTTTAGTTTTAGAAGCATAACAGCAACAGAGATGACAGACACCTTCAAGATGCTTAAGGCAACTAGCTGTAAAGGGGATGTCTGTCTGCCAATTACAGTGAAGGCCTGCTTACCATCCTTGGTTGGCCCCATTATCTTGAGCGAGACCTCCTTAAATTCTGGAAATTCCTCAAGACCTTCCTCTTCCCTTGATCTTTATCTATCTATCTATCTATCTATCTATCTATCTATCTATCTATCTATCTATCTATCTATCTATCTCTTCTCTCCTATTTCCCTTTTTTTTCTTTCTCTTCCCCTACTTTCTCAGTTCGCTGACTGGTCGCCTGTGCACCTCCAGGGCTTCACAGGTCCCAGGCTCCCCCGCCATTCCTACACTTGTCTACAGGCCTCTGCACTCTGCTTGGCAAAACTGCACTCGGAACATGTTCCGTGAGAGGTGCAACCACCCTGTACTTAACCCAGACCACTGCTGGACTGGGCGCACTTGTCACCCCCTCTCCCTTGCACTTCCTGTCTGTGCTCCTGCACGACATTGAATGTACTAGGTCTAGCAAGTTTGTCTGTTCTGTCCTCCCTGTGCCTCCCCTTCCCAGCTTGGTTGTGAGTGAAATACTCATGCATAAGTGCATTAGATGACCAACCAACAATCAATCTGAAATGTTGCCAGGCCTAGTATGGTAGTTCATTGCTCTGTATGTCCCATACCCCCTTTTTCTCCCCACACTCTGTCACGCACTTACACTAGTAGAAATGCCTCTGGCCTAGTATGCTAGTTATTGTTGTTAGATCATTCAGAATCTTCAAGGCCTAAGAATGACAATTGTATTTCCCTTGTTCCCTTCCCAATTTGAAGCGCTTTGGAGCACTTCACATGTGTGTACATGCTTTACAAACAAACAATTACAATTACAACAAAATGTGTCTACTTAATCTTCAAGGATAGTTATGTACCTGATGGGTTAAAGAGTGCATGGATCACACCATTGTTAAAAAAGTCAGAGCTTGACCTCCTGGCCCCTGGCAACTATCGGGCGAATCACCAACATGCCTTTTTGTGGAAAATACTGGATTGGGTGGCCTATGGTCAGATGTTAAATCATTTGGTGAATAACAACTTCCTGAATAAGTGTCAGTCTGGGTTCAGACCAAGCCATTGAACAGAGACAGCCCTGTTGGATCTTAAGTGGACCATGTTACAATCTATAGACCAGGGGAAAATTGTACTTTTCATGCTCACAGATCTGTCCTCTGCTTTCAATGTGGTGGACCACTCTTTATTGATTGAAACACTACAGAAGGTTGCAGGTTTTTCTAGTAGGGCAGCAGCATGGGTGAAGTCCTTCTTGGAGAACAGACTTGTAAGAATATGTAGTAGCAGTACAGAGGCAGTCCCAGAGCACTTGCAGTATGGGGTACCACAGAGTGTGTGCCTTTCCCCGTCATTATACAATATCTTCACCATAGCACTTTTTCAATTGCTTAAGTATAGGTCAGTGCTATTTACAAACTACGCTGATGATACAAAATGCGTAATCCTCTTATCTGGTTGTACGATGAGGACGTTAAGAACATCAATAAAGTGTATGGGATGATTCAGGCGTAGATGATAAAAAATGGCCTTGCTTTAAACAACGAGAAGACAGAGTTAATGGTGGTATGGAAAACCGAACACAAGTTGGGTCCAGAGTATCATCACTTTCTGGGGGCAGGATGTAGGATGGCCAAGCAACAGAAGGTAAAGACACTGGATGTATATCTGTATCAAACACTGTAATGCAAGCACAGGTGAGTATCTTTGTTTCTGAATTAGCATATCATATCAAAATGCTGTCTCAGATATGTCTGTATCCCTAAAAATAAGTTGTGTTATAGTGGCCTTGGCCATTATCAGCACAAAACAAGGACTACTGTAGGAGCCTTCTGGTAGGAATTAGCAAAGGGGACTGTGCAAGGCTTCAGGTGATCCTGAATAGTGCAGTAAGAGCAGTAGACAGATTGAAAAGAAGAGAGCATATCTCTGATGCCAAGAAAAAGCTGCACTGGATGCCTTTTGAAGCTAGAATATCTCACTGCCTGCTGACTACAACTCCTGCAAACTAAACCTAAATGGGAGGGAAACAGATTGATACACACTTTGACGTTTTCACCACAGAGCCATCAAGTCGCAAGAACTATCAACAAAAATTGGGACAAATTCAAATTGGACCCTTATTTGAACAACCTGTTCCCAGAACCACCAGTGATGCCATACAAGAGAGGGAAGAATCTTAGAGACTTGTTAGTTAAAGCAGAATGAGTGCAAAAGCCCACATAGTTATTGCTACATAAGCAGAAGTCTGGCACTTTTCTCTGCCTTAATTGCCAACACTGTTGTAATATCATCAAAGGGGATCACATACGTCATCCAAACATGGGTAACAAGATCAATCTATGTGATTTCGCAACATATAGCACAAAACATTTGATCTATGCCCTGAAGTGCCCCTGTGGCGAATCTTACGTAGACCATACTGTCAGACGTGCCAAAGATCGACGGACGGAACATATGTCGAACATCAGGACAAAGAACCATGAATCACCTGTTTATCGACATTTTAAGGAGGCCAGACACACAGTCGCGCAGATGCAATATGTGATTATGGAGGTGGTGCACATCCCACCCAGGGGAGGTGACCTACAAAAGAGACTCTCACAGAGAGAATTGTTGAGTATTGCCCATCTTGACTCTATCAACCCATTGGTCATGAATGAGGAATTCTTATTAGGACCATACACAGTATTTATCCAACTATTTTACATAATATTTGCATGCACCTTTTTTAGATTTTTTAGAAGAGAATAGAACCTACAATCTCTGCAAAAGATCACACTGACACAACCTTAATAGAGGTGTTAGAGAGTGAGTACACGAGGTACAAGTACGTAGCATTGTGCGCGGCTTTTAGGAAGATGAATGTTGTATAGACTATACACATCCAAGTAGACAATTTAGTAGAATGTGACGGTCCATGGACCTTACTTGATCCACAAGTGGGGCAATAATGTGAACATGTTTACTATGTTATTCATAAACAAATGATGTAGATTCCCAAGCAGAAGATGTATAATATTGAACTTGTAACTGATGTGCCTCTTTTTATTTGGAGATGTTGCTTAAGCTGTTAATGGAGATATCATTTAAATACGCACAATGAGAAAATAAATGTAACACATGTATCTCGCTTTATAGATCCATCTCGCCTAAACCTACATATAGGGAAATTTTGTGAGACTTCAAGCTTGATCATTCTACTTTGTACCATTAGCCGGCCATTTTATACCAGGGACATTCAGGCGTTATTCACATAACTGGTTCCAGTTTCCTTTCCAGTTATTTTTGAATCACATGCATAATTTTTCTTGCTCTTTCAACATACTCTTCTGTCTATTAGCATCCACATAACTCTCATCTTGCGCTGATTCGTTTAGTCAGACTATAGAAATAGAATATACCTTCTTCACATTTGCAGCACTGGGCATCGCTAATGATGTTAACTTGGTAACATTTTACGGGCACGACGCTTGTCATTCTTCTGTTTTCTCTTGCAATACTGCTATCCACAACTCTCCTTAACAACGGGCAAAGTTTTGCATCAGGAGCAGACCACAATGATGTCATTACATCAAACGCGCACCCCGTTGCCAAAAACTACCTTCCCTAGCAACGTGGTCTTGCCTTCCACATCTGCAGTGAGTGTGGATATTGATCAGAGGACAGTTTCTTTAATCTTAACTCCTGGTAAATTTACACACTTGGATTACCTGCACACAGATCCTTACATAGGGAGCTTATACTACTTTTTCACCTTACAGATTTGATCGGTCTTGATATCACAGCGATCCACAGTTATCCCTCCCCGTACAGCGAGAAATATTTCAAGTGCGCTATACAGCGCACGCTTTATACAGAATGAAGTAAGTGTAAAGTGAAATTTGCTCTATTTACACTAAGCTAATATAGGATGTGTTCTGTCCACCCATGGTCTTATGCCACAGAATGAAGAATCACTGATGTAGACTAGCAAAACTTATTACAAGGAACCCGAAGTCCTCAATGTGTCTGCAAAGCAAACAACTAGGTTTAAGATAGATTAACAGTGTTACAGTTGCTGCTCTTTATCTGTATTTTACATTTCGATGGATTAGTCTCCTTGCACCTTGTTCACAAGATGGATTCCTTAGCTAAACATCAGTGGAACCTGTAGAGAAGAAGCCAAGTACACCCACCACAATCGACCCACCGCTTTTGCCTGTATGCTGGAAACCAGAGTTTGAGATGTATACTGAACAGCTAAATTGACAAAAAGTAGAATATGGACTCAATCCAGTACCAGTGAAAGGGCCAGTACCTAAGAGAATCTGGGAGCCAAGGTACCCATTGATGAAACCATATCTACATACAAAGAAATATGATGGTCATCTGAACGAGATCCCTGAAGAAGCAGAACCAATAAATGGCAAGGATGAATGCTATTGTTACTAGTCATTGCCAAATATATGCTATATGGAGATGAAGATGTGATAACAAGATGCAGTGACCAGAGAATGCAGATATTCTATAAGGCATCAAGATGCAGGAGAAATGCAAGCAGCAAAGTAATTGTGAAGCTAGCTCTAAGCTTATAGTAAAATAGATTGCGGCAAGCGCCAAAATATACATACATAAGAATGAGAGATTTATGGATGTTTCCACTAAACGTATTAAAGCAGGTTGGACATTAGCAAAAAGGCCTCAGTTCAGCATGACAGAGTTTAAAAGCAGACATTGAATTACAGAAGTGGAGCTCAGAAAGGCAAGATTGGAAGATCCCAAGGACGCCAAGGTCTTATCAAACTGGAATTAAACTGACTTTGGATAGAAATCGTGTGAAAGAACAAACCTCCTGTCCAGAAGGAGTGAACATAACAAACAAGACGTCAGAGGTCTATTGGAATAAAATATTAAATACACGAAAAGGCTTAATTTTATGATCTCTAGTCACATGAAATCATGAAGTTGGATGAACAAGATGGTCGCACCTACACATGGAGGCAGACTGTACTGCTCACGCCCTAATTTTCTCAGTGCTAAGAACACTCTCAAGGACGAAGTTCAAAGGCCTAATTGACAGTGGACGACTGAGGTGATGATGGATTGATACGCTAATTGGTGGGAAGCTAAAGTTAAGGCAACCTCACCAGCATCTGGACGGCCAGCCTGCAGGCTGCTAATGTGGGTGGAAAGATACTGAAAATGGATAAAGTACCAACCTATTGTAGAGGACCTGCATATTCAGGGGTCCTATAGTGTGTAAACCAATAGGACATCGTATATTTAGTTATGTTCATAGTGGTCATTTTTAGAGGAGGGCTTAGTTGCCCCACTTGATGTTATGTAACCAATCACATAGTTACACTCTTTTAGACTAGTATGGATTATATGCTTAGATATTCACTTAGAACCAATCATTCCCTCTATTAGGTTTTTGTAGTTTGCCACATAAGATGACGTTGGTAACACGTAGGTTAGATGTCAGTGATTACACATTTTGCTTATAAAAATACTGTTTTTTTCTTAATTGTGTTGAGAGTTTGAAGATCGAGCATTTGCATTGATGTTCGTTATGCTCCCTGTTGTAGATAATTGACATTAAAACAGTCTTACTTTTGTCACTTCCTGAGTCGGCTCTATTATTTGGTGTATGAGTAAGATCTGCATCCCCATCCATCTCAAAGGTAATTGCTGATCATCAGAGGGGCTGGGAATATACAGTTCAAAGCCTTTTGGCTTTAACATGATTAATCAAGCTTTGAGTACTTTTGAGTTTTGTACTTTTGAGTGTTTTAGCACATTATTAATACAGATTGATAATGTTATTTATGTATTTTTGTTGTCTGTTATACTACAGTTATGTGGCACATCTTGACCCCCTGATGAAGAGCATTCCAGCTCGAAATGCGTTGGGTACTTTATTAAAGATACATTTGTGGAGAACACCGTACTGTGTTTGAAGAATCCTTGCGATTATATTTACATGTTTAAAAATATATGTACTAAACAGTCCTATCTAATTGATGCTCTAGTCCTTATCATTCTATGTCAAATCAATTGAGACCTTTCTCTTCAGTACTTGGCTGTTTTTAGCCATTGATAGAGTGCAGGGGACGGGAGTTCCCCTATTGTGGGAACTTTTTCTTTTGTTTTGGATGTGACGCAAGCTAATCTTCACAATTCTGTCCAGATGTGGCACAGGCTCCTCTTCTCAATTAATAATTCCGCCCCCAGATATCTGATTGACAAATTCCACAGGAGAACATCCCTCAGACCGACCAGAGCTGTCAATTCTAATTGCCAGACAATACCGAACTTTAGACTCAAAACGATCGGAGGAAATAGCTTTCCGGTAAAGGCCGCAAAAATCTGGAAGTCACTACCACAAGACATGAGAGTGGACCTGCCCTACCCTCGCTTTAGAAAAAATGTCATCCAATTCCTCCCCTCGACGGACCTCAGCTGACCTTAGTTGAACAATGTCACCTACAACCATGATTGTCCTCACTTTGAACTCTGTATATTTTGTATTTATCTGTGTTCCATGACCTTACGGTTTTTTCTACTATACATTTTGCCATGATGTAACCTGTAAGTTGATTGACCTTTCTTGAATTTTGTATATTTTGAAATTATCTGTGTTCCAGGGACCTTTATTGTACTTTATACTGTATGTTATGCTATGATGTAACCTGTAAGCTCTGCATTCTCCTGCCACTGCGCCCTGCTACCCTTGGGTCTGGTGCGCATAAAAAATGAATAAACAAACAAACAAACAAACAAACAAACAAACAAACAAACAAACAAAATTCTGTCTAGATGTAACAAAGACTAATCTTCACAATTCTGTCTAGATGTGACACAGGCTAATAGTCACAGTTCTGTCTAGATGTGACACAAGCTAATATTCACAGCTCTACCCCATCCATAACTGATGCATGAACGTTTATAAGTTTTCCACGAAAAGTGTGTTCATTAGTTGTCTGCTTGTACTTTTAAAACATTTTAAACATATTGGGCCTGATTTACAAAGTAGTATTCTATCGAATTGGACCATTGTAATATACTTTTGTAAATCAGGCAAATTGTCTATTCTCAGCTAATTTTTTGACGTCTTTGGATCAAAACTGTCATCGTATTGTACACATTTTTCATTGTTGAATTATATTTGCCTCAGAGCTCATTACACTTTTTTAGATTTGATGATTTCCTGTCATATTTTAATGTATGATTGTTTTTAAAGAATCTTGTTCTCACATAAACTATTCATGTGTATTGTTTAATTGTTTTTTATTGAGATTGTTGAATGTATTTAATTGGGTATTGAATAAATTAATTATTTATATGTTTTGCATGTAAGGAATTCACCAAATCGTTAATGATTTGCCTTTTAGAGTATGCTCACGGTTGATGTTCATGCTGATAACTTACATTTTTTCAAATTGCTCTGTTAATTTTCATGGACTTTACTTTTTCTTTTTTGAATTTCAGTTTTTTTTATTGAATCTTTTACCAAATTGGAAAGACATACCGTTTTTCTACCTCTGTATGTTCTTAAATACTTGAACAGAACTCACTCTCAAGCAAACTGAAAATCATATAATGTATTTAAAGAACCTTAGAGTATTATTGATATGATATGATATGATATGGCATTTATAATGTGCCTTTACACATGTGTTTCCTTGTAAACCTTTCTTTCTTCCAGATTAGAGCAGGTTCTACAATTTTATAATGTTTGATGAAGGCTGTCTCTGGAACTTACATCTATTGTCTGGGAACAATTAAGATCAGTCGCAATGCAGAATTGTATCTGGTGCAATGGCACACAGAAGTTCTGCTTTAGGGGTGGCTGACTATTCACAACTTGTTCACAGTGTTGTTTAGGAGAGGTGTCCCACACCAATGTGCTAGACAGTGACACTGAATTTACAGTGGTCAACAGTGTCAAAGTGCTGGTTGAAGTGAGCAATAGTATATGAGGTAGTTGGAATGTGCAAGAGCGAGTTAATTGATTTGTAGCCAAGATATTATATATAAAGTTGCTAGTTATACTTACCACTCACGTGCATTTGAAAAAAAAAGAAAGCATGATTGGATAATGACATCTTTTGCAAATGCGGTTTGCCTAATTCAGTAACTTCATGATATGCTACAGAAACTCCTTGTTGTGGTGGACATCTACCAGGATTGAGGTGCCATGTTTAGATAGTGGTTTTGCGTAATGGAGGTCCTAGATGTTGTGGTCCATGATATACCTAGGATTGCAGTTCCTTGTGGGATGGCAAGGTGGACATAGAGTTTGGGGCACATTGGCAAGTGGTGGATACTTGCGATACAGTGAGTGGCAAACTGCTTGGGGGGGTCCTGTGAGATTGGGCACAACTAGTCAATATAGATAGTTGTGATTGATGTTCTCAACGGTGAAGACCTGGGGAGAGAAGATTTGCTGTAATCCATGCCCTTGATTGGTTAAAATAGTTGTTCAATTGAGGTTCTGGGGTCTAGGAATGTCAAGTCTGAGTGATTAGTGAGTGCAAAGTATGTCTCTAGGTTGTCTTGTGGCATTGGTCATCATAGACCTCTTGTTCAAGGGTTTACAATCAAGCATATTCATAACTAAAATGTACCACCTTGTCGGGGGAATTATGTCTGCTACATGGTTCTTTTGCATTACTCACAAGTCTGAGTGATTAGTGAGTGCAAAGTATGTCTCTAGGTTGGCTTGTGGCATTGGTCATCATAGACCTCTTGTTCAAGGGTTTACAATCAAGCATATTCATAACTAAAATGTACCACCTTGTCGGGGGAATTATGTCTGCTACATGGTTCTTTTGCATTATCAAGAGCATTGAGGTAGATTCCTAAACACATCTGCTAGATAAGTAGGGCTGTACTGAATAGTGAATTTACTATTTGGCCGAATACCGAAGATTTTGTCTGAGTATTCAGTCGTAGCTGAATAGTGAGCAAAATAGTTTTAAAAGACAAAACAATATAGGGTACAAAAGGGCTGGCAACACCCCCATCAATTGTAGCAGGGGGGATGTTAGTGGGCCTTGCCTTGGTAGCCCCTCATTGTGATTTGTATTTTAAAACTCTGTGCACCAATGCAGGGGCAACTGGTTCTTGCCCCGGTGGCCCCCACTGCTGCATTGTTTTGTTTGCATGGGAGGGGTTCCCAGACCCCCCAAATGCCCCAGTGGTCCCGCTGCTGCATTTTTGTTCAGTGTGAGGTGCTGCCAGGGGAAGGCCTGGCAACCCCCCACCCCCCGCAGAATTTCGGGGGTGGACTGGTCTTGCACTGCCAGCCCCCATTGCTGAATTTTTTTATAGGCAGGAGGGTCCACTAGGGCAAGGCCCAGTGGCCCCTTCATTTATTCTTTTTAAGGGTGGGAGTAGCTGTTATATCCTAGCGTGGAAACCCACTCAGCACAATTGCTGGTGTCACTGTGTCTTGCCTCAGTGGCTCCCAATGCTGCCTTGTTTTTAAAATAAAATCCAGAAATGGGTCTGCCGGGTCAAAACTTGGCGACCCCCTAGCAAGGGGTGGGGAAGTGAGAAGGGGTTCTTCCTTGACCTCTGGGATGGGGAAAGTTGCAGCAGCCAATATGAACATTCCTTATTTGGTTTATGTAGCCTGTTCCTGCATTCAATGATTGGCTATCTCTCTCAAATACAGAGAAATATATCTAACCTTAGAAAGTGGACCAGACATTCAGCTTTGAGTAAGTATTCTCCCAGGTATTTGGCTGAGGCTGAATCGTTAGTTGACACCAAAATTCAGTTCACCCCTACAGGTAATTGAGGCAAAATCATGGGGGCAGAATTGTCCATGTTATCACTTAGGGCCTCATTATGAGTGCGACAGTAAGGGGTTAATGATTCCGGTAACGATTCCGGTGCCATTAACCCCTTACCGTCATATTCCCAGGTCCCTTAGCGAGTCGCTCTAAGGACAGCTGGTTTTACCAGCCGCCCTTAGCGGGAGCTGCTAGGGGACCAGGGAGCTAATAACGGGCCTGTTATCAACAGGACCGTTATTAGCTCCCCCCATTCCATTGAGCCCTATGGGGGCTTGAATGGGAATGGGGATGGGTATTTTGAATGGGGTCTTACCGGGTCCTCCAAGGTTGGAATGACCCAGTAAATCCCCATTCAAGGAACCTGGACACGAGTTTGGAGGCAGCCATGGCGCTAATAGAACCATGGCTACTTCCAAACTCGTACTAACCCCATTAGTGTTTGAACGTGATGGCATAGTGCTTTAATGGGAGTACCATGCCCCTGAACCCCTTCTTGAAAACTTTCAATCCAGGCACACTATTACTGACATCATCTTTTCTGTCCCTTCCTCCGACCTATGGACTCCCTACTTGGGCTCTACTCTTTCCCCTTTCTCCTCTTCACCCATTAATGGTGGCACTAAAATGGAAGTACTCTTGGCATACTTCTCATCCTCTAGGTGCAACATTAATGTTTATCACAATGGAACTATCATGGCCCAAGGCTCTCAAACTACTCTTCTCCTCCTTTACCAGTTCCTGCCCTCTCTCATTAACTTCCTCCCTTCTCCCAAACACCTCCTTCCTCCACTCATCTAACCACTCCAACACCACCACTTGGGGCCCCTCAGCCCGCTGTCCGAACCGCCTGCCTCCTTTGCCGTTTTGACCAATAAAGCGAGTGTCAATTGATAGAAAAGATAGAAAGCGGGTAGGCCCCCAAAACCTCAGACCCGCAGATGAAGCCATGGTGCGAAACTTTCAGAGGGTCAATGAGGGTCTGGGCCTGGTGGATACAATCCCGACCCCCAGAACAGATGTCCCCTCCTTTACTTACTACTCGACCATCCACAACTCGTTATCTAGGATAGATTACATCTTTGTGGACGAGATCCTCCGTCCATATGTCGCAGGCTATAGGATAGACCCTGTTCCTTGGTCAGACCACGACATGGTCCGAATTGCCTTAGCGGTGGGTTGGTGCGGAGAACGCAGAGGATGCTGGAAATGTAATGATGCCCTATTAAGAGACGAGGTTCACGCCCAGGATGTCCTGGAAGCCATAACAGAGTTCTTTGAGCTTAATGATAACTGGGAGGTGGACACGCACACGCTTTGGGACGCCTTCAAGGCAACCTTACGAGGAGTCCTCATAAAAATAGGAGCTCGGAAGAAAAGGGAGAGAGAGGCCCAGGAGAAAGCCCTGCAAGAAAAAATAGCCCGTCTCCCGCCAGGGGGCTCCCCGGATCAGGCCCTGGAGCCCGACCGGGTGGCCTCACTGGAGGACTACAGGCTCCAGCTAAAAGACCTACTCCTACACAAAACGAAGAGGAGTCTCCAAATGGTCAAACGAAAATATTATGATAAAGGGGACAAAGCGGATAGGATCCTAGCCTGGAAGATGAGGGAAGTCCAGAGAAGTAGAAGGCTGAAGGAGGTGAGGGATGCCCAGGGGTCCCTTGGCTGCGACTCTCCCCATATTGGAGAGGCCTTTCACCATTACTACAAGACACTCTATTCGTCAGATTATGACGGTGATGATAGCTAGATAGAAGACTTGCTGAACTCCATACAGATCCCTTCCTTAACGAGGGAGATGGCAGAGTGGTTGGAGGGCCCGGTGACCGAGGATGAAGAGGACAAGGTGATTAGTGGGATGAAGGTGGGAAGGTGGGAAGACAGCTTTACTGTTTATTTTTACAAGAGATTTCGCTCATCCCTGGTCCCGTACCTAGTGAGAGTTTTCAACGGCGTGCTGGAGGGGGGCATCCTCCCCGAGTCCATGATGGGGGCCGTAATACCAGTTTTGCCCAAGGAAGGGAAGGATCCCGCAGAATGTTCCTCCTACCGCCCCATATCACTGTTAAACATTGACGTTAAGATCCTGGCCAAGGTGGTGGGGAGGCGGATGGAGGGGATAATGCCGAAGCTAGTCCATGGGGACCAGGTGGGCTTCATTAGGGGAAGGCAAAGGTCAGATAATATTCGCAAAACAATAGAACTGTTTCACTTCGCCCAAACATCAGAGCTCGATGCATGTGCCCTCTCCCTAGACTCAGAGAAAGCATTGGATAGGGTCGAGTGGAGATATATGGAACTCCTCCTCCAAAGAATGGGCTTTGGGACTCACATTATGAGTTGGGTAACTGCCCTCTACAGAGCCCCCACGGGAAGGGTTCAGGTGAACGGGAAGCTGTCCGAATCATTCCCCCTCTCCCGAGGAACAAGGCAGGGCTGCCCACTCTCCTCCCTGATATATGTCCTTACGATGGAGGCATTAGCCATAGCGATCAGAGCTCACCCAGACATCAAGGGAATTAGAAGGGGTGAGGTTGAATTCAAGCTGTCCCTGTTTGCAGACAATATTTTAGCCTATCTGGTAGACCTTGGCTCCTCGCTCCCCCCCTTCCTGACCCTGGTGGCTGCATTTGGGCGCTTCTCGGGCCTGAAAATTAACACCGCAAAATCTGTCTTGCTCCCAATGAGAATAAACCCAGAGCTTGACCCCCTGGACGGGTTTCATGGGATTACAGTGGGGAAGGTCGCTTTACAGTACCTGGGGGTCCTTCTCACCAGAGACATATTGAAATTGGGCACCACTAACTATGACCCCATAATGGCAGAGATCACATCTGATCTGAGGGGATGGGGTAAGATGATCCTCTCATGGTATGGCCGGATGACTGCAGTAAAGATGAACATATTGCCTCGGCTCCTGTACCTTTTCACTGCTCTCCCAACCACCATCCCAGCACAGACTTTTAGAGAACTATAAAATACGGTACAAGACTTTGTATGGTAGGGGAAAACCCCAAGGACCGGGAGGGCCACCCTGACTCTACCGAGGGAGTAGGGGGGATTTGGGTTGCCGGATTTTCACCTTTATTTCTGCGCCGCCCAACTGTGCGTCCTCCTGGAGCACATGAAAGAGGGACTGGGAACGTATTGGTCATACCTAGAAGATATGGACGCCCACCCTCTAAAGGTGCATGACCTCTTACGGGCCCCGTGCAAGATGATCCCGAAACACCTAAAAACCCACCCGACCCTGGGAGTTCTCTGGGACATCTGGAAAGAGGGCCCCCGGACTGCATACCTTACCACATGGCCATCCCCGATGACTTCTCTCTGGGGCCACCCCCTCAACTTGGGTAGTAAAGGGTTCCGGCACTCCCAAACCTGGTCAGATATGGGAATGGAATGGGCTGAGCAGATGTTCAGAGAGGGTGAATTCCTATCCTATGAGGACCTGAGGGAAGCTCTCGGATGAGGGTCTCTTTCCATTTTCGAATACCTCTGCCTTAAGGGCATCCTCTGTGACCAGTCATGGGGTCCAAACCTGAGGAGACAGTTAACCCCCTTAGAGACGCTCCTCAACCCAGCGACCTCGAGAAAGGGTGCAGTATCTAGTATGTATAAAATGTTAAATACTTCTAACCTTCAGGGTAGGAGGAGCTTCTGCACGTTCTGGAATGATCTGGCAGAAGACGAGATCTCGGAGGATGCCTGGGCTAGAATATTCAAAATAGCATTTCATGGGAACTTATTCACCTCAGACATGGAGCATAATTTTAATATCTTACAGGGGTGGCACAGGGACCCGGCAAAACTTTCAAGGATGTTCCCAGGGGTGTCACCAAGGTGCCCGAGGGGATGCGGCCAGACAGGCTCCAGAGGCCACATGTGGTGGCACTGCCCGAAAGTACAGGCCTACTGGGGGTTGGTGAGGGGCTGGATAGCGGAAGTAACAGAGGAACTTTTACCACTTAATCCTCTAACGATGTTATTGGGTCTCCCCCCGGAGGAAACAGAAATATACCGATATCCAAGGATGTGGGAAACCATGCTGAGGGCGGGCAGAGTGGCTCTAGCTCAGAAATGGAAGAGCCCGGAAACCCCCTCAAAGGAAGATTGGCTGAAAAAGGTGAAGAACATGTTTTTGATGGACAAACTGACTGCTATGGTGTACAATGATACTAGTTCATTCCTCACGAACTGGTATGGAGTGCAACAATCCTGGGGTTGGGACGTTCACTGACTCTGAGGTACATATCCCGGCCCGAGCGGGGCGCGACTAGTCCTGAGATGCATAACAATCTACCTGGGGACCCACGACCCGGGGAATGGCGGCGCTAAGTCAGTCGGCGACATGGTCACTAATTGCATCATCTCCAAGGCACAGGATACGGAGAGAACATTAGGAGCCTCCCTAGACGAATGCACAGATCTGGACATGGGGTAGGGGGATGGGCTGGGGTTGGGGTGGGGGGATGGAGAGTGGGCGGGGTAAGGGGTCACTCAGTTTTTATTGCTTGTTTTATCAAAAAATGCTAATAAAAACCAAAGTTTCAAAAAATAAAAATGCTTTACCTAACACTGTGATTAACACACCTCATTGAATATAAATCAAGGATATTTAAAGGAGGGAACCACAAATGTTAATATGAATTTGTATTTTCTCTCCTGGAATTTGAGATCAATATATGTGTTTGAAAACATCTCACCACAGTTTGTACTAAAAAGAAAGAGCCTGTCACTGTCTGCACTAGTATGAAATGTATGGGCATTTCATGGCTTAATCAATGAAATGTAAGAACTGAGGCATTGAGTGTGAACATGTATATATACCTATATCATCAAAGTTCAGACATGACTCACTGTGCATTTCACATCATTACAATACTCTCTCTAACAGGTGGGGTGGTTTTCGCAAACATTGGGTGAATTCACTACTCTATGTATACAATGTTCTAATGAGTTCACCAGCTAAAGCATCCTGATGTGTTGCTAAAACATAGCTGAGACATCATATCACAACACAAAGAACACGTTTTTGCTATGAGAACCTCTCCCCCAGCTACTTGCTCAGCAGGCTCTTGTTACCAGATCAGCATTGAAATTAATATGTATGGAAACATGTGTGGTATAGTTTATTACAATTGTGATATTTCAATACTGCACATGACATTAGGACATAATTTTTGTGATAATGGCATCTAACAAATATCCAAAAAGATACAAGTGCTTCCTTATCAAGAGATCAAAGACTCTCTTACCGAGAAAGATACTAAAAGATACTACTAAAAGATTCATGTGCAAGGCTAAACATGTGTAATATCACATAACACTTTGCAAAGGAATTATGTATGTTTGCTAATTATTTTGACACTTGTTTAGCACAGATGGTGATTTGAAATTACCCTGTTGCAGGAAAAAACATAGTTCAGCCTGCAATACCTCAGCTACATTAACGCAGCAATAGAAATTAACAGACCAACAACGTGCTGAGAGATTTATGGCAAATCAAGTAGTTTTCCAATTTACATAAAGTGAGAGGCAACTTATTCCCCATACTGGGAGCAGAGAAGCTGTAGTTGCCCCTAAATGTGAACCTACTATTTGGTATCTCTAAAAGACACAGTTCTTGAATGTAAGCATCAGCCTGGACTGAATGTATGGATGGATCCTGGATTGGAGATACTTTGGGGCCATGCCATGAAAGTGCTTGAATACTACACATCAGACATTAAGGGCCTAATAAAAAGTTGGGTGTTGTGGTAAAATGTGGCAATAATAGCACTGCTGCCACATTACCACAATGCCCAATCACGAGTTTGGGAAAAAGGGGAGGATTCACCTCCAGCTTTAAGCTGGAGATGAATGCACTGACTTTCCGCCCATTTCCGGCACAATTACTGCTGCAGTAATTGCACACAAAATGCTGCATTGAGGGCTAGGGACTAAAAATAAATGGGGATTTACACTGCCACTTGTAATCCAGTGGTAATAGTACCGGACCAAGTGGCGGTAACGGTAATGGCATTAGGTGGTATTCCAGTGGATTTACCACCGGGATACCGCCCAACTTGTGATGAGGCACTTTAAATGAAACCTACACTAAATGGGGAGCCAGTATAAAAACAGTGTGCAGAAGAAATAGCTGCACACTCAGGGAATCCCAAGACCAAATGAACAGCAGCATTTTGGTCTCCCTGCATATGCCACAGCTGGTATTCCAGAATCCATGCACACAGGGCATTATAGTCCAGTCTAGGGTTGATTAGTGAGATAATGACAGTGTGATCATGTTCTTAATTCAAATAGGTTATGATTTGTTTAATCTTTCACAATTAATAACATGTTGCTTTGGCTACTTCTCTTATTTGATAGTTCATGCCTAAATTTGATTGCAAATACACCCCAATGATTTTTATTTTACTGTACAATCTTGTTCAAAGACCGAATAGCGATGGTGACAAACAAGCTTGTAAACCTTTCTGATGACTGCATTTGGAGCCAAACAGAATTACCTCTATTTTCCGGGGATTCATGTGGATCCTATTCGCTTATTGTCATATCTTAGCTGCATCTAGGCAATTTATGATTTTGTTTAAATCTGATTCAGGATTCTGAACTTGAAAACACACCTGGGTATCGTCACTATTTGACTGAAATGTCATGCCATATAAATCCAGACCAGCTGCAGAATATATATATATTGAAAAGCAGGGCGACAATACAGAAGAATAGGTGACACTGTGGCATTCATCCCTCATTCTAGGGGCTGCAACGGGAATATGAGCCCAGCAGCCCATTTTATCGGCCTGAGCGAAGCAAGGGCCAATACTGATGGCTGTGGGCCGTTATCCCCCGTTCCAGCCCCTGGAGCGGGGAATGAAGGCCAATAGCACCCCGCTTTGGCAAAGCGGTAACCCGGGGTGTTAAAAAAGGGATTTTCCTTCCTACAACGGGATGCACACGGCACCACGATGTAGGAAGGAAAATCCTTTTTCCAAGATGGCCACCATGGAAAGGGAAGGAATAGATGCAGCGCCAAAATAAGGTGAGTAGGGCGGAGAAAAAAATTAAAAATGGGACGGAGGGTGGGGAGAAGATGGTGTCGGGGGAGCCGGCCGTCAGGCAGCTTGGAATGTGGGCTTGTACACATCTTACATTCAACAAGCGGGGCATGGCTTTTTGGCCGTGGAAAAACATCTGAGGCCAAGACTGGACAAAAATCAGGTGTGGGAAGACAGGTGATTTGTTTAAAGTAGACACCAAAGTATGGGGTTTCAGGCCTCCTGTTACTCGTTCTGGTTGTCAATATTAGATTCTAAATTAACAACCGTAGAAAAAAAAGGTAAATTAATCTAGAGTTGTTTTAAAATATCTGAAAGACTTGAAAATGTGTCCTGTTTTCTTTCAGCATTACTTATCTGTGCCTCATAAACTGATTCATTACGAGTCATCTGAAGGGCTGTACATTTTTGCAAATTATTGTTAGTTTTGGATTTTCTACAACATCTTTCCACTTTATTGAGTTAAGATATCTAAGAAGCAGTGAGAACCTCTGGGCTCAAAAAAAATTCTCTCTGCTATTGGAGAGGAGTAACTATATCAAAAAGCTGACAAAACTCATTTTACAGATGTTCAAAATAGTCCAGGCATGGCAGTTCCTGGTAAATAATAATTTAATTTAATTGTTCATAAAAACATGAACAACTTTACATGCAGATGCTTATGGTGCAGGAGCACTTACTATCATAATAACATGGAGTAGGAAACGTATAGTATGACGTTGCTCCAGTCTTTGGCCTGTGACCTACATGGCCCTTAAAAGCAGAACATGCATGCATGCAAATCATAGATGGGTAGTAGCAAACACCATAAGATTCCAATGTTATTAACAAATAGACAGGTGTATTAGAAAATGTGGGGTGAGAAAATAACGGTGGCGTGGTTAGTTTAAATTTAAAAAACTGTTCAGCCACAAACAATGTGTATATTATGCGTATACAAAAAAAAAAACTTCACAGTCTAATTGTGAATGTGTAATCGCATATAAAAAGAAATATAAATGGGATTACCTGTAGGTTCCAAACATAACTTTTTTACTGTCAACCAGCAGGAATTTTTGTTGCATTTGTCCACAAAATTTAGCCCCTGATTTCGAAAAGTAGTCTTGACCTTTCACAGTCCGCACTCTGATATTCTGTTATGAAAAAGGAAAAAAACATTACTGGTTATTAGTGGTTATTTCCTCAGTTTAACAGATATATTTAGACTACATCGATACTTTTCCTACAAAATGCTGTACACTTTATTTCGCAATTTGTCACCAGGGGATAAAGGTGTTTAGCAACACTGGGTCAGGTTCCCCGTTTTGCTTCAGTTCACTATGGGAGCTTTGCTGTAGCCACCACTTGCCTCCTCTGTGACCACCGTCCGAGGTACTTAAATTTGTTCAGAAAACCTAATGGCAGGAGCTTGGCTTGCGAGATGACACATTATGCATGCTTGTTGATGAAGAATCTGTAAGTGTGTATATATTGTCGCTTGCCTTCTTCGAAGATCCAAAACAAGCTGTGATTCACTTGTAGAAACAGAAATTCCAATCCTTACTATTTTATACATCGTGTGCCTGCTCTTCAAATTCATAGAGGCAAATATTTGGTCATGACCTTTGCATAGTAGCCCCATTCATCAGCTGAAGCAGAGTGACAAAGGACATTGTTCATGGACAGAAAGATAGGGATAGAGTGAGAGAGAAACGCGAGGGAGAGAGAAATGGGCCAAAGTGAATACATCATAACGGCGAATTAAAAAATATTAGATCACTCATCTTGACATTAAATCAGTCCAACAAGCAGTACAACATAGTCATAAAAAATCCATCAGAACGGAGAAAGAACACACGTGAGGTCACGTAACTGCAATGCAAGTTCCTCCACTACTTTATTCATGTGTTGTGTTCTAAATATACCTCTGACAAGAACATTCTGCTTCAGAGTGTCAATCTCAAAGGCATTCAAATTGCACTGCAGCCCACTCCTGGACTTACGGCCGGAATACATTCATCAAATGAAGACAGTAGGAGTCAAGTGAAGTACGTCTTATTTTATTCTTGTGTACAAGCTGACTGCGGCAGGAAACACCGATGATAAACTACCACATGCATTTACTCATTCCATTTCTTCAATACACCTCGAAGGGACAATCCACTTATACAGACTTTGACCGGGTGGCTGCACAGTTACTTCACTGTCACTACCGCCGAAGGCGGAGGCACAATCCGCTTATACAGACTTTAACGCATGGCTGCACAGTTACTTCACTGTCACTACTGTCTGTAGTGTCCACATCAGCGTCCATGTAGTCAGAACAACTATCAGACGAATCACTGTCAGTGAAGTCTTCTTCTGCTGAAACCCCATCACTGCAGGACTGGCCAACCTTTCGAAAGAATGATGAGTTCTGGGTGATGGAATGAACATAATTTTCAGCTGAGACCATTGGCTGTTTGACATGCGTCACTAGCAGCAGCCTGGCATGCAATGCGGGCGTGTCCTTCTGCATCTGTCTCTGGCACACCACTACTGCATCTCTTATTTGGATATCATGTTCCCTTGCTCCTCTTCTCCTGTGTGCATATCTTTTCATTTTCCACTTACCGGCTTTATCCGTCTCACAGGCCCAACATGTTATCTCATCTTCAGGATCCCTGCTTAGCACCTGAGGCAAGCCTGTGATTGAACATGAGTTCCGAGGGGTATAAACCTGTGGTGCTATGTGGAGTGGTCCGGTAGTATCTCAATAATGCACAGATGGCTTGCATGAATGATCCATTGGTGATGGTGCAGACTTGTAGGGTACACTTGATGTTGCCCACAAATCGTTCTACATTTCAATTTCCCTGGTGGTGTGATTTTTTAGTGTTGGAATTCCAAATGTTTAGCGAACATGGCAAATTCCTCCCCACTGAATGGAGGCCTATTGTCAGTCTTTACTATGGTGGCAATACCCTAGTCTGCAAATGTCTTGTCGAAAGGCGGGGATGTTGCCGTGTACACTCGTGGAAGATACCATGTGGACTTCAGGGTAGCGGGACATCTCGTCCATGTCCACCAACACGTATTTCCAATTGGCTAAGGACCCAAACAGATCAATTGCTACCTCATCCCACATGTTTAAAGGTATGAGGTGCATTTGCAGTGGCTGAGGAAATGTGCACAGTGCCACAGCCTTGCAGACCAGGTAGTCTTCCAGCGCTGCCTGTATTTTGGAGTCCATCCTGGGAAATCATACCTTAGTTTGCATGTGTCGCTTGTTGGACATAATGCCTTGGTGACCTGCATGTGCGAGGTATATGATGCGGTCTTGTAGAGAGAGTGGGATAACAATTCTGTTTTCTTTCATCAATAATCCCTGTGAAGATGTGGACAACTCATAGTTCATGAGTGCAAAGGTATGATGCTCATTCAACTTCTTCTCACTGCTCAATGTGGTGCACCATCGTCCTGTTAGAATCTTCTACTTTACTTCCAGCAGTATGTAATTTGCTGTGCAATTTCTCAAAGAGTCATCACTGTAGGGAGCACCTTGTTCACTAAGTAGTTGACCTACTGGTCTGCTTTAGACGTCTGTGCTTCCACATCAGCCAGGAGAGGAAATCAGCTGGATTGTTCTCCTTCCCAGTCTTGTGCACAATGTTGAAGGAGTATTCCTGGAGGTGCAGGCCCCACCAAGCGTTTTATGTGGGCATCTTGGCGTTGGGTTTTCCCTAGACAATGGTGAGGGCCTGATGATCTGTCACAATGGTGAAGTACTTTCTATATAGGAAGAGATGATAGTGCTCACAGGACCACACCACAACAAGGCTTTATTTTTCAGGCTGTGAGTAAGCACGCTCAGCACTGGAGAGACTCCTGCTGGCGAAGGAGATGATGTGCTTTGGAGAGTTGGATCCTCTTTTGTATTGTGCTACTATGATGCCTAGACCCACGGGACTTGGTTGAATCTTAACTTCTGTCTCCAGTTCTTGGTCATGGTATGACATGCAGGCGGCTGAAGAGATGCAGTACTTGATATCTTGTAATGTGGTCTTGCACTCACTGGACCAAAAAACTCCTGCCCCTGTCATGTGTGTGACACTTGTGTATAGGTGCGTTATATCACGAGGAGGCGTACAGGTGTGCTGATGAATGCAAGGTCTTTAATGTACCTGCTACAGTAGCTGGCCATTGCTGAACAGAACCACACTGCTGAAATGGAAGACGGAGTGGGTGTATCGACCAGCACTAGGACTTTTGCCGGATTCGGCTGTAGGCCATCACATGTGTCCGAAGAATTTTAAAGTGGACTTGCTAAACTTGCACATGTTAAGATTTAGGGCCTCATTCCGAGATTGGTGGTAGCCATGGCGCGATTTGTGCCATGGCTGCCTCCAATACCGGGTCCGGCACCGGTCTTGTTCAATGGGGACTTACCGGTGCATTCTGACCCAGGAGGGACTGGTAAGTCCCCATTGAACAAAGCATTCCTCATTCCCCATAGGGCTCAATGGGAATGGGGAGGGCGCTAATAACGGGCTCACAACTAGCAAGCCCGTTATTAGCACCCTGGTCCCTTAGCGGGACCCATAAGGGATGTGTGGTCAGACGACACGTTCCTTACGGTTCCCGCTAATGGACCTCGGAATTGGGCAGTAAGGGATTACCGGCACAGGTCTCCTTACCGGTGCCGGTAATCCCTTACCGCCCAACTCATAATGACCCCCTTAGAGTCAAATTTGTTTGTTGCAGTGCCATGTAAACCTTGCAGAGGGTGTCATTGTGGGCATCTTGTGTAGCGCCGAAAATCAAACTATCATCGCTATAGTTTAAAGACTGGGAAATGTGTTTGATGACATGGTGAATCTCGTTTTGAAAAATGTCAGTGGCTGATGACACGTCAAAGCTTAACCGCCTGTACCTGAACAGTCCCACCTGCTTTGTGAATGTGGTGATATACCTGCTGTCCGGCCGCAACTCCAGCTGATGATAGCCTTTGTTGGGATCTAATTTAGAAAACACCTTAGCTACATGCAGCAAGTGCATCATATTGGTCATGCAGGGTGAGAGATGCCTTTCTCTTTCTATCACTTGGTTTTGCATTCTAATGTCAACACATAATTGTAACTTTTCACTGTGTTCCCTTTTGGGCACTGGCACAATGGGGGAAACCCATGGCGTCGGGCCATTCACATGCTCTATAATGTCCTGATGAAGTAGGATTTTTAACTCCTGTTCCACTTGTACTTTAATGTTCGGAGGAATCCCTCTGTAGTGTTGGGCTATCGGCTTTGTGCGTTTGTCAATGTGCAGTTTTATTTGGATTTATGGCCGAAATACATTGATCAAATGAAGACAGCAGGCATTGGGTGAAGCATTTCTTAATTTAGTCTTGCGTACATTGAAAGTGGTGTCAGGAGCCAATGACAACTAGAATGCTACAGCCAGAACAGTAACTTTCAAATCTCAGGCCAAAGAGATTGGTAATCCCTTTATTAAAACACAGAGGTGCTGATTCACAAAGAAGTCACAATTAATAAATCAGAGTCATTTCTCGAGAGAAACTAAATCAATTCACAAAGAAGCTACCAGTAGTAACGCTGACTTACTCCTGACCTACTCTTCTATTCCCCAGAATAAGTCAACAGTGATTGCTAAATCGGTAGATGATTTATGAATCAAGCTGCATAGAATCACATGGTGCCAAGGATAGTATGGCGTTCATTCGAGGATTTGGACTCTAAACTAAAACAGACTTTTCTAATTCTTAAAAATGTATAAAATTCAGACGGGAGAGTTTTATCTAGACCAATGTTCAGCCAAAAGCCAGAGCAAAAGAAACAACAGCATGATAGCAGTGTTAATGTGTTTTGTCGTCATAGACTCTGTTGTTACCACGAGAGGCAGAGCAGACTATGCGCCATTGTCAGACAGTTGCACTTGCACTGCATAAGATCCAACGAAGAGAATATAACTATAATTCTGTTCGGACTAAAAGAGTAAAAAGGGCTACGGCCAGTGAAGGTGCGAAGAAAACATCCCACCATCCCAGAATTACAGATAACGTATAGTGAATTCATGTTACAAAATCGTATGGATTCAATGTTTTTGAAAGCTATTCATGAAACGCTTACACTTTGGCAAATTAAGAATATGCTTGATGTATTTATATTTTTTTAAATAGTGTCCATGCTGTGTACCACACACATTGCTTCAAACACGGACATTTTCTCTTCCGAGTGAGGCCCTTTTCAGTGAATATTTAGTGGCAGAAGGCATGATGTCTGAACATTGTTGGGAAATGTGGCATGTGGCATAAGAAGCGTACATAACCACAAGTAAACATTCAAATAAAAAGACACATGACAACTCTCTAAATCAGAAGAAATATCCAATTGAAAAGAAATGTGTACATATTATAAAAAAACAAATGCCTACTTTTATTGAATTGTGCATCCATTTTGATAACATAGGGATATTAAATGTCTGTTCTGCATATTTTACGAATGTGCAAGTGATAGTTCTGAACTGATGTCTAACTGATCACGTATCAAGCAAGACCTGGTTTCCATTTGGCAAAAAGATTTTCAGGGTTTGTTCAGGGTACAACTTCTCCTGTTGACGACCACAATAAAACACCATTGGGAAGTGTCGCGTCGGTGTGGTAATTTATGGAGGAACCAGTACCCCTGCCTCCTTGGTTACTGTAAAAACTTTGGACCACACATTGACTGCGCCACACAAGATCCAATTGGGCTAATAATTTACCTTTGTAAATAATTCAAATTAAACATACATTTGTTTAATTTGTTGTGCCCTTTGATTGTTAACACGTGTTTCGGCCTCTCAAGGGCCTTTATCAAAACCAAAAGATATGGGCAAATTAGATCATATCCATATTCATAACGATTTCAAAACAAAAGTCACGGGATAATCCCTTCTTAGATGGCAAGCATCGTTCCTCGTGTCGCCACTGCTGTTTTGAAATCATTAAGAATATGGATATGATCTAAATTGCCCAGATATTTTGGTTGAATTATTTACAAAGATAAATTATTAACCCAATTGGATCTTGTGTGGCGCAGTCAATGTGTGGTCCAACGTTTTTACTGGTTTCCATTTGATTTGCTATTATAATCAAGAATTGGCTCCTTGCTTGTTACAGTGTAACAAATGACTGATCCAATCCACTGAACATAATGTGTAATGCTCATGACATTAATGAACTTTAGAGCCTATTGTCAAAACAACACTTACATTATCACTTGATATGCTTCATAACTGAAATGTGTGACAATATTATATTAACTGACCAAGAAATTATATTTCTCTCAATTTGGGATGTGATCAAGTAACTTGTTCTCTAACCAAGATGCGTTCCTCCATTAAGTGCTCAGTCTCACATTTAGTCCCAGCTAAGTGAATACACCCCTTTCTATACTTTACTCCACCTCTGCCAGACTCTGCACCTTCAGCAAATTCTTACCATTCAACAGACTCTGTACGGCTTGGCCAAATTACACCCTTCACCAAATTCTGTTCGCCATGTTGGCTCCATAACGACATAAGGACTTTTTAAGGTGGCTGGGATTAGACATGTATTGCTTCCACTCTATTCATTCAAGCCTGTTTTCTTCTATGTTATGTTAGTTGAAAGACTGTTTTCAGCTCTCTGCTGGATTTAGATAAGGCAATGTGTTCTACATTTGAGTGCACTTCAGGTACTTGTCATGGCCAATTGTCTACTTTCGGTTAGGCCAGACAACAATCTTTCAGATGAAGCGATCAGAACATAAGCAGTCTGCCAAGTAGACACAAATGATGAAAGGTTGGAATGAGGAATTTTGGTTTTAATGCTAATATCTGGTTTCTCGCGGGTTTCCTGCCATCACCCTATGAGAAGCAGCTAGACTGGTCTGTGATAGAAGTGTTTCAGGCAACATAATTACATTTCTATATGCATTCTTGTCACATGTTAAAGTTTACAAATGAAATATATGCACTGGTGCAGGTGCATCTTATAAAAATGATCAATACAAATAACTCAACCTCTTCTCATGGTTTCAGCTCTGGTATCAGAAGGGGGCAACATGGAATTAAGACAATTTATCATCTGCTGAATCCCATGTACCTCCAATCCCTTGGTTTAAATTGCCTTAAAAGATGGCAAAAAAATCAGAAGTGAAAACGTAATCCTTGCCATAAACTTGTCAGTAGAGTAAAACAGTTGGAGAGGGTTCTTGGAACCTTTGACTGTGCATTCTCACAGTGGAATAATGGATAAAGGTGACCCTGAACATTCATGGGTGGAAATCAGCAGCATTACTCATAGATGCTCACTGCAGGCAGCTTTAATTACAAATGAAGTGGTAAATACTGTTTACATCATTGTTGTTTTCCCCAGCAGTTCACACTGTTACAGTCAGTACCACAGGTGTGGGCCACAAATGCTTTACCACATGGTACACTGACACAATACAAAGGGGTGAATGTGGTGGGTGGTAATCCTTTTGTGTTGCCAGGATCGAACATCCACTCAGATTCGGACAGCGCAAAGAGAGTTTTGGCATGCCCAGTCCTATCAGTATAAAGACCTGGAAGAGGAACCCTTGTTAGGTAGGAGTAGAGATAGGCAACAAATCATTTGTTTTGATTTGTTTTGATGGTTGACACAAGTGCGACAAAATCATGCATAAAGTAATGGACACGCACAGGTTCTCTGGAGCAATACATTTGGTTCCATTTACTTAAATGTAACCCATGAAAGTAGGTAACTAAGAGGTCATAGTTCCACTATTGTTTTCAGCTGCAACTTCAGTGAACTTGTTAGGCAGGGATCTGTTAAGCATGTTGAACATGACAATTTCATTGTCGGAAGAAGTGGTAGTATGTTCTACACCAGCAATGTGTTATGATAGAGTGCTGGTGATAACGTACGCATTGTACAGTGATGGCGCCACTAGAGGAATGCAAAACAAAAAGGTGATGGCTGGAAGGTTTTGAATTACTCATTACCACGGGCATAGCTCTGGGCAACTCTCCAGACCATCATTTTTCAGAGTGCCAAGCCATTGCAGAAGGGGAAAAACCATATGCAAACCAGGCTTGGTCCTACCCCAAAAGGGGCAGTCCAGCCCAAACTGCTAGGTCACATCCCTTCTGCATGAGACCACAAGCATCCCCAGACATGATTCAGCCTTGTTGGGCATCATCAGTGAGGATTAGCTTGGGTCTCTAGGCCAGGCCGACTCGGGACCCACGTCTGGGCATACCCGTCCCAATCAGGGTGACTTTAGTAAAACAAAAAGGTGATGGCTGGAAGGTTTTGAATTAATCATAACCATGGGCATAGCTCTGGCCAACCCTGCAGACCATCGTTTTTCAGCCTGCCAAGCCATTTCAGGAGGGTAAAAAACCATATATAAATCAGGCTTGGACCTACCCCAAAAGGGCAGTCCAGCCCCAACTGCTAGGTCACATCCCTTCTGCACGAGACCACAAGCATCCCCAGACATGTTTCAGCGTTGTTGGGCATCATCAGTGAGGAGTAGCTTGGGTCTCTAGGCTGGGCAGACTCGGGACCCACGTCTGGGCATACCCGTCCCACTTGGGGTGACTTTAGCAAAACAAAAAGGTGATGGCTGTAAGGTTTTAAATTAATCATAACCACAGGCATAGCGCTGGACCCTTTTGTCAATGGCACAGACAGGCTAATAAACGGTGGTGTGGAAGGTTGCCCAGAGCAATGCCAGTGGTAGAGATTCATTCAAAACCTTACATCCATCACTTTTGTGGTCACACGCCACTAGAAGAATACCATTACATCCAGATTTGTATATTTATGGAGCAACCGTGTTGTTGAGTTTGGTGCCAATTATCAGAAACAAGCCATGGAGGGTGCTGTCAGAACCTTTGTTTTGGCTCGTGATGCCCCAAGATCATGCTCTGGGTACTATTATTATACTAGATTTGAAGGGGTTTCATAGTGGATAACAAGGTAGTGCTCATAGGGACTGATGAGGAAGGAGGTCAATGGCGTACAGTTTTGTGCATTGACCCGGTTCAACCACTGAGCATGGTATCAGCTGGGAAGTTGTTTGAGGATGCTGACAATGATGGTGAAATAATCCTGGAGGTTTTGTAGAGGAGGTCCCAGACATAGCATACACCCCAGCCCCACAATTTGAGGAACCAGGAACAGACTCGCCATGGTACGTGACGTACGAGGAGCAATTGAACCAACCATTGCCAGGCCCTATCCTTTGGCTACACACAGAGCAAAAACCAGTGCAAAGAAATATGGTGCTGTTCAAAATCCGAAATGCATTAATTCAAGACAGCTCCCAAAAATGGGTGCAGTACTGGCGTTTGACACTAACCGGCGCTAGCGGTCTAAACTCTGACAGGAGAACTGTATTTCAAGAGTTGCAAAAGGAACCTGAGTCAGCCAGAACTTCAAAGGCTTGCTGATTAATGAGAATCCTTAACACCTACTGTTCCCAGGCCCTATACTAGAAGGCAGTCTGATTTAATTAAAAGTTCAAGAGGATGGGAAGTCTTCACACCTGCTCTTACCACCAACAGTACAGGATATCGCCTTGACATGTAAATTAGGAGGGGAGGAGAGTTTCCTGTAGCCTGGAAGAAAGGAACAATAGCCTCTTTCCACTGAATAGGATATGCTGATTTGGGTGTTAACTGTCAACACTGCTCTGGGAGAAACAAGACATCTGATCTCTGAGTCAAGCCAAGCTTCTGGGGGGCGGACCCAGACTCAGATGTGAATTTCATTAAGGGCAAATGTATGTTTTATTAAATTGCTTATAAAATATTGTATGAAGCTGACAATAATGTACAATTTGGAGATTCTTAATATGAAAAATGTCCCTACGATTTGAGACTAAGCTCAACTTTGTGTGATGTTCTGAGGCCGAACCCCGGGAGTTATGAATATTGTGGGTACGGTGGTTGTGCTAGAGACATGATAACTTATATTAATATGCTCATGGAGAGGATGCAGGTCTGTGTAAATTTTGAGGAAAAACCAATAGGGCGAAAGTCACTAAAAAGCACAAAATGTTGTCGTTTCTAAACCCAAGCTCGTAAAAACATGTGCCTTGAACCAAACTGTACCTTAAGCAATCTGTGATGTGTACATGTAATTTCAATGACGTGTGTATCAGGGAAACCTGTTAGTTATGAAAAATTCATTTTGTAAGTAAAAGCAAAGGGGCGTTTCTTCAATAGATTGTAAAATGTAGCAACACTCTGACTCACAACTCTGTTCTCCAGTGAGAGCACAGAAAATCCTTTAACCCATCAGGATCCTCAGAGGGTTGAGCATAGAAAGTCAGCCTTCCCACCCACTTTCAAAAGACATAAAAAGACCCACTGAAACCCAGGTAGGGACGGATCTTTCCACTTTCTTGTGAAGCACTTTGCCAGACCAGACTATATCCAGAAGGACCATATCCAGAACTTAGACTCCAGATAGATTCCAGAACTTTGAAGCAGAAGGCCTACTGCAAGCTAAAAGTATTCTCAGCTGGACTTACAATTTGCAAACTGATTTACCCCAGACTTCCAAGGGGCACATCAGAATAAAACAGCCAGGCTGAGCTGTTTTGCTTCTGGATAGAACTCTGTGCCAGAACCAGATCGCTGTATCCAGACCGCTGTGCAGTGCCGCTAGCAGACCAGACCGCTGTGCAGTGCCAAGACCAGAACCAGAGATCCAGACCAGAGAGCAGAGCTGACCCAGATAGCTGTGACTTCAGAACCAGCCGCCGAAAGTCCAGTCCCAACCTGACCAGATCTTGACAGCCTAGTTCCAATTTATAGTGTGAGTACTCAGCCAGAACTGTGCAAAACCAATCTCTTAGTTTAAAATAATCTAATTCAAACCATTTCCACCTATTTAGAACTGAATCATAGAAATCGTGTGTTCATTCTGTGATTTCAAAGCTGTGAAATTGTCATTTGCCATTCTGAATCATTATTTCATTTCTGAAAATCTACCTCCACAAACTCGTCCGTATCTTTTGCGTGTGCTATGAACGAGATTTAACTTTCATTTTAAAGCTAAGATCCTCAGCTTTCCAACAAGCCCTAAACCGACTTTCTACTCTTTATAGTTTTTCCTTAATCGCGCTCGACGCACTCGGAAAAAGTGCAGCGAATTGCAATTTGAATCAAATTTCTCCACCTGTCAAAATAGCTGTCTTTTGCTTGCATTGCTGAAATTCGTTTTCAACCTGATAATCCCTCATGAATCACTGATAGTGTTGACCTGAACCAATCTTAAGTAGCTATCACCTACCCTGAATCTCCTATAGGGAATTAAAATCATTTTTAGCATATTTTCACTTCTTTGCAAATCACATTTAAAGTATTTTTGCCTGTGTTTTAGAATCATCCCTGTTGATCTAAGCTTGCTAGGGGGGAACTGAATTGGTATTGCATTTGATTGTATTCCTGAAAATTGTGTGCTCTCCTTCCATCTCCTTATTTGCATGGGGAGGAGTGAATTGTCAAAAGAAAAAGTGATCATAATATCTCTTGTGGAAACCATCTCAGTTATTTCTGTGCTGCATTCTTTTCCATCATTGCATTTTCTTGAACCCATAAAAGCATTTGCAGCTACTTTATCCTCTCTATACCAACTCCTAAGTAATTAAATAAATGTGCTTGTGTAATATTATCCATTGTTGATCAACATTATCTTCATAAGTGTGCTATCAAATATGAATTTATTTATAGAAGTGTGATATGTATCTTGTTTAATTTTTCAATAAATCTTTTAATTTGCAAAACAAACCTACTTCTTGGCTCAGTGAGGTCAGGGGGATTCAAAGAGAGGGGCGTTATACAAGGGTTTATCATCCAGATCTATGAACTTGTCATAAAAATATATAAGTAAGGGCTTCCCTTGGGCATCCCAGACTCGGCATTGACTTAGTTGGAGTGCTGAATTGAAGTCACTTAACAGAGCCTATGCCCAGTGCCCATCAGAAGAGCAATACCTGTTGAAGTGCCTATAACCAGACAACCATGGGCAGCTCGGTAACCACTGAGACAACCGTACCAGCAGCTGACACGAAATGAAGACTACTTACAAACTGTCCCCGAAGAGACCCAAAGAGTCTTAATGGAGGGCAAACGGTGACGACATAAGAGCCCAGACAGACGTACAGATGAACATAAACGACGAACGAAAGATGACAGACAAGGGCGAAATACAAAGAATAACAATGTAATGGACGTGTAAAAAGAAACAATGTTGATGCATAAAGAGACATAAGGAAATGTAGCTGTGAAGCAAGATGGAAGTCTTCAACCAGCTAACGCTTGTAAATAGGCTTGGAACGCACAAAGCAAAGAAAACGGTACTGGTTGCAATGCTTAGTAGAAGAATAGAGCGGCATGCACCAATTATATATCTACCTCAATGAAGCACATTAAATGAGTGCAACTCCATTTTGTAAAAGCAGAATTAAACCCATGCAGCAAAAGGCTAACAAGGCCAATATTCATATTCCAGCCAAAGCCAAATGAAGGAGAATCGGAATCGAAACTCAGTAAGAAGCAGCTCAATGCTTGGGAATTCGAGGTCAACCTAAGGACGGGAGGAGAGCGGCAGCCTCAGAGAATCGAAACTTCAGAGCATACCAGCCAACCATTGAAGGTCGAGATAAAGAGGCCCCAGGCAGGTGGCGAGGCTACGGGAGAATCAAATACACGAATACAAGGAAAATGACGCAGATTCACGGTGAACAGACACGTGACCAGCCAAGGGCGAAGAGGTACCAACATCTGATGTCACCCAGAACCCGAGGATGCCATAACTTTTCCTGATAAGAAACTACAGTTTCAAGGCCATCCTCAGCCAACTAATTGACACATAGCCCTAAAAGTGCTGATTGATGGAAGAGAGGTATGGTGAATCTAGGGGCACTCCGCATCTGGGTGTCCCTTCTGCATGCTGCTAATTAAAGTGGAGATTTATGCTTAGGGGTGTAACCAACACAATCACAATGGACCAAATAATCTAGGGTCCTATAGCTTGTAGAACCAATACGACGTCGTAGTAGTAGTGACGTCTATCAGGAGTGATGTAGAGGGATGGGCATAGACGCCCACCCGGTAAGTGTTATCCAATCCTCACGCTCTGTTACCATATACAGATATAGCACCTATACTTAAGTTACCTTTTCCAACCAATAGAATTGCATGTCAAACCTATTAGTGTTACACGTCAATGATGATGAGAATTTACTATAAAAGTTACTGTTTGCATGAAGAATTTGGAAGTTGAAGTGAGACAGGTGATCGCAACACTGCTGATTTCCATGTGTTTCCCCGTTTTTGTACTTGTCATTAAACAGACTTCCCTTTGCCAAACCATGAGTTGTCCTTATTGAATTGTGTCGGAGTACGAGATCCTGTACCCCATCCTCCTCAAGGTGCAGCTATCTTGTCTTACAGGTACTCGAGGGTGAGCTCTGACCTATTGGCCCGTCAGAGTACGCTCTGCCCTCCTGTACAGTTTGAATCCCATATCAAATTATGATTTAGAATAGGAATGTTCCTTGTCCTATAGTTATTACTAGATGCATTCCTGCACACTCACAGGAGGATTTGTTACAGGTCCCCAGCACTTTTTGGACAGACAACCCCCATGATATAGGGCTTTTGAAAAGCAT
This sequence comes from Ambystoma mexicanum, assembly GCF_040938575.1. NCBI lineage: Eukaryota > Metazoa > Chordata > Amphibia > Caudata > Ambystomatidae > Ambystoma > Ambystoma mexicanum. The sequence goes on from NC_090927.1 coordinate 594,604,026, forward strand.
AGGAGCAGCATGCATACAGTTAAAGCCAGGTGCAGTGCTGTCTAGAGTGCAGCACTATGCATTGTGAAGGGAGGCAGATGAGGGGGTAACATTCAGCAATTCAGGTGTTATGGCAGAAGGACATCATAGTGCCATCTGAGTCCCCATGTAACGCAGATGTATACCCTGTCAAAGAGGCAAAGGGTTCAACTTGGAGGATGATACAGGATTTGCGCCCCCTGAATAATATCATTGAATCAGAGTTCCCAGTTGTAACATATCCTGCCATGATTATTTGCAATATACCTACTGAGGCCACAGACTTCACTATTATTGATTTGAAGAATGCATTTTTCTACATCCCATTGCATCCTGATTCTCAATAGCTTACTGTGTTTACCTATCCTGGGCAAAGATCCCGACACACTAGACTTCCTCAGGGGAACTGTGAGTCTCCCTGTATTTTTAACAGTGTACTGCATATGGATTACATACGAAGTATGGTTAATCAGTCTATACATGACTGCTTAGTGTGTAGCACAACAGAAGCCATATGTAGAACAGATTCAATCAGATTCAATAACATTGTTGCATTACTTGCAGACAAAGGATACAAAGTAGACAAGGATAAAATGCAGTATTGTCAGAAAGAGGAAGTGTATGTGGGACAAATAATATCGTCTGAAGGAAAAAGACTAACACCAGAGCGGGAAGCCACAGTTCAGAACAAGCCTGAGCTAATGACAGGGAAAGAAACGCAACAATTCTTGGGTTTGTGTAACTATTGTAGAGCATAGATGTTTGACTATTCTAGTTACACAAAACCTATATTACAAGAACTCAAGGAAGCACAGAAAAGGCAAGGAATCCTCATGTGGATAGGAGAAATGATAAGCTGTTTCCAAGAGCTCATAAAAGCCATAATTCATGCACAGTATTAGCTACCCCTGATTATACCAAGGAATTAGATTATTTTTTACATTCCAATGGGCAAGTGATGACTGCTGTAGACACATTTAGGACACAAAACCCTCACATATTACAGTGGCATGTTAGATTCGGTGGTGCAGGGTCAGTTGCTTTGTGAACAGGCACTGGCTGCTTCGACCTTTGCCATCAAAAAATCTACAATAATAACCATGGGTTGTTCAGTAACTCTGTATGTGGAGCACACAGTGTTCACATTTCTGGAAAGGTCCAAATTCACCCTGACTACCCAAAGGGCTTTGCCATATGGAGTTATTGTATCAAGTCCATCCATTCACATAGTACGGTGTCACACAGTGAACCCTGCTACATTAATTGCAGTTCAAGTTGAGGATGGTGAGGAAGTGCATGATCCGTCAAGTATGATGGCCCTGAAGATGATTTAATACGAGCAAGGGAAGATGCACTTGAGGAACGGGAGGTACTTTTCTTTGGTGAGTCATTGAAGATTGATCAGGAGATTGGCTAGAGATACAAATGTTCAGCAGTAGTGTGCCTTGCAAATGGGAAATGTGAGGTTGCAATTCAAAAAAGGAAAGGTCACCAACACATTATTTGGCTGAGGCAGAAGATCTGATTTCATTCATAGAAGCATTAGAGACATCTCAAAAATGCCTTGTGACCATATACTCAGATTCTGCTTATGTGACCACCACAATACATTCAGGAAGGTCTAGATGGAAAAGGGGGTGCTTTTGGAAGTCAGATGGCACACCCATCCAACATGTGGCCTTGTTGGAGAGATTGATTTATGCTTTGTCCCATCCCACATTAGCGGCAGTGGTTAAATGTTTTTCTCTTGGCAATTATGCAGCAGAGAGGGCGGCCAAAGAAGCAGCGTATCACAGGGACCCAGACATCACCTCATATCCTGAGCTGGCGAACCAACAATTGCAGTTGGCAATACCTTACATTGCAGTACTGCTTACGCAGATAATAGAGTTACAGGGTCAGGCACCCCAGGAAGAGAAGGACCTTTGGGTTAAACAGGGTTGTTCACAGTCACTGACCAATCGTATTTGTAGGCAAAACATTACAGGTAATGTAGTAATGACATGGGAGTTGCTTATGGTAGCTTTTGAGCAGCTACACTACCGAGAGCATGTTTCCAAACAGCATATTGCTGCCAACATCCATGAGGACTTCTTTGTCCCCAACCTGCAATAATTTCTTAACATCTTTGTGTAAAATTGCACAACATGTCACCTTTACATCACCTGCGAGATTCTCAGGACGCTGTGTGGTACATTGTCCCGTCCCTCTGGGCCGTTCTGGGAGCTTCACATCGACTACGTGGACACGATTAACAGGTGCATTAACTATCATATATCTTATTATTGTAGTGTGCCTATTCTCTGGATGGGTTGAGGCTGGTCCCTGCACACAACCTGATGCAAATTATTCTGCCAAATGTATGGTTTCTAAGCCATTTCCTCGCTGGGGGTGTGTGAGGTCCTAAGATATGATAATGGGACAAACTTTTTAATAAGCTCTTCAAGGAGATTGTGGGCCTCATTACAAGGCTGGCGGTAGCCGTGCCTGTAGTACAGGCATGGTTGCTGCCAGTATTCCATTTTTTCCAGCGCCAGAAAAGGGTAATTACTGGGTCATTACGACCTTGCTGGATCCAGTAATTGTCCTTTTCTGGGCGCTGGAAAAAAATCCTTCCCATTCCAATTTGAGCCCCAAAGGGATCAATGGGAATGGAGAAGGTGGTAGTACTGGTACTGTTAATAATAGTACCGGTGCTACATCATGTTCTGCTCGTGGGTGCCGGTATGGCCACCAGGTCAGACCTGGTGACTGCAAAGGCACCCGTAAGTAGAACTCCTAGTTTGTCGGTATGGTAACAACGGTATCAGCAAGCTTATCGGTACCATTGTTACTGTACCGGCAAACCCGTAATGAGGCCCTGTGTCCCTACTGGGACTACAGCACACACTTTGATCAATATACCATCCCCAGGCCAACATAATTGTTGAAAAGATGAATGAGCTTTTGAAAATAAGTTATCTAAACTTTGTGTAACATTAGGAGGAACTGTATGCAATGTCTCCCTCTGGCTTTGTTTAGCCAGAGAACGGAGCCCAGCAAAGACCACCACTTGTCCTATCATGAGATAGTTATGGGGCGAAGGATGCACACGCCTCTTACTTCTACATGCACAGTACCAGGTGCTCAGAGAGCAACAGGAGCTTTGAGGGAGGAGTTTCAGGTATATTTGTGTGAAAGGTGTATTAAAGTGTTATGTCGACAGATCACTCTTAGAAGAGATGACACAGCTGAAGCGTCAATGACAGATCAACTGAACTTTGTCTGCAATGTTGTGCGCCACTGGAGCAACTAAAAGTTTCAGGTGCTTTTAAAATAGTTTATTCGACCCCGGTTGTGGTCCGAGTGAAAGAGCTGCTGCATTGGGTCCACTTGACCAACATTCGGAAAAAAGTGCCCTACACCGCCCCTCCTTCTCATGACCATGGCTAGATTCTTGACTGACATAACAATGTGGTGGTGGTGCACTTCGTTGTTCTTTGGAATAGATCAACCTCTTCTATGCAATGAAGAAGTTGGATTCTGTTGTTTGGTTGTCTGCTTTCAATGTGTAATATATATGTTATGTTGTTTATATTGTGTTATTTTTGGAGCAAACATGGTGTTTTTGTGTGGTTATTTTATATGGTTAGGACAAATAAAAGGGGAGTATGGAAATGAAACAGTTGTATTTTTGGGAACATCTTTGGGAAAAACATGAAGCAGGAGGCAAACTGAAGAAGATATATAATACAAACAGTAGGTTAATATTCAACACTGTGACTAATGTGCACCACGCTGAATTGGACAACATGTGGTATAATCACAAGTGCGAGGTGGGGAGGGAGAGGTCAAACAAGAGCTGCTATGTATGCTCTTTGATACCTCATACTATGGGCACACCCAAGCCGTTTATAGCTCAAGAAATGCCTCCTCATTAGCCATCAAAAGGATCCTCCAAGAATTATAGAGTCCAGAGCAATTGATTTATTTAATTTATTGTTGATTTATAATGCGCTTCATACCAGCAAGTGGTTTCTAAGCGTGGGATCAGGATTTGAATCTCTGTTGCTCCACGTTGTCTTGCTTCCAAGACAGATGATCTGCCCCTGAGCTATCCTTCCTCCCCATACCACCAATTTACCAACACTGAAACCTTCTTTACCTCCCTCCTGGTGCCAGGTATCCAGGCTACAATCAACGCCAATGGCTGCAGATAACCAGATGGGAGATTTTGTAGATGGCAAAACCAGACAGAGCAGGGCCTTAATTCTATAAAAACTGAATTACAGGTAATAAAGCTCCCGACCCTCTTGAACCGATACATTCTGGATCTGCTCAAGGCTTTTGAAGTGAGCATGTGCAAGAAAATGGATCTCTCTAACTGTACATACATAACCCCAAATGATGCAGAAAACAGGTCCTTGTCTCATGCAATAGGCGCCCTACACAATCTGAGGGTTGCGATAGAGAAAGAAGCTGTAGTGAACACTGATGACTGGTTCGACTCCTTTATTTTCACAGACTTTTTTGTCATGCTTATAAATAGCCATATAAAAGCTGCTTCCCATAATGGTCTTTGTGCTTGTGCTTTTCCATTCATGTCAGATGATCCTGAGGTGTTGTACGTAGAAGTTGCTGAAGAGTGCTATGATGATGGTACCTATGTGGGCAGGTAGACTGTCTCCTTTCACAAAAGACAAGTACACCCAGACTGATAGATGGTACGGCTTGGGAAGAACACAAATTGTGAAAATAGAACAGCCTTTGGAACCCCTGGGGACAGTGACCATACCCCCACGAGATATAGACTACTATGTGGAGTGTTCGGTTGACTTGGCAGGAGGGTATCAGGTAATATTATCCCCATATATATGGTCGCCGTAAATAATATCACCAGGAAAAGGTCGCAGCGATATTATATGGGTGCCCATATATATGGGGACAGGGTAAAAAAAAAAAATTAAAACAAAAAAAAAAGTTTGGGGTTTGCGGGGGTGTCCCCCGCATGTTCCATGCAATAATGTCGCCACAAAAACAGCCATTTTCCGGTGATATTTTTGCATGGCGAGATTTTTGTGGCGACATTATTACATGGAACCGGCAGGAGATGGAATGTGTTACTTCATGACGGGTTCCCCAGAGGAGTATGCCCGTGGGGCGCAAGTCTACGTCATGTGTGTAGGGAATGGGTACCCTGGGATTATAAAGACAAGTTAGTTAATGGAATATTAACTAAAGGGGGAATGCTGGGAATCATGTTCAACATTTCAGCAGGGCAAAAAGGTATAGGCAGCGAAAAACCTATTAGACTGAACCATCACAAGAACAGACTGAAATGCTTACAAATGAAGGAGCATGTTTTGTTTTAGTTAGGTTTGACACATATTGGATACTCACATATAGCAACAAAGAAAGAGCAAATAATGTATTACTGTTGATGAGGTTATAGATAGGGTAGTATTATAGGCTCTGTAGCTGATTGATGTAGGTAATGGTAGGGGCTGATGCATTGTGTGCGAAAGGAGTCGAGGGAGGTGGACGATGGAGTCAGAAAACTCCTGTGGTAGCAGCAAGGACAGTGTGTTAGCACGAAAGGAGTAATACCATTTTGTTAGTGGGGCCCCAAGAATATTATTAACAGAATAGAATTTAGTCCCTGATGTGGAGTCGCTCCTCTCTGTAGTTAGCTTGAAAAACAAATCCCCTCTGCTGTTCCCCAGGAGAGAAGCCACGGTCAGAGGCACCCGAGGTGCACAGATAATCACTAATTATGATAATTGTATCCAGCCGTGGGGCCAGAATGTGGTGGGAATGGAATGTGAGTGGGTAGAGATGAGCCTTGTGAAGGTCAAATTCATGAGAACAGCGCATAAGGTTTTGTGATGCCAAGAGGCTAAGCAAAGATTTAAGAGCACTAATGCCCTCCCCAACAGTCATTCCATATGAATTACACCAAGATACACAACCAAACCAAACAAGTCCTTGAAAATCAGATCCAAAAGTGGTTCTCTAGTCAAGGTATTCTTGGCACCTGGGGTTTGAAAGAGATAACGGGGGAGCCATCTCTGGAACTTCTTGTAATTTGGGACAGGAGCAACAGAGGTGATGCCAGTAAATTAAGGCCAAGGACAGGAGGTACCTTGTGTGCGCCAGTGCGTCTGGTATAATGAGAGAGTCTATTGTCTTCTCAAAGTGAGATGACCTCGCCAGCTTACTTCATGCACATCTGGAAAGGAGGGGTGCAGTGCTTATTTGGCTTTTCTGGAGAATTTTTAGGTGCAGTTAATGGGTTGCTTTCCTCTCAATTGGCACATTTTCAGGTCTACAGGGGCCTGAAACACAATACAGCTTTCCAAATTAGAGATTGGTTTTAACAAGTACTTTAATTTGTTGAATGATCTTTCTTTCAATGATTTTGTTGATGTCAAGGAAATGATTTGCAGAGATGACATTTGGTGTAATAACATACCGGATGCCATAGTAGGAAAGATTTAAAAAATTAAAAAAGGTATAGAGGATCAAAAACGTACATGTAATGTGTTTTACTTGATAACCCAGTAAGGCAGATGCCAAGTAAATTAGATTCCGAAATGGCCTTCAAATTCTCTCTGATCTCTGAATCTGTCATGATCTCTGCTTCCAAAAGATCAGGACTTGCCCGACTCCCTTGGAAGCAGACCCATAACCCCGGTTCCGAGTGCCAGCCAGTCCCAATTGGGACCTTTTGGACCCTGTCCTGGCGCCAGTGGCACCAGGCTCATAAAGATGCCCAGTCCCAGCGCTGGAAGCGCCGGGCTCATAATGCTTGGGTGGACTTACCTGCAGCAGACCATGCTGCTTACTTACCTGCCAGTTGAACCCCTGATCCTCTTCTGTTTGGGACTACTTTTCCTGTTGGGTGGGGCAGGAGCCACTCCCTAGGTTCAGAACACTGGAACTCTTCTGGAAAGCAGGAACTCTTTTCTTACCTGGGCGTGGCTGTGGAAGGAGACACCTAAGCACTACAGGAGGCTATTTAAACCACACCCGATGGATGAATCTTGCTTTGCGTTATTCTGCATTCTCTGCAGCAGAACGCTCATCGTGTCTTCTGCTTCTGATCCTGGGCCTAAGGGAACAAAGGCTTACCATCCTGGAATCCAGTCTTCAGCAGCACCTGTAAAGACAAAGAAAGAACAGGTTAGCACTACGGTCTTCAGTGGCAGCGCATCTCTTACCTGGTCCATCGGCTGTCACCAACGCCTCGCGCTGCATTCCGGCATCTGAAAGACAAAGGCTTACCTACTCTTCGCATGCTCCGGAGGTCTTCGCACTGCATTCCGGCATCTGAAAGACAAAAGCTTACCAGCTCTTCGCACGCTCCGGAGGCCTTCGGCGCTGCATCCCGCATCTGAAAGACAAAAGAAGGTGCGTTTAAAGACATTGGGCAACTTTATTACTCACGTGCCATTACTCCTTCCCACGCCGAATCCAGTGGGTATTCCAGCACCCTTCAGCTTCTCTAAAGCTCCGAACTTGTACCTGCAAGATAAAAGGGACAGTTAGTGCGCATCGTGAAGCAGGCTACAAGCGCTTACTTACGTGCTTCCAGGCGCTTCTATTCCTCACGCGGGTTCAATCCTCAACTCTCATCAGCCCGCCATCCGCCATCGCAAAACAAGAGATATCATTACAAAAGACTTTTAAGACATTTGAAGTGCCCAGAACTTACCGTTCGTGCAGTTAACGACGGACAGCAGTCCTCTGAGGTCAAGAGGCCTGCACCCTTATCCAGTGAAGAAACTGGTTACGGCACCCTGCTCCGAGGCAGATGAAGAGCTCGGCGTTCACTTACCTAAGGTGAGGGCGTTAACCTTTGGGGTTCTACAGGAGAAGAGAAAGGGAAGAGGAGAGAGGCACCCAATAACCCCAGTTCATTAATCCCATATTTTCTATCTGCAGACAACTTACTCTTCGAGTCAGACATACAGTGCACAGAGATCCAGCCCAAAGAGCCAACCGTGTGTTACACATCACCTTTGAAGATACGGCATTCACCCAGTCAAGACCGGCGCCTCTGCGGGAATCAGGTGAGCGTTACAGAATCAGAATTACTAAAGGTCATCTCCAAGCTTAAATGTTCTAGAGGTAGCGGCAACCCGGGATCATTGATGATCATCAAGACATGCCCTGAGCCTCTTTTATCGGTTATTTGCAAATTCATAAATGTGTCTTTTGCAGAGAATCTTGTTCCTGATAGTCTGAAAAGGGCATGGATTCTACCACTTGTCAAGAAACCTGGCTTATGACCTCTGACAGCCACTAACTATAGCGCCATTACAAACACCACGTTTCTGTTAAAGATTCTGGACAGTGTCACTATGATCAAATCTCAGAATATCTCAATCAACATCATATTCTGATTAATCTTCAATCTGGCTTCAGACGGCAGCATGGCACGGAAACCACCCGCTGGACTGGAAGGCGAAACTACTTGATACCATGGACAAGGGACAAGCTTCCCTCCTCATGCTATTGGACATGGTCCGGGAGGATAGCTCAGCGGCAACGTTCGCGTCTTGGAAGCAAAACAACACGAAGCAACACAGGTTCAATCCCCGGGTCCGCGCTTAGAAAACTCTGGGTGTTTAAGCTCGTTATAAATATGCAACTAAGACAAAAACAATTACGCAACTAAATAAACAAAAAACAATTCCTGTAACAGCACCTCGATGCCTGCGGGCTGTGTGAGCGCTTTAAAAATGTAAAATAAATAAATAAATAAATACAATCTCTACTACCTTCAACCTGGTGGATCATTCGATCTTGTCCACCAGGTTGAGGGCGATGCAGTGTTGGCTCGTTTCTCAGTGACAGGCAGTGTAGAGTTGTGAGCAGAGACGCTGAGACAAAACCTTTTACCTTATTATATGGTCTCCCACAAGGAGCCTGCATTTCTCCATCATTGTATAACCTCTTCATGGTCCCGTTCTTTGACATGTTGGAAAGCAACGGGATCAGTTTCAGAAATTACGCAGACAATATGCAATGTGTCATCTCGCTCACTGGAATTTATGAGGAGTATGTGCGTAAATTTAATCTGGTCTAAGCTTGATTACTGCTGTAGCCTACTTATTGGCAGTACACAACTAGATTGTGAATGCCTTTAAGTGACTCGGAATAGTACAGTCAGGGTAGTCTGTGGACTCAATTGGAGATACCATGTCTCTGATGCCAGGCAACACCTGCATTGGCCTCCGGTAAGAGCCAGAATTCAGTTCCGACTTCTTATGATCACTCAAAAATGTCGCCTTAAATGTATGCCTTCCTATCGAATGGTACGCTTGGCTATAAAGCATAATGTACGAGCTTTAAGATCCAATAATACAAATCAATTAAAGATTCCACATTGTAAAACAATGAAATCACTCGCAGGCTCATTTGCCAACGCAGCCCCTAGAGCCTGGAATGCTCTTCCAGTTGACCTTAGGGAACTAAATTCACTGGAAATGTTTAAGAAGAAACTTAAAACATTCCTGTTCGACTCCTTGTGCATCTCGCATACCAACTATGCAGATGACACACAGGTGCTTATGCCACTCACCGGCAATTACAAAGAGGTCATGATCACCCTCACCACCATATACTCCACAATCCAGTCCTGGATGGCGGATAATTGGCTGGGCCTCAATAATGAAAAAACAGAAATCCTCCTAATCGTTTCACCCACTACTTTGGGCAATCTTGACCAGCACTACGTGTCATTCACTATTGACAACATTCCCATCAAGGTGTCCAATAATGTCAAGACGCTTGGAGTCTACCTAGACTCGGATCTGACCATGGACAAACAGGTTAACGCCATTGCCTCCTCCTCGGCCTACTACTCCAAAGTCCTTAACGCGGCCAGACCCTTCCTATCCCGGCAGAATTGCCTTACCATTGCTAGGGCAATAATTGGTTCAAGGCTTGATTACTGCAATGCCCTTCTCGTAGGGACTTCCTGTAAAAACCTGGCCAAGCTCCAACTGGTGCAAAACAACACCCTTAGGGCTGCCACGGGCACATCAAGGAAAGACCACATCTCTGAGGTGAGGAGGCAGGCTCACTGGCTCCCAATCAAAGAGAGGATCGTCTTCAAGCCACTTTCCCTGACACATAAATGCCTTCATGACCTGGCCCCACCCTACCTGGCTCAAAGAATCGTTAAACACACATCCACAAGACCTCTCAGAAAGGGGTATTGTAACATGGTCATCACTCCCAAGACGCTAAAAGTCCACGCTGGGGGCTCAAGCTTCCCCACGATGGCAGCATCACACTGGAACGCCCTTCCTTCCCACCTAAGGATGATCGAGTCCCACCATGCTTTCCGCAAAGCCATCAAAACCAAGCTCTTTGTCTAAACTGCTTGTCTAACTTGTATATGTTCTGTTATCTCTGCTGTAATATTGATTGCTGGCTCACTTTTCATGTATGTAATTACTTACTTGTCGTGTATGAAGTCACCTACCTGTATTTCACCTATACCCAAGAGACCGCTTCAGTCACCTGTATCCACTTAATCAAAATTTCCTACAAACTTCATGTAACAGTGCCTCGATGCCCCTGGGCTGTCAGCGCGCTGTACAAATGCAAATAAACAAATAAACAAACAAATTAATAAAGATTCCTGGATCTGGTTTGCACCGAGAATATCTGTAGCTGTGTTTATATGTTAAAGCGGTGTTAGAGCTGCTCTGCTTTATTTGTTTTGTTTGTTTGTGGGTGCCCGTAAGCATTCGGGTCACTGAAGCACGATACAAATTAACTAACTAACTAACTAACTAACTAACTAACTAACTAACTAACTAACTAACTAACTAACTAACTAACACAATGTTACATTTGACCTCCACAGTGGCTTTTTTAAGGAACGGTAGACTAAACATTTGCTACTACGAGAACCTCCATTCTTTACTTTGATAATGTCTTTTGAAGAGGTTACTCATGCAAGAAGGGGTGGCTGTGGTGATTTTATCAACATACTAATGCTTGTTCATGTTATTGCCATCAGTGTTAACTGTCTTGCTATTAGGTGTGTGTCACTATGTGCAAAAGGAAGTAGTGGAAGTCTAATCATCATGCTTGGTTTTATTTTATTTTGTAATCCAAATATGCAGGGTACCAGTTTCTTACTTAGTTCTTTTGATGATATTTCCATTGCCCTTCTACATTCTGGCACCTCTTAAGAAAATATTTGTTTTTGGTGAACTGTTATTGTTAAGTCTGCCTGAAGTGTGCTCCCTGTTTTCTCATCTTACTTGATCTCTCTTCTGCCTTTGACATGGTCAACCATGCCATCATTCTCAACCGTCTCCATGATAATCTGGGTATCACTGATCAGGCCCTGGCTTGGCTGACCTCTTTCCTCTACAATCGACCCTCCCAGGTACAACTTGGGTCCTTCCTCTCCACTATCTATATCTATACCTGTGGTGTTCCCCAGGGGTCTAACTTCTCTCCCTGGCTGTTCAAGCAATACCTGGCACTCCTTGCCCACCACATTGTTGCTATCTGCCCCACCTTTCAGTGCTATGCAGATGAAACCCAGCTCATTTTCAGGCTCCCTTCCAACACCGCATCTCCTTCTCTCATCTCTGACTGTCTGTCCGCTATCCAGGAGTGGTATGCCGACAATAATCTCTGCCTTAATGCCAGTAAAACTGAGATTCTCCTCATTGGCACACCTGCTACCTCTTTTCCTGTCACTCTCTGGCCGGCCTCTCTTGGCCCTCTTCCTGCTCCAACCTGTGAGGCCAAAAATATTGGGGTCATCTTCGATTCCACACTCTCCTTCTCTCCTCACATCGCTGACGTCTCTAAGAAGTCACACTACCAGCTGCACTTCCTCAGAGGTATTATTCCTTTCCTCTTCTTCCCCCAGAAACTCACTGTCACCAGAGCTCCTGTTCTCTCTAGGCTGGACTACTGCAACAGCCTCATTCTAAATCTGCCTGCTTCTACTCTCCGCCCTCTGCAACTCATCCAGAACAGAACTGCAAGACTTGTGATTAGCCTCAAGCCCAGGGACTCGTATCTCTCCAAGACTGAAATCTCAGCACTGGCTCCCAGTGGCTGCAAGGATTAAGTTCAAAACCCTATTCATTGTCCGCAAGGCCTTATGAGGCCTAGGGCCTCAATACCTTCAACTCTCTCTTCCTATATATCTTCCTTCTCGCGCTCTTTTCTCATCCGCCTCCAACTCCCTCAGGGCCAGTCGCTTCTCCAAGCGTTGGTGATTGATCTCTATCTTCAGCTGCGGCCTTCCTCTGGAACATCCTTGCTGCCTCCCTGAAACATGTGGAGAACCATCACCGGTTCCGGAAGCACCTCAAGACCTTCCTCTTTGCTTCTGCTTTCTCTCCTCCTCTCCCCTGCTGTACTCCTGACGGAAACTGCACTGTTCACCTAGCTACCTTCTGATCTCGGGCCCAGATCCCCTCCCCCACCAGTTGCACACCTGCACTGCCTCACGGGCAACCCCTGCGCTTGGGGACGGTTTCTGTATCCCCACAGTCCCCTACCAGCTCTTGACACTTGTTGTCTGCACGTACCCCTGCATTTGCCACTAGCTGACTAGCTGACCTATTGTCTTATTTATTTTATCGATATTTATATTTTTTACTGTTTATCCTATGTATTGCACTGCCCCCCACACCTTTCCCCTTCCCCTCTCCCCTGAACTTGCACAATCTCAATGTCACCTGACCCAGTAAGATCATAATCTTTGTCTTCCCTCTGTTCCCCCTGCCTTCTTTTGGCCATTCTGGCCGAATGCCGTTCTTTACTCTTGTATACAGTAGGCTTGGGTGAAACAATGGCTGAAATTATTGAATGACCATTTGTTAATTCAGAACGAAGTGCTTGATAGGTATTTTTTCATTTTCATAAAGAAATGTGATTGTCATTATAACATATCAAAGGTATGTGTTGAACAGTCTGAAGAATTAACTTATCTAGTTTAAATCAGCCAATCAGTACCACAATATGAACAATTATTTGTCTGGTGTATCATGTTAAAACTAAATCCATAAATTGGCGACACCTGAAACTATCATTTTTAAAAATTATTTATCAATTTAACTAAGTGTTGGAAAAATGTACATATCGCACAGGACATAAAGTCACAACTGCCATGTAGGACACAGCAACTAGTAGGTACCTTGTTATGAGTTGTTCAAACAAAGAGATATTTGGAATTTAAGAATTAATGTATTGCAATTTTTCATTTAACAATAATTCTGAAGAGGGATTCCTAGAAATGAAGTCTTCACCAAGCAACGAAAAATATAAGTGTTACAATTCTGGCAATAGAATATTCCTCGCGCACATCGTGGACTTTCTAAATGTTGGCTCATTCAACCATCTTAAATCAGCCATTAAGGGCAAAGTGGTTAAAATGTCAGGAGAGTTGAACATGCGAAATATACAATCCATGCCTCCTTTATCCACATATGCCGAGTTACAGCAAAATTCCTCTCGATCTGTGAATTGTGTCAAATTAAAACCCGGGGTTAATAGAAGGATACTGTTACTGGTCCGATTGAACGTATTACCACGTAATAATCGATTGACAGGCTGCATGATTCACCTATATGTACTAGTGGCTTTGGTCACATGAGGAATTGATGCATTTTATGCTGAAATACCTAACACATTTCGTAGCACAAAAACAATGTCTGAGCTCCTATGCAGGGGAGCAGTGGTGAGCTCCATAACCATGAAGAACGATATCATAGGCATGCACAACATTACACACGATACGCTCATGGCCTTGAGGGTTTAAAGACATGTCAGCTTTGAAATACAATAGACTATGGGCCTCATTCCGAGTACGGCGCTAACCAATGGCGCTATTAACGCCTTGGTTGCGCCGTACCCGGACCGGCAGCGCCTTGGTGGATGGCGGAATCACCGCCCCATTCCAAGGTTGGCGGGGCGGTAATTCCCCATTCACCAAGGCTCTTCCCCATTCCCAAATGAGCCCCCATAGGGCTCAATGGGAATGGGGAAGATGCAAATAACGCTGACCGTTCATTACGGTCACCGTTATTGGCTTGGAGGCCCCTTTGCGCCCTCGACTTTAACGCCTGCTCAAAGCAGGCGTTAAAGGCGAGGGCGCGGAGGGAACTCGGAGTATGGCGGTAAGGGAATACCGCCACCGGTCTCATTACCGGTGGCCGCTATCCCTTACCGCCATACTCGGAATGAGGCCCTATATGTTTAACAAACCATTTATTGTGCTCCGATAATAGACATGTCAACTTATACTGATGGATTTAACACAAAAAATACAAATATGACTCATGAATAATTGATAGTTGGAGTGTTTCCAGTGTTTCCAGTGTTTGGCAGTCTGTTTGCCATTCCCATTGTGAAGGAGGAGCCAGTTCTCAAAAACCCCTCGTTCAACGAAGCGGAGCGGAGCGGAGTGGACAGAGTGTTTCCAGTGTTTCCAGTGTTTGGCAGTCTGTTTGCCTTCCCATTGTGAAGGAGGAGCCAGTTCTCAAAAACCCCTCGTTCAACGAAGCGGAGCGGAGCGGAGTGGACAGAGTGTTTCCAGTGTTCCCGGTGGGTCCGGGGAGATCCGGGAGTGCCCCGCTCTGCGGAAGTAAAGTGGAAGTAAAGGGTAACTCAGCGATGCAAAGAACCAGCCCGGAGCCCCACAGAGCCCCTGCAGATTGAAAGAACAATGCAGGGAGCTGGGGCGGGAGCGCTGGGTTACGACCAGCCAGAGGACGCCGAAAAGCAACATCTAGAGGTGGCGGGAGCTCCGGTAGAACTGGCGGAGCCGCCGGACTCACATCAAATCCTGCGGAGTAACAACAAGACTCTTTCCAAAGGAGAGCGGAGGTCGCCGGTGAAAAAAGGTAAGAATCCCGTGCACCCCGCATCAGACTTGAAAACTCTTAAAGAGTTGACGCCCACCGCCACCCAACTCCAGTCCTTAGGTATTGGTAGAAGGGGGGAGGACACACCCCGCAATATGGATACGAACAAAGAGTCCCTTGAAATTGCAACAGCGCCCTCACGGATATTTGCCGCCCCCCCGCAAAGCCCCACGGACATCAGCAAGGTGGCGAAAACAGCGCAGGACCAGAGCACTGCTTCGGCGGGTGGTTCTTCAGTCCTGACTACCGGAGGGTGGTCAGACTGGGACCCTGCCCTGGCCCTGTGCGCTAACACACGAGGGGGGCGGACTGAGCTACCAAACATCTATAAGTCCCCAGAGAGGAACGTAGGGGACTCAGTACAGACACTGCAGAGTGAAAGACCGGTCATTGTAACTAGACCCCTAATTCACAGTACTAAAGATGTACAGATGGGAGCAAAGATTTAAATGATAGCACCGGTGCACCTAGCCCCACACACACTGTAATCAGCTACCCAAACAACCAGCCAATAAGGATAAAGGAGGGAAATGTGAGTTTGGAGACTAGAGTAGCACCGATTGACTGCATAACCAAGGAATCGAATCCTGATACAGGAGACTAGGTCGATCTTGGGAATATGACGGACCCAAAAAAGTGCAATAAATCCAATGGCTACAAGCGCTATTATATTAAGCGCCAAAAGGGTAAAAAAACAGCCGCAAGCGCATCCTTAAACCAAAACCACCAAGATAATAAAATATCCACGCATCATCAGAAAAACCTCGGTACTACGGGGATAAACAAAGTTAAACGTGCGCCAGTGGAAAAACCAGCAGCAGGGCCAGGAGTGTACCAAAAACCCTGTATCCCAAATGCCATGTTTACCTTCTTCAAGAGTAAAGAGAAGAAACGCAAATTAGAAACAGAGGACGACATCACTGATGCGGAAATTCTAGAAGTGATAGAGGGATCTTTCCCTTCGACAAAAGAGAGGAAAACGGATACTGATATGACAGACAGTGAGAGCAAAATCGGAGATGGTGAAAGGGGATCAAGAGTAGCGGATCAGCCAGGGGTCAGCCCAAATAAAATGGAACAAAAGCAAGCAAATGTAGAGGAAACAAGTCAGGCAATTCAGTCTAGTCCAAGGGGAAAAATGTGCCTAAATGAGACTGAACAAAAGAAAACAAACATAGAAGAAATAAAACAGGCAAATCAGTCTATCACGAAAGATAAGGAGACGCAGACCAAAAAGATGACCACGGGAAAAGACCTGCTGACTGAACCGACAAGCCCAAATAAAGCCATTGGGGAAGAAAACACAGCGTCAGACACTGTAAGGAAGGTGGCTGACCTTCCAAAAGCCCCCTCAAAAATTAACGAGAGCCATCTTATTCCACAGTTGGGGCCTGAAGAAACCAAATCGGGGCCGAGTACTAACTTAAGGAGAAAATCAATCTCCACTGAGCCACTGATCCATGGTGCAGACATACTAAAAATGTCGAAAACAACGCTACAAAGCGGGCCCCAAAAATGGACTGAACAGGAAGAGATGCGGGCCCTTTTAAAAATCCGGAACCCCCATGACTTAGTACCAGGCGAGATCCCAAGAAAAGAGCAGAGGGACCTGCAAGTACTACCTGAAAGTCCAAAAAGAAACTTGAGACCCGAAATACAGGCCAGAAAAAAAACAAATAATGAGACAGGGAGATATCAAGAAGGCGCTCTATGCCCAAGAGCTCAAATGAGCGATCAATCCTGGACAAAAATCCACCACCAGCATACAGAAAGAGGAGCAAAATTAACCAGGCAAGCCAAAGAAGGAGGAACAATAGATCCAATTGCCTCTAAAACACTATCTTTTTTTTTTTTTTTTTTTTTTTTAACATTAGTTTATTACAAAAGAAAGAAAAACTTTTTGTTACATTTGTACCTCAAGTCCTCAGTTTTCACTAACTGAGGTCACTACTTGCATTCCAAATTGTTTAAGTGTAGTGCATCCATAAAATTTATTACTGCACAGGTTAACTGAGTGTTAAAACCTGAGATCAGGTAACACCACCAGGAATCCATGTTTCCTGACTGGGGAGCAAAGCGATCTAAATGCAGACTACGCTGCTCTGTAATGGATTCACAGTCCAATATTAGATGTCTCACCGATTCTTGGCCAAGTTTGCAGAATCTACATTCTGTCCTCTGCACCAATGGATCATTCCTCAGAAACTGGAATCGAATCCTGATACAGGAGACTGGGTCGATCTTGGGAATATGACGGACCCAAAAAAGTGCAATAAATCCAATGGCTACAAGCGCTATTATATTAAGCGCCAAAAGGGTAAAAAAACAGCCGCAAGCGCATCCTTAAACCAAAACCACCAAGATAATAAAATATCCACGCATCATCAGAAAAACCTCGGTACTACGGGGATAAACAAAGTTAAACGTGCGCCAGTGGAAAAACCAGCAGCAGGGCCAGGAGTGTACCAAAAACCCTGTATCCCAAATGCCATGTTTACCTTCTTCAAGAGTAAAGAGAAGAAACGCAAATTAGAAACAGAGGACGACATCACTGATGCGGAAATTCTAGAAGTGATAGAGGGATCTTTCCCTTCGACAAAAGAGAGGAAAACGGATACTGATATGACAGACAGTGAGAGCAAAATCGGAGATGGTGAAAGGGGATCAAGAGTAGCGGATCAGCCAGGGGTCAGCCCAAATAAAATGGAACAAAAGCAAGCAAATGTAGAGGAAACAAGTCAGGCAATTCAGTCTAGTCCAAGGGGAAAAATGTGCCTAAATGAGACTGAACAAAAGAAAACAAACATAGAAGAAATAAAACAGGCAAATCAGTCTATCACGAAAGATAAGGAGACGCAGACCAAAAAGATGACCACGGGAAAAGACCTGCTGACTGAACCGACAAGCCCAAATAAAGCCATTGGGGAAGAAAACACAGCGTCAGACACTGTAAGGAAGGTGGCTGACCTTCCAAAAGCCCCCTCAAAAATTAACGAGAGCCATCTTATTCCACAGTTGGGGCCTGAAGAAACCAAATCGGGGCCGAGTACTAACTTAAGGAGAAAATCAATCTCCACTGAGCCACTGATCCATGGTGCAGACATACTAAAAATGTCGAAAACAACGCTACAAAGCGGGCCCCAAAAATGGACTGAACAGGAAGAGATGCGGGCCCTTTTAAAAATCCGGAACCCCCATGACTTAGTACCAGGCGAGATCCCAAGAAAAGAGCAGAGGGACCTGCAAGTACTACCTGAAAGTCCAAAAAGAAACTTGAGACCCGAAATACAGGCCAGAAAAAAAACAAATAATGAGACAGGGAGATATCAAGAAGGCGCTCTATGCCCAAGAGCTCAAATGAGCGATCAATCCTGGACAAAAATCCACCACCAGCATACAGAAAGAGGAGCAAAATTAACCAGGCAAGCCAAAGAAGGAGGAACAATAGATCCAATTGCCTCTAAAACACTATCAGACTGTGCTGAAGTATCTATCGCGACAGCTGGGACCTCGATATGGGACATTTCAGCTACCCAAACCGAAACTGGCCTGGGCAGGGAAAGTTTGAACACGCCTGCCAAACACAGAAGGCACAGTGAAATTATGATCGATTCCCAAAAACCATCCCCAAACAAAAAACCTGATATGACCACAATTATGGCGGCGCTTACGATCGCACTTGCACCATTTTGCAAACTATATGAAACAATCAGCGATGCGGCAAAAGACAACACTACACTATTGTGCAAGATATAATCCAAGCTAGAGTTTCTGGAGGCTTATATTACAGCCGCAGAGATCAAAAACAGCAAGCGGGAGTCAATTTGGGAGGAGAAATGGGCTAATCTAGAGATGGAAAGAAAAGAAGCACTAGTTGCAAAAAAAATTGTAAAAAAATGAATGGACAGAGCCTGTCAAACAGCGGCGAAGTGGGACAAGAAAGAAATGGAACCAATCTTTAATAAGCAAAAATCAAAAATGGGCAGAGCCTGTCAAACAACGGCAAAGTGGGATGAGAAAGAAATGGAATCAATCTTCAATAAGCAAAAATCAAAAAACGCGAATGATCTGTCAGAACTACAAACTCAGAATATGATTGGTGCCGCAAAAATAGCATCAGCAATGACAAATCAAAAGAAAAAAGTGGCTCTGTGTTTGACAAGTGAAACTATCACAGGTCAATCAAACAAAATAAAAATAGCGTCATCCGAATCCGAAAAGGAAGATGAAATAATCAACTTAACCCAAAGCCCCGAAACTCCATTTCACAAAATTGCGGCGACGACAAAAAACTTGAAACCGACAGAAAAATCACACAAAACGGTGAATGAATTCATGAGCGTAAGTGCACTGATGAACATATCATTACATCTCGAAGCAGAAGTGCAGGGTGAAGAGTACACAAGTCCAGAGGGACTAGCAAAAGAAAGCAAATCTGTCCCTGAAAGTAGGAGGGAAACAAATAGCGACGAAGTTCTAGTTAGTTCAATGCCAAAACCGGTAAAGAGTAAAAAACAAACAGACAACGAGACTAGCTCTAGCCATGGATCATCCCCCTTGAATCAAAGATTACACCGGAGCTACGAAGAGAAAACAAGTAAAAGGGGTGAGGGGGAGAGCAGAGAAATTGCACTTAAATACCACTCGGAAAAAAAAAATAAGAACCCAGACAACACCGAAAAAATAATCTAGAGTCTTCAAACTAGAACAAATATCTTGCAAAAGCAGATACATCGTGCTTAACAGGAAAAACGATATTGTACTTATTAAGTAAGGTACACTGCTTACAACATCTGAAGTCCGAAGACTTTCTACTAATAGAACCCTACCATCGTGATCAAAAGGCGAAGTCCTATCTACACATTCAATCCAAGGCACTAAAAGGAGTGCCGGAGGAAGCCTATAAAGACTTAGAACAAGCCGGATTTATCTTGACGGAAATAGGTACGTCAAAAACAGATCTAAAAGCGCAGTCCTCAAAGGAGAGAAAGAGCCTTAAATGGCATTATACATCCAGAACAAAAGAACTCTACAATAGAAAAAGACATGCCCCCTCGGACCATATGGAACAAGAAAACCGTCGGCAGTACGAGTGGGAAAAAAGGGGGATGAGAAACGAAAGATATAGACGAACAGAGCCCGAATATAGGGAAGAACGAAAAGAAGAACGATCCAGGTATGGGGGTCAATCCCAGGAAAGAAAGGAACGACACAGAGCTGAAACTGTGGCTCAGTTGAAAATGACCAAGACCAGGAGTGAAAGGTTGGAAGAGGAGTGTAGAACGATAAAAGATCGAGAAATGAAAATGGGAGAGAGCCAAGAACTTAGACAACCAAAGGGACCATGGAATTGGCTGAAAAAAAACGTTAAACCCTCAACAGGATAAATAGCAACCACCAGGAGGTGGGCCTAGAAGCACACCGCCTCCAACCTACTACCAAGCAACGATTCCTCCGAAATTGATCTCGATGGCCTCATGGAATACGAGAGGCCACAGACATTTGACGAACCCTGAAAATCAAGATCTGGGGGTTTTCGACATCCTATGTCTCCAAGAGCACTGGCTAACAGAAAAACCATCTTTAGACGGCTTTGAGATAGCCTTCTCTCCCGCCATAAAAGGCCCGCTGGGCCGTCCGTCTGCTGGACTCCTGCTAGCAATAAAGGCAGGTTCAGGAATTTCCATCATAAAAACGATATCCGAGTCGTATGGCATACTGGCAGTTTCTACAACATGGACCCAAGTCGACGAAAGGGAAAAGGAATGTGAAAAAGAGAAATTAGCTTTGATAACAATATACGGGAACCCGGAAAAATCTACAACATCAGATTTTTGTAACCGAATAGCAGGAACAATTGACGACATTATTCTTGAAGATCCACAAACGCACATAATAATCTGTGTAGATTTAAATGCTAACTGCAGCAATGAAAATGAAAATAGGGTGGAAAAGATAAAATCTTCAGGGGAACACAGAGGACAAGTATGGAAGAGGCTAATGAAATCGAGAAATCTCCACAATGTGGCCTCTCTGAAATCCTGGAATATAAATACTCCCACATGGGAAAGGGGCAATTCTAGCGCAAACATTGATTACTTTTTCATCTCCAACAGTCTAGTGGCATGCATAGAAGACTACTCAGTGACAAAAACCCAAGAGAGTGACCACAATCTGTTGGCTATAAAGTGGAAAGCACTACGACCTGTAAACAGCCACTACAACAACCAGATTGAGTCGAATAATCAACAAAACCGATTATTTCTGACTGCGGCTAACATCGAGTCCATTATTAAAAAATACAAAACCAGTATCCACGAGCAAGGGGAAAAGACCCAAAGGCCGGACTATCTTCCATTTCTACTCCAATACAGATCAAAGAAGTCAGCGAAAAGGCAAAAGGCAAAACAAACATATATTTGACAACCTGATCGCGGAAAGAAAAAGATCCCTGAGAAAATTGAAAATAAAAATAAAAAATGATAACTCACCTACAGCTTGGAACAAATGGAAAGAAGAAAATTTAAAATACAAAGCCTGGATCCGAGGTCATAGATACGTAATGTATCAAAAAGATGCAGAGAACATGCTTTGCACGTTAAGCACCAAAAAAACTGGTGACTTCTGGGCACTTATCAAGAAACCAGATAAGAATGTGGACAATCAGATCGTAAACGCAGTGAGTGAAAATGCGTGGGTACATTTTTTTGAAAATTTGTTTATGGCACCGGAACATCTCCCATTGGTGGTCGAAGGACCAGTTACAACACCTTGGATCGATATTTCATCGATAGACAACATAAAAAGCGCAATCCTCAACTTAAAGAATTCTAGAGCCCCTGGTCCAGATGGGCTATGTAACATCGAGTTAAAACAAAATCCGGAAAAATGGGCTATTTTTATCAGCTCTATTTTCACTCAATGCAGACAGACAAAATCTATTCCGGCGTCCTGGGTCACTGCGGTGGTTGTGCCGATTTTCAAGCGAGGGAATAGAGAAGAGCCGGGTAATTATAGACCCATTGCCCTACTAGATATAATAGGTAAAATCTTCGCAACTCTTCTCCTGCACCATTTCCAAATTTGGTCTAGAACCTCTCTGGCCTATGATTCTTTCCAAATGGGATTTCTAAAGAAAGGGAGCACGTCAGTCAACATCCTAATCCTCAATCTCATAAAAGCCAAGGTAAAGCAAGGGTCTCCTGCGGTGTTCCTTGCGTTTCTAGACTTATCACAGGCCTTTGATAAAGTTGACAGGCGGATGCTGTGGAGCAAACTTAAAAAATGGAACTGCCCAATGGAAATATTAGACCCTGTGATGGCCCTGCACACCAACACGACATTAAGAGTACGTTTAAACAACCAAGGCCTTCTGTCTAAAGAGATAACAGCGGAGAGAGGAGTTAAACAGGGCTGCCCTCTGGCCCCGGCACTATTTATTGCCTTTTTGGGAGATATAAAAGACTCAGAAACATCAGCTAAACAGTTCCCTCCCAAATTGGGTAAGGTAAATATATCACGTCTTCTCTACGCAGACGATTTGATATTACTAGATCAAACCCAAATTGGCTTACAACACCAACTTACAAGTCTGGCGCAAACCATGGAGCGAAACAATCTGAAAATAAACAAAACAAAAACGAAAATAGTGATCTTGGGGAAAAGTGCCAAGATGACCCATCCAGGGTACAAATGGGTGTTGGACAAATCTGAAATCGAAGTGGTCCATAGTTTCAAATACCTAGGAGTTCAGATAGACCACTCAGCAAAAGAAGCATCTATGCAGACCATCCTTTGGGGAAAAGCAAAAAATCTTGCTGTTCAAATGAAAGTCATCGACAGAAAATATGGCAAATTTTCATTAAGTCCGGTGATAGCATTCTACAAAGGGAAAATTGTCCCAACACTGACTTATGGCATGGGGGCAACACTGAGTATGCCAAACGACATCTGGCGAAAGTTAGAGAGCTATGTCTGGAAGACGGTCCTAGGACTCCCAAACTCAGTGTCAATGGATCTCATCAGAAGAGAGCTGGGACTACTCTCTCTGGAAGCGACAGTGACCCAAAGCGCAATGCAACTCTTCAGGAATACTCTAATGGCAGATAGTCCACCCATATACAAGATCATAGCAGCAGAAATAACAAATCGCCACTTAACTATTCTCAACAAATGGACAGACAGGCTCAAAGAAAAGCTTTCCGAGATCGCATGCACAGAAGAAGATTTGAAAATAAATCCAGCAAGAGTGAAATCTAAACTCCAGACTCAAGACTGGATAATGACCCTGGAGAAAGCGCATGCAAACAAACTGACAAGAGATCTTCCACCTAACTTCAACAGACTGAAGGAGCCGGTGGCATACGCTACGAAATTCCCAAACAAACATCTAAGGAAAATGTACATGAGAGCGCAATTCAATCTTCTGCCGACACGTGAAATCATGGCGATCCGGATGCAATCCAACGACAAAGCTTGTCGGCTATGTAAGGAATTATCCAAATCAGAAAAAATAAAACATCTCCTACTGCAATGTTCAGAGTTGACAAATGTAAGAGCCACATACCTACACAACCTTCGTACAAACCATTTAGAACTGCTTGATGATGAAGACTCAACTTGGTGGAATAGGTTGATGTCAGTGGAGAAAACAAAGTGGACTATAGCGTCTGTAAAAATCTTGGAAATCGCTTTTGAAATGATCACCCTACGATCCACTTTGGTGACCAATTCTGAAGACCAAAGTGTGAGGGAGTTACCCTAACAAGAGACTGGCAGTGATACAGCTCCCCCTGCGTTCTCTCGCCGATTACTGTGTGAAAACAGCGCCTGCTGCTTCGGTATTTTCTATTATGTGGCTCTTTAGAGACGAGCAACAAGAGTTTTTGTAAAAATTGCTGATGTAATTAAATACAAAGTAAAAATTAAAAAAAATAATAATAATAATTGATAGGGACTTACACCATAGCCCACAATCAAGTTGTGTTTGCTATAAGGGCTCGATTGGTAAGATTTTAAAATGTCGTGCGCCATTGCTTTTTTTGTTCTGCTTTGTATTTTGCATCTTGCTAATGGAGACATCTGAATAATAATACATTATTAGAAGCGCTGGAATTATGAATTCAAATTTTTTCAAGTTGTGAAAGTATTTAGTGAAAGTGTTAAAATGTGTTATTATATAACTGTTTATACTAAATTGTGGAAAGTTTGAGAATTCAGCCAAAATAATAAAAATAAATTAAAAAACAAATAAACATGAATAATACAATGAACTGAATAGGATTAATGTGTTGTCAAAGATTGAATTGAAATGTGTGGAATGCCTGCAGCATCTGATATCCTATCTGCCTGACAGGTCACCACCACACCATTTTAAAATCATCTTTTGCTATTCTTTTCAACATTTCAACATTTCCAATCATTGATCATTGATTACAATACTTCTCATGACCATTTCACAACTGTTTTAGGATTCTTTTCTGGCAAAATCTCCAATTCACTCATTGTGACCCCCACAACAATTAAAACAAGGTTGAGTTTCTTGTTTGCAATGTCCTCCCTGCAAAATTGCAGTATTCCTGATGAAGTCACGACACATTGTGAGAGTGTGCTTCTTTGTGCTGCACCTAGATCGTTCAGCTTGCAATGATGAAAATAATTGTTTTTGCGTTGATGAGAAATAAAAAGCAAACAGAGCATAATAAAGGATTGCCTTATGTTGAGTTGTTTTAAAGGTATCTAGTCATAATGTTGCCAGTCAAAATGTCTCCAGGGAGCGCGGTTCATTCACATGTGCACCCCAACAGCAATTAAGCACATGACCCACATGTTCTGGGACGAGAGGTTAGAATAGTAAATGCACTTTAAAACGAATATTTACGTAGATATTCATTAATTCATCCTCAGGCATAGGGTTCCTGATTGTATGCAACTGAACTTGTATTGCTGATATTCCATGTATATTTCCATAGTGCTTGTGTGTATTTTTTATACTTATTGGGTACAATTTCTCATTTGTTTGTAAGAAATAAAGCCACAACTAGTATTTTCCGACATGTATGTTTCACTTTTTCAGAGAATGTAAAGATAAATCTTGCAATCGAATAGTATTAGTAGTAGTGAGCCAGGTCCTGTATTTAGCCTGTGTGTGTTAGTGAGCCATATATTGATTTTAGCCCATCTCTGTTAGTGAGCCAGGCCCTGAATTTAGCCTGTCTGTGTTAGTGAGCCACATCTTGCATTTAGCTCATCTGTGTTAGTGAGCCAGGCCCTGTATTTAGCCCGTCTGTGTTAGTGAGCCATATCTTGCATTTAGCCAATCTCTGTTAGTGAGCCAGGCCCTGAATTTAGCCATCTGTGTTCGTAAGCCAGGCCCTGTATTTAGCCAATCTGTGTTAGTGAGCCATATCTTGCATTTAGCCCATCTGTGTTCGTGAGCCAGGCCCTGTATTTAGCCAATCTGTGTTAGTGAGCCATATCTTGCATTTAGCCCATCTGTGTTAGTGAGCCAGGCCCTGTATTTAGCCCATCTGTGTCAGTGAGCAATATCTTGCATTTGGCCCATCTCTGTTAGTGGGACAGGCCCTGTATTTAGCCCATATGTGTTAGTGAGCCAGGCCCTGAATTTAGCCCATACGTGTTAGTGAGCCAGGCCATGCATTTAGCCCATCTGTGTTAGTGAGCCAGGCCCTTCATTCAGCACATCTGTGTTAGTGAGCCAGGTCCTGCATTTAGCCCATATGTATTAGTGAGCCAGGCCCTGAATGTAGCCAATACGTGTTAGTGAGCCAGGCCCTGCATTTAGCCCATCTGTGCTAGTGAGCCAGGCCCTGCATTTAGCCCGTCTATGTTAGTGAGCCAGGCCCTGAATTTGGCCCATTCGTGTTAGTGAGCCAGGCCCTGAATTTAGCCCATACGTGTTCGTGAGCCAGGCCCTGCATTTAGCCAATCTGTGTTAGTGAGCCTTATCTTGCATTTAGCCCATCTGTGTTAGTGAGCCAGGCCCTGCATTTAGCCCATCTCTTTTAGTGAGCCATATCTTACATTTAGGTTATCTGTGTTAGTGTGCGCCATGCCCTGTATTTAGCTCCTCTGTGTTAGTGAGCCATATCTTACATTTAGCCCATCTGTGTTAGTGAGCCAGGCCCTGCATTTAGCCCATCCCTTTTAGTGAGCCATATCTTGCATTTAGCTCATCTGTGTTAGTGTGCCATGCCCTGTATTTAGCCCCGCTGTGTTAGCGAGCCAGGCCCTGCATTTAGCCCACCTCTTTTAGTGAGCCAAATTTTGCATTTAGCTCATCTGTGTTAGTGCACCATGCCCTGTATTTAGCCCCTATGTGTTAGAGAGCCATATCTTGCATTTAGCCCATCTGTGTTAGTGAGCCAGGCCCTGCATTTAGCCCATCTGTGTTATTGAGCCAGGCACTGCATTTAGCTCAATTGTGTTAGTAAGCCATATCTTGCATCTAGCCCATCGGTGTTAGTGAGCAATGCGGTGCATTTAGCCAGTATGTGTTAATAAGCCAGGTCCTGCATTTAGCCCATCTGTGCTAGTGAGCCAAACCTTGCATTTAGCCTGTAATAGTGGGCCGGGCACTGCATTTAGCCCATCTGTGATAGTGAACCATAGCTCGCATTTAGCCCATCTGTGTTAGTGAGCCATCGCTTGCATTTAGCTCATCTGTGTTAGTTCGCCATGCCCTGTATTTAGCCCCTCTGTGTAAGTGAGCCCTATCTTGCATTTAGCCCATCTGTGTTAGTGAGCCAGGCCATGCATTTAGCCCATCTGTGTTATTGAGCTAGGCACTGCATTTAGCCCATTTATGTTAGTAAGCCATATCTTGCATTTGGCCCATCTGTTTTAGTGAGCCATACGGTGCATTTAGCCCATATGTGGTAGTGAGCCAGGCCCTGCATTTAGCCCATCTGTGCTAGTGAGCCATACCTTGTATTTAGCATGTGCTAGTGAGCCAAGCCCTGCATTTAGCCCATCTGCGATAGTGAGCCATAGCTTGCATTTAGCCCATCTGTGTTAATGGGACATATCTTGCATTTAGCTAATCTGTGTTAGTGAGCCAGGCCCTGCATTTAGCCCATCACTTTTACTGAGCCATAACTTGCATTTAGCTCATCTGTGTTAGTGCGCCATGCCCTGTATTTAGCCCCTCTGTGTTAGTGAGCCATATCTTGCATTTAGCCTATCTGTGTTAGTGAGCCAGGCCCTGCATGTAGCCCATCTGTGTTATTGAGCCAGGCACTGCATTTAGCCCATCTGTGTTAGTAAGCCATATGGTGCATTTAGCCCATATGTGTTAGTGAGTCAGGCTCTCCATTTAGCCCCATCTGTGCTATCACCTTGCATTTAGCCCATGTTAGTGAGCCAGGCCATGCATTTAGCCCATCTGTGTTAGTTAGCCAGGCCCTTCATTCAGCACATCTGTGTTAGTGAGCCAGGTCCTGCATTTAGCCCATATGTATTAGTGAGCCAGGCCCTGAATGTAGCCAATACGTGTTAGTGAGCCAGGCCCTGCATTTAGCCCATCTGTGCTAGTGAGCCAGGCCCTGCATTTAGCCCGTCTATGTTAGTGAGCCAGGCCCTGAATTTGGCCCATTCGTGTTAGTGAGCCAGGCCCTGAATTTAGCCCATACGTGTTAGTGAGCCAGGCCCTGCATTTAGCCAATCTGTGTTAGTGAGCATTATCTTGCATTTAGCCCATCTGTGTTAGTGAGCCAGGCCCTGCATTTAGCCCAACTCTTTTAGTGAGCCATATCTTACATTTAGGTTATCTGTGTTAGTGTGCGCCATGCCCTGTATTTAGCTCCTCTGTGTTAGTGAGCCATATCTTACATTTAGCCCATCTGTGTTAGTGAGCCAGGCCCTGCATTTAGCCCATCCCTTTTAGTGAGCCATATCTTGCATTTAGCTCATCTGTGTTAGTGTGCCATGCCCTGTATTTAGCCCCTCTGTGTTAGCGAGCCAGGCCCTGCATTTAGCCCACCACTTTTAGTGAGCCAAATTTTGCATTTAGCTCATCTGTGTTAGTGCACCATGCCCTGTATTTAGCCCCTCTGTGTTAGAGAGCCATATCTTGCATTTAGCCCATCTGTGTTAGTGAGCCAGGCCCTGCATTTAGCCCATCTGTGTTATTGAGCCAGGCACTGCATTTAGCTCAATTGTGTTAGTAAGCCATATCTTGCATCTAGCCCATCGGTGTTAGTGAGCCATGCGGTGCATTTAGCCCGTATGTGTTAATAAGCCAGGTCCCGCATTTAGCCCATCTGTGCTAGTGAGCCAAACCTTGCATTTAGCCTGTAATAGTGGGCCGGGCACTGCATTTAGCCCATCTGTGATAGTGAACCATAGCTCGCATTTAGCCCATCTGTGTTAGTGAGCCATCGCTTGCATTTAGCTCATCTGTGTTAGTTCGCCATGCCCTGTATTTAGCCCCTCTGTGTAAGTGAGCCATATCTTGCATTTAGCCCATCTGTGTTAGTGAGCCAGGCCATGCATTTAGCCCATCTGTGTTATTGAGCTAGGCACTGCATTTAGCCCATCTGTGTTAGTAAGCCATATCTTGCATTTGGCCCATCTGTTTTAGTGAGCCATACGGTGCATTTAGCCCATATGTGGTAGTGAGCCAGGCCCTGCATTTAGCCCATCTGTGCTAGTGAGCCATACCTTGTATTTAGCCTGTGTTAGTGAGCCAAGCCCTGCATTTATCCCATCTGCGATAGTGCGCCATAGCTTGCATTTAGCCCATCTGTGTTAATGGGACATATCTTGCATTTAGCTAATCTGTGTTAGTGAGCCAGGCCCTGCATTTAGCCCATCACTTTTACTGAGCCATAACTTGCATTTAGCTCATCTGTGTTAGTGCGCCATGCCCTGTATTTAGCCCCTCTGTGTTAGTGAGCCATATCTTGCATTTAGCCTATCTGTGTTAGTGAGCCAGGCCCTGCATGTAGCCCATCTGTGTTATTGAGCCAGGCACTGCATTTAGCCCATCTGTGTTAGTAAGCCATATGGTGCATTTAGCCCATATGTGTTAGTGAGTCAGGCCCTCCATTTAGCCCCATCTGTGCTATCACCTTGCATTTAGCCCATGTTAGTGAGCCAGGCCCTGCATTGAGCCCATCTGCGATAGTGAGCCATAGCTTGCATTTAGCCCATCTGTGTTAATATGACATATCTTGCATTTAGGCCATCTGTGTTAGTGAGCCAGGCCCTGCATTTAGCCCATCTGTGTTAGTGAGACATGCCCTACATTTACCCCATCTGTATTAGTGATCCATATCATGCATTTACCCCATATGTCTCATTGAGCCATGTCCTGCGTTCAACACATCCAAGGAAAGGTACTAGCACAAACTAAACCTACTAAAAACTCACCCTTCTGCATACACCTTCTCCAAAATCTGAACAAACTAAACACAACCATATCTCTACAGCACAAAAAACCACATGCACTTCTCAACACCACAACAACGAAACAAAACATTCATAGTCTCGCCCAGCGCCACATGGCGGCTACCAAACTGCAAAAACATACCTACGCTCAGTGAACGGTGCCAACTGAACTGAAGCTGCCAACACATCACAGCCCCTTTGCGCTTTTCACCGCTCAGTCCTACTAACTTACCCACCTCCCTCCTTGCTTTACAGATCCGCCAGAGCACCAAGAATGTATGCAGGTGGCAACAGTGCTAAGTATCTTAACATGATACAACATAACATAATCTTCATCACAGGGGAGCATGAGGAGAGCTGCAGGTGTTACTGCACATGACCAACCAATAGCTACAAATGAGGTTGGTATAGCAACATAGTTGTTTTTCACATGGGTGTTGCCAAGCAACCCCAAATGATGTTGAGAAAAAAGCTCACAGAGGCACTTAGTGACCCACACCCCAGACCAGCAGAGCATCACAATGCTTTCCACAATGCTCCTCTAGTTGCTCATCAGCATCAGGGACTCCCCGGGATTGCCTGGGGCTCACTGGGACTGCTAGAAATACCCTGCACATATGTTGTGCAGTGTTGACATGCTGCAGCTGTGTTCCTATGCTCCTCTTCAGGGGGCAACTACTTGCTGGCATTCTTCTGCATCTCCTGAGACTGCCTCAAACCTTCAGTTCTTAATTCAAACTGATGAAAATGCATGTCCTTTACATTCAGCACAAGTGACACCGAGTTTACGCCCCAATGAATGCTGCTGAGATGTGGTACATGCACCGCACACATACAACCACAAACCCCATAAGCATGTGTTCCTGTTGTTTACATCACTTCACGTGGACACATGTGCACCCCAGAGAAGGTTTGCCACATATTGATTTTGTGCTCTGTGTTGCACAATATCGCAATGCAGATAAATGTTGTGTTGAGCAAGGATGCACAGGACATAGGAAACATGTACACGTATGGTTTAAGTTACCTAGGTATTCTCTGTGAGTTACTTCATGTGTTTATACTAAAGTTTAACTGTTATTCATTAAGACACAAAATCTAATATAGCTATACAATTGCACCTCATTTACAATATCGGAGTTAGCTGCTGAGTTACTGCAGTCTGTGGCAGGCTACTCTACTCTACAATGCTGAGACCTGAGTCTCTCTCCGGTTCCAGTCTTTTTTGTGGGCGGACCCATAAAAACCTCCAGTATCCGTGGAGCGGCCGCGGAGTTAGCAGCTGTGTTACTGCAGTCTGTGGCAGCCCGTGGGCAGGACTGGCAGACTCCAGCTCAATGGAGATTTTAAGTCTTGAAGATCTGTTTTTATCACCTCAGGGTGGCGACGATGATGAGAGGCGCTGGTTGCGAAGTTCTAGACAAGGCCATTACAAACCAGAGCCCCAGCGCATCCTCTCGACCCGCCCCACCTCAAGAACACGGTTCTCTCCGACGTCGGGGCCGGGGCTGTGTAAAGACCCGGCTCCGCAGCAGGTCTCTCACATGTCCCCAATTGCCCATACACCTGGCATGCAAGCGGAGCTTGCACTCGAACCCCTGCAGAGCCCATCTCAACCTGGAATAAATGGCCCACTAATGGAAGTTCCTATACTGGATCATAACTCTCTGATCTACAACTCAGCAACGGACGCTCCGCGCCTTGATGTGAAAGCGCCGAAGCATCCCTCTCCTGACAAGGGATTCGCATGCCAGTCTGAGGGGTGCCGACACCTCTACTTCGAAAAAAGAAATTCAACACCACACTCTGAACACCGTAAACCCTACCTAAAACATTGCGCCCCAGGCATCCGAATGCGAGCCTCGGTGCCCGTGTCGGTCTGGTCAAGCTGGCTCCCCCAGTGGAGGCAGGGTCGAGGCTGGACCCGCGTCAGCAGTTCCGCAGGCTGCAGAGAGTGGGAGGAGCCCTCCCATTCTGGGCACGTCATCCGGACAGAGGACTGTGAAGGCCTTGATCCAGGCGACTGAGAGCGAGGCTCTGCTTCTGCATGGGGGCGGGCCTCAGGAGCTCACAGGAGGCAGTCCCCAGCTCCTGGCAGAAGGAAGAGGGAGGCTGGGCCCCCAAGCCGTAAACATCGATGTGAATGTCCCAACCACGGATGAAAGTTGGGCAGATTCCACGGCTGCCACCTTGTCTTCCTCTCCACCACCTCAAAAGAAAAACAAAACAAGAAACGGACTGAAACTTTCTCATAAATCAATACCAAAAAATAATAAATCATTGCACATGACTTCTCAAAAACAAAAGAAACCTTCTAAGAAAGTTCTGAAGAAATCCTCTATGTGCAATTCTTTGAAAGAATACTTTGCAAGCCACGGTAAAAGAAAATATGATGCCCTGAAAGAACTAATGGATGCTGAAATGTTGAAAGTCACACTGGATCCCCCAGTAGGTCCAAAAGCAATCAGAACCCCTTTTATCCCAAACAAGGGTCTTGCAACAGAAATTGAAACACCCTTGTTTGCAGAAAACAATGCTCCAAGTCCTCTCACTATCGCCCCTCTTCCGACTGAGGGCGTAACTCCGATTAACTTTCCAGAAACTCCTCTCAGAGCCAAGAAAACGCAAGCCAAAGCATATCTTACTGACCAGCAATCTCTTCCAGCAGTAAATCCAACAGATCCCGAGCACCTGGGGCAGCAGTCTCCCATTAAAACACCACCCTGGAGAGATCACCAAAAACAATCCAAGATGTCGGAAGGACTAGTCTCGGTATCCCAGGCAGATTCCGCCTCACTCCCTTCAACACCACCAATGATTGTTCCCGTCCCAGATCCACCTGCAGCCTCAACGGCCAGGGCCCAGAGACAAACGAAAAATGCAGCACAAGTCCCAACACCACAGGCTCCTCTCCAAGCCACACCCCGAAGATTAAGCAAAGCTGGAGAGCAAGTTGACGACACCCCAAAAGATACTCTGACAAAAAAGCTCGACTTAACAACCTTGATGTTTGCAATAACAATTGCGCTCGCCGCGTTCGGAGAACTGTACGAGGCTATAAGCGACATGCTAAAGGATCAAACTACGTTAATCGCAATGACCCACACGAAAATGACCTTCCTGGAGGGGTACATTACAGCCAAAGAAAAACTGGACAGCAAACTATTTAACAAAATTCTGGCTGCCCCCCCAAGAATTGGTCCTCACTCAGACCCTCTCTCACCTCGAACCACTATCATCAAAGACTCTACAGACTTTGCTTCCCAAACCGATTTCAGCAACCTGAAAGAAATTCGGCCGGCTACCCAAAACCAAGTGGCTGAAAAAGCAAACCTCTCTGGTAGCATTCCAGACCTACAAAAAAAACAACAAAAAAAGCAGAAAAATAAGGAAAACACTGACTCAACCCCCCAATTCACATTTGCAGTGTGTCAAAAGGGGGCCTTCAAAACCTTTTTACATCCAAAGTGGCCGAATGTGGGTTTACCCCAAACTATGAGAAATCCGGATCAGGGTGCGATCCAGGTTGGTTCACCACCTGCCGTCAAGTCTGCCGAGAAATCACAAACTTTACTACGAACGGCGAAGGGATTTGAACAAATCGACCTAACAGCCGGTAATGGTGGGGCTCCACCGCCTAGGAGCACGGTCAAATCAAAAGAAAAAGTCTCTAAGGAAAGCGGCTTACCCAGGCCTCCGAAGCAGTCTTTGCAGTCCGTTAGAAATCCCCCATAGGCCTCTTCACGAAAATCGCCGATCACAGTAGAGGACTTTATGAGAGATGAACATTTCATGAACATCACTCTCCACTCATCACCTCTGAGCGTCACTGACCCCCAGACCTGGAATTATGGGAGACAAATGACGCCCACCAAATTCAATAGCACAGTCTCTCCAGTCTCCAAAAAACAGAGGAGAACTAGCGCCAACTGGACTGTTGAGAATCAAGTCAACAAGTCCAGCTATCCAAGAGGACCCGAATATCTGAGAACTCACCCTGCATCTCCAAAAAGGCCCCTCAAAAGTACGGACTTACAAAACCGGGACAAAGACGTGCCCAAAAAAAGAGGAACTCCGGGCAGGCACAAGAGAGAAACTCGACCGGAAAAGCAGAGTAGCCACTACAGGAGAAAGGAAACCATTCAAAAACAATAAACCAGCGTCGCCTGACACCAACCTCCATCTTCAAGTTAGAACAGATCCCGCAAAACTCTGAGGCAATAACCCTGAATAGAGGAACGTTCCTGAAAGTCCTGAAACATGGCAGAGACTTGACAATGGACAACCTAATTTTAGTCGAACCCTGCCATAAGGACCACTAGGCGAAGGCCTTCCTTCACATCAGAATGAATGCTCTAGGTTGGGGGACTAAAGAAGGCAAAGGTGCCCTCCTCAAACGAGGCTACTATATTACAGAGATGACAAGCCCAACAAAGCAGCAAACAGCCAGAACCGTGATCAGTCGTCCCGTGGACCAGAAACCCCAGCATAGGTCTAAAACAGAGACCTATAATTGGAACTCATCCCAAGTCCAAAAACCAACGAATCACTGAATGCCGGGTTCTCCAGTCATCCAATCTGAGACCAAACATGCTAAAAGGAAAGCCACCCAAATCTCCACGAGATGGCCAAGAGGAAGTAAAGACCCCAGCCGAGTGCCATACGGAGAAGCGGTAATGACAATCGAAATCCGGCAGTCAAAGAACACGTAACCTTCGGAGATCCGAAATCCTCACCCCACCGGAAGACTTTGTCAACATTCGCTCCAAACAAACAACTCTTGGCGTGGCTGCCGAAAGCCCCAATGACTCTATTGGACAAATAGCAACTAAGACCAGCTAACATCCCTTCAAGGAAAAGTCCAGTATCCTCAGAATCAAGCGACTCTTAGAGGCCGAAGACCCAACCATTTGTTGACCTCAAAATGATGTCCTGGAACACCAGAGTTCACATCCACTTAATAAGACCAGGGGGAAGTTAACCTGGGAGATTTTGACATCATCACACTACAAGAAACGTGGCTCCTCGAGACCCCAGCACTTGACGGATTCTCTGTAGTGGTCTCCCCGGCAACCAAAGGTCGACTGGGCCGACCCTCGGCCGGTCTGTTAGTGGCAGTCTGTTTGGGATCCGGTCTGTCCATTCAGAAACGCCTAGCTTCCACCCAGTGCCATCTAGCAGTCCTATTGAAGTGGGAGAGACCGTCGGCTTGTTCCCAAACCATGGAGACTTCCTGCCTAGCGATAATAACAATATATTGGAATCCGCAGACCATCTCAGACAAGAAATTCCTAAACACCATTGAATCAGAGATCGATGGAATTATTGCAACTCAGGATGATCCACTAATAATAATAAGTGGAGACCTGAACTCCAAATGTCCGACACGAGTTCCAAACTCCAATCCACCGCGCCCCGAAACTCCAGGCAGAATCCTGCGGGCAGCTATGGCAATCACTCATGAACTCCAGAAACCTATACAACATCGAGGAGTCTCTCCCCCAGCCAGCCACATTCCAACATGGGAAAGAGGCTCTCTAAATGGGACAATCGACTACATTTTTACATCGGAAGAAATGGTCACCCGGATCACATCCTTTGACGGTATACGGACTGTGGCCAGTGACCATAACATCCAGAAAATTGTGTGGTCCACAAAGAGCAGCCCGAGTCTTCACATGCCTGAAGAAACGGAGACTACAGCGCAAGGAAATCGCCTCAGATTAACGGTGAAAAGGATCAGAGAACTTTCAAAAAACTACGCCACGCAGCTCTTTAGGCAGGAGCAAGGCCTCACATCCTCCACGAACTACCAACCTCTCTTACTCCTGTACTACTCTAATTTACAGAAAAAAGGAAGGGATATTCTACAACCTCTCCACGAATATGACAAGGAGCTGGTACAGAAGTGGCAAAACCTGAGGAAACTAAAGAGGCAGGCGGGGAGCACAAATTCTAGCAGTGCCAAGAAAACCTACCTGGACGAAAAAAAGAGATACAAATCCTGGCTGAGATTCCATCGATGCTCTCTCTATCAGCAAGACGCAAAAGAAATGCTGAGAAAACTGGTAGATAAAAACCCTGGAGCATTCTGGCAACTGATAAAAAAAGACTGGAAAATCGCTGACTCCAATTGCATCGAACAGTGTCACTGAGGATACCTGGAAATCCCATTTTTCTGCCATTTTCCAGCCCCCCATCCCGAAGCCGATCGTCATTGAAGAGGCTCCCGATGACACCAATTGGGAAGACTTCTCAGACATAGATGACATTGAGACAGCCATAAAGAGACTAAAATCCTCCATAGCTCCAGGCCCCGATGGAATCACTAACATTGATCAGAAAAATCATCCGGCAGAATGGGCCTCCTTCATCAGCCAAGTCTTTAAAAACTGCCGTCTATCAAGATCGATTCCGAGGTCCTGGACCTCCTCAGTGGTCGCTCCAATTTACAAGAAAGGAGACAGGGCGGCGCCAGGAAATTACCGCCCGATCGCACTCCTAGACACGATTGGAAAGATCTATGGCTTGTTCCTTCAAAAGAACTTTCAATCATGGGCAAAAACCGCCCAGTTTAATAACCCCTTCCAAGCAGGTTTCGTGAAGAGTTCCGGAACAACAGTGAACATCATGATCCTCAGCATCATAAAAAACAAAATCGTGGAAGGGTCAGGAAAGGCTTTCCTGACGTTCATAGACCTCACCCAGGCATTCGACCAAATCGACAGAGAGAGGTTATGGTAGAAACTGGCCCACTGGAACTGTCCAAAAGCACTACTCGAGCCAACCAAAGCCCTTCACACCGGGACCACAATGAGAGTCCAGCTGAACCAAAAAGGCCTACTATCTGAGGAAATACCAACCTACAGAGGAGTAAAGCAGGTCTGCCCTCTTGCCCCAGCCGTGTTTATCTCATTTTTTGGTGACTTCAAAGAGAGCGCCTGCCAAATAAGATCTTTTCCACCCAAAATTGGTCAAACAGCACTGGCCCGCCTATTATACGCGGATGACATTATCCTTCTCAACCAGACGGCAATTGGCCCCCAAAGACAACTGGATAACCTGGCCTCATATATATCAAAGAACAACCTGGAGATAAACAAGGAGAAAATGAAAATCTTGATCCTGGAAAAAACTTCGAAAATGAAGGGGAAGAAAGCAAGCTGGCATATTGAAAATTCATCCATCGAGGTAGTCAAAAACTTTAAATACCTGGGCGTGATGGTGGACAGCACTAAATGCGAGACAACGATGCAAAAGCACCTGTGGCAAAAGGCGCGGAAATTAACCACACAGGCCCGTCTAATAGACAGAAAATATGGTCGTTTCTCGCTGCTACCAGTGTTAAAATTCTACAAAGGAAAAGTTGTCCCGAGTCTGGTGTATGGAGGTGAAGCAATGCCCACGATTCCATCAACTATTTGGCAAAAACTGGAGGGATACTTTTGGCGGAAGGTCCTCCAATTCCCAAATTCGACATCCATCTCGGCCATCCGAAGAGAACTGGTCTACTCTCTTTGAAAGCAGTAAAAGATGCCGGAGAAATGGCTCTCTTCAGAAAAGTGTTAATATCTGAATCCCCTCCCTTGTACAACTTCATAAAAAATGGAACTGGGGACCGGCAGCTGCAAGGCTTTAACAGCATGGGTCACCAAACAGAGAGCTTGTTTGGCGAACATCGCATGCTCGGATGAGGTCCTGATTCAGAATCCAACAAAAATCAGATGCAAAATGGAACAGGCAGATTGGATTGAAACGCAAGCCCTAGCCGAGAAAAACAAACTATTGTCCCACTTACCTTTCCACGCTACAAAATTGCATTCCACCACCAAAATCGTGAGAAGGTTCCCGGACAAAGCCCTGCGCCTTATCTTCCTAAGGGCCCGACTAAACTTACTTCTAACAAATGAAATTCGGGCCATCAGGGGCCTATGGACAACAAACCACTGCCACCTATGCAAAGTTGAATCATAAAAAGAATCGGTGAAACATCTCCTGTTGAGCTGCCCATTGACCATCAAATGGAGAAGGGCATTCCTTGGACCCTTATTTAAATCAAGCCTTCTGTTTGAAGAAGAAGTGTGGTGGAGTCGTCTTTTGAGCGGTTCAAAGACATCATGGTCCCTAGCAACCACAAAAATGTTAAGGGCAGCCTTGGACGAATGCTGTAAACAAACCACAGATTAAATTCACTGTGGCTATGGTTTGTGAGAAAGTCAAATCGCAACAGGACAAGGCCCCAAGGAACTAAAGAAACTAAAGAAACCAAAGAAACTAAAGAAAGTAAAGAAAGTAACAGGTCTTAAACAAGAAAGAAGATGAAGATGAAAAAACGGAATAAGTCATTAAAGAACATTTTTGCAAAATCATTAATTTGATAAACGCAAACAAAAATAAAAATAAAGTTTCACATTACATTGCAACCATAAAATGATATGCAGAAAATAAACACATTCTAGGATAGAAGACCACCTAGATTCTCCATAAAAATACGAGCAGTGCATACCATTATGCACACATGTAAGAAAATATCAGAAGATTAGATGAACAGAATTCGATTAGTGTGGTTTATCTTTCGCCAAAAGCATTCCAATGCGTTCAATATTATTTAATGTTGAAAAACAATGAGCTCACAGGGACCATTACAATTCTTTAAGTGTCACTGTTTCCTAGGTTTGATTCTCAAAAGCGTTTTAGAATGGCGCAAGCCCATTGAAAAACGTGTTGTAAATCAGGCCCTCGCTGTTTTGCTTGTGACTTCTTTTCTCCATTTCTTTTTGACATTTTTGTGAGACGTCGGTGGGCTGTCTGCTTCGCTGTCTGCACACCATCTTCTCGTGCCTCTGCATGTGTCTATTCACAGGATGGTCTGGAAGATGCTGCCACCGCATGCAGTTCAGTGTCAACATCATTATTAAACATTAGCACCCGGCACGCGCGGCGCAACAGGAATACTGCGTGGTGATTGGCTCATTTGCAAGCCATACCACACGGTATTCCCTTTTACGCCATGTGTGCCAGCTACTCTGTTCCCGGTGAGGGTCGTGGCAGCCCCTCAGCCAATGAGGAGGCTCGAAACGGGGCAATCCCCGCTCCGAGCCTCCCCATGGCTGGAGGCTTCCTTCGTCCCCCGCCGGGGACTCAGGTAAGAATTTTTTTTTCTCCCTCCTCCCACCTCCCACCCCACCCGACTTACCTTCTATCCTGTGATCTCCGGCGGGGGACGATGGAAACTTCCAGCCGTGTGGAGACTCGGAGCGGGGTCATCCCCGCTCCAAGCCTCCACACCGCGGTACTTTTTTCTTTTTTTTTCCTTCCCCGTCCCCCTCCCTTCCGCCCTGCCAACCCCACTTACCTTCTTTTTTCTTCTGGTCTTGGGAGCGAACGCGCTGGGAACCCGTGCATTTGGGGTTGAGGGCTAGGCCCTGCACAAAAACAAACAGAGGGCATGTCTGCAGGACACACTTTGTGGGTAGTACAGATACCACTGCAAACCAGGTATGGCCAAAGGCCGTACACATTGTGCACTCACTAAAGGGTGGGCACTGCCAAAGCCACTGCCTTGTTGCTAGGACATCCACATGTAAGCCCCTGGATGTACAACCTGTAGAAGCGGGACGCATTTTACTTCCGGTTTGTGGGTGTAAATGAGCCTCGGACAGTGCAGAATGGCAGCCATCATTTTAGCAATGATGTTGTACTGAAAAGCTGTAAGTGGTGGTGCACACAATGGTTGGCAGGGTCACAAGCACCATAAGACTGTCTGAGGAAGAAGTAAGCCAATGATAGACGTGCAGGTATGCCCACCTATATGCGAAGTATTAGATCATGAAGATGGGTTTAGCTGCATAAGAACTGGAACAAAAGTCGTGTGGCCACTGAGTTTGTAGGTTTTGTACCATTAAGTGTGATGGAAAAATCCCAGAGAGGAGGTGGTCTGTGTCACATGGGGGAGCAGTGTTTTATCTCCCCTACAATATAACGGTAGGAAGACTATTGTTCACGCAAAAGACTAATTTATCTTACTGACTTGTCTGTTTGAAGGTCATTGTGTAAAACTGTATAAAAACTCTAAGGTTTCTGTGCAATGGGACATATTTGTGGGAGAGGGAAACTGTACCAGTTTCTCAATCCATTTCGTCACAACTATATGGAGAGAAACCCTGTATCTACCTTTGCTGTCTGTCTCCTTATTCAATTCTTTAATGGGACCACATTTTTGGGAAGGGGGTACTATTGTGTTTTTCTGACATATTTCTGCACAGCTCTATGGAAATAAACGCTGTGTCTAACGTTGCTGCCTGTCTCCCTATTGGATTATTTGTTGATAAACTTCAGGTTTCTTAATCTGGTGCCCTTACTCATCTGATTTGGCATGCCCATCTGAGACGGTGATGGGGGTAGCAGACTGCTTCCCTTAAAACCGTTGTTTGCATAAAAAGGATGGATAAGACTCCTAACCAAGACCTCTAAAAGGGTTTCTGAGGAGAGATGTCCATGAAGCTTGGTGTTTCCCCTTGGGATGTCTGAAAGCCGTGATTATTTAAATGTAAAGCAGCACAGGTCGACACAGATGTAAAAGAAAGTATTATTAGAGGAATTGTCATACACGGGACACATACAACTTAAAATTTAAATATTCGTGGGGAATGTGAACCACTTACAATTTCCATTGGTCCAATTTCAGAGCAGAACACTTTCCTGCTAAACCGCTTGCCTACAGTGAATCTGTTAGCAAGAGACGAGTTGCCCAAATTGATAGAAACCATTTATTGTACCTTGAATGTGTATGTGGATGTATGCATTGCACATAAAACTGAGGGAGACATACCAGAAAATAATGAAAAGGGGTTACAAAAGGAAAACAATAATTTAGAAGAACTTTTAGGTCTGTTGCAGCAAAGGCTGTGGGCTCAGCATGCTAATGATGTGCGTTTAGTTTGCAATTGTGAACAGTTGTGTATTCCAGTACACCCAAGTCAACTGGAAGCAGGCATATCCATTGTAATGAGGTTATCAGAACGCAGAATATTGGTGAACACAATCAGCCCATGTAATACCCTCATTTCGCCAATTAAAAACTAAATGGGACAGGATGTGTATAGATGTGTTCAGGATTCATGAGCAGTGAATGCTGTGGTGTTTCTACCATTGCCGGTTGTTTTAAACCCTGCCACCATGTTGTCATGTATACCACCTATGGCCTCACAGTTTATAGTGTTTCTTTGCTGTTCAGCCTTCTTTTCAGTCTCCACATATCCCAACAGACTGTAGTTGTTTGCACATTTCCACCCAGAGTGAACCATGATGTGGACACACCTCCCATATGTGTGCACAGAAACTTCATCCCTTTTTAGTGAAGCACCGAAGAAACATCTAGATGATATTACAGTTCCAGAAGGGTCTATATTAGTACAATATGTTGAAACTGTCTTAGTCACATCTCCTATATATGAAATAGGCAAGCAGGGTACGCTGGCACGATTAACTGCCTTAGCCAAATAGGGATATACAGTATTCAAACAACAATTACAGTTATATACAGTAAGAACATTCATTATTTGGAACACAGTATAACACAGTCAAGAGTAGAAGCTAAAATGAAATTGCCAAAGCCAATAACCATCAGTCACATGATATCCATCCTTGGTACCAATAGTGCGACTGCTGCAAGAATTGATCCATGATCCATGAAATGCAGATTCTGCTGCAGAGTCTTTTGGTCGTTTTTGGGAGAGACTCTACAGCTTTGTGCTCCAGTATCCAGGGAGGAACTCCTGTCCTCTTTCTACGTTCACTATTTGCTGATTGGAAATACCAGAACACCGCGTAGCGTCTGCGGAGTCTGCTGCAGAGTCTTTTGGTCGTGTTTGGGAGGGACTCTGCAGCTTTGTGCTCCAGTATCCAGGGAGGAACTCCTGTCTTCTTTCTACGTTCACTATTTGCTGATTGAAAATACCCAGAACACCGCGGAGCGGACGCGGAGTCTGCTGCAGAGTCTTTTGGTCTTTAGGCTCTGCGGCTCCGCGGTGCTGCTACAACCCACTCGTATCTCCTCTTCAAACAAATTTCGTGGAAGATAACTCCCGAGCGCTTGCCTCCGCCACAGTGCGACAGTGAGAACCGTCCCCCCTCACCCTCCCGCCCCTCCTCACCCCCCCTCTGCCACTGACCCTCTCCCCCCCTCCCGCCATCCAGACCCACACAGACCCTCCAGTTGTCCTCCTTACCCTGACCCCGCAATAGCCTCTGCCGCCCTCCCTCTGTTATTCAAACCAGCAGCAACAAGACCTACCTCACGACGCTTTCGTCACCTCAGCTCGGGAATCCCGCTGACAGCGTCCTCCTGGTTGACTCAGGACGTCAATCCTCCTGCTTCCACTGCCTGGCTTCCGCTCTGCAGTCCAACTTTGGATCCTACAACCGAATTCAGCGCTCTGCCACTGTACAGCCCCAATCACAGTCAGCAACTGTCCTTGCTGACAGCGTCCTTCTGGTTCCTGCAGGACGTCAACCCCCCTCCTTTCACCGATCTGGCATACATACATCTGTTCAGTCTTGGATCCTGCATTTGAATCAACGTCTTGACGCTGAACAGCCACGATCACAGACATCAAACCCCCCGCCCTTCCTCCCTGGGACCACGCTGAAAGCCTCCTCATACCTGACTCAGCCTCTGAATCAGCCACTCTCCTATGCCCATACTTTCAAGGTGCCTCTATTCAAACAGACATACAGACTTGCACCTAAGCCTGCACCTTGCCTGAATTTAGCGCATGCGCCAACACGACTTATCCAGACGGAATCTACTAGCACTAACTTACTAGTGCATCAGCAAAGAACGTAAACCCAAAAGAAGATTAATTCAAAGCCTTCATTTTGCTGAAAACAACCCACACGTCATGCCACCTTTCAGTACCAACATATCAGTGCATCTCTAAGGACGCACAATATCAAGGAGAAGACAACACCACTCTGTGCCATCCGGACCAACCGCCTTATAGAACCTTGATCATCCTAGGCAGGCCCGCCACAGAGTCTGGCCTTTGACTCCACATAGAGACTATACAATACAGTCTAAGAAAGAAGAAGGAAGTATACCTGGGGACCAGCAACCCATAAATTCATTGACCATCTACGAGCACCCCTGCTGAGAGACCGAAAGGGCTTGTCCATTGGATCTCAATAGTGCTCT
This sequence comes from Ambystoma mexicanum, assembly GCF_040938575.1. Classification (NCBI taxonomy): domain Eukaryota; kingdom Metazoa; phylum Chordata; class Amphibia; order Caudata; family Ambystomatidae; genus Ambystoma; species Ambystoma mexicanum. The sequence continues at coordinate 594,646,542 of NC_090927.1, forward strand.
TCAATACTTGTACCTTGGGCCCTGTAGCCAGGAGGGTCAACACCAGATTACAACCTTCTCAGATATCGATCAGCTCTGTTGAGAAACCAAAAAGGGCTTGTCCCTTGGATCTCAACAGTCCCCTTCAACGTTCGACGTACAGGAGACCGAAAGGGCTTGTCCCTTGGATCCTGTAGCCTGAAATTGCAACTCCAACTCATAACCTTTTCAGACATCGACCAAATCTGTCGAGAGACCGAAAGGGCTCGTCCCTTGGATCTCAACAGACCTCTCCAACGTTTGACATACAGGAGACCAAAAAGGCTTGTCCCTTGGATCCTGCAGCCTGAAAATGTGACTCCAGATCACAACCTCTTCACACAGTGACCAAATCTGCTGAGCGACCGACAGGGTCTTTTCTCTGAATTTCAACAGAGTCTACCTCACGTCCTCTTTCCAAGAGCTAGAAAGGTCCTGTCCATTGCATCCGGTAGCCACCCTAGTTGACCAAAAATCACGCCCCTTGGACCAGGACAAGACCTGAATGGCAGATTGCAACACAGACCCTAGATCAAATAAAGAGGAAATGTTGGCAACCCGACCGAAACAGCAATCCGTTGCTTGCCCCAAAACAAGATTGAGAACTGAACTTAACACAGCCGCCATGTCTGCCCTAGACTCCTCGCAATTAACTTTTGAACAATCACTCTCCAGAGCCCAGCCATTAAAATCCACCCAGTTTCACCATCAACAGAAATCCGATTTTTATACTGAGCACCCTCCCACCACAGATGACCCCCCCAAAACAACAAATGAATCAACAAAACAATTGAACAACCAACTACCCCCCCAGAATCAGATCAACGCACAAGCACAAATCCATAACACCACTAATACGACGGACGATCATACCACCCAAGGTTCAGACACCAACAACGAACCTGATTTGTCAAATGCTCGACTAGGTAACGTCCATACTCAACTATCTAACGAGACTCAACTAACAGAAGCCCTCTCACGAAGCTACGACGAACAAGATCTTCTATCAGCATCGATGTCTCGCAAACCACACCATCTACACCAACCATACACTATTCAAAGCGCAGAAAATGGAAACCCAGAGCCCACAACAATTGAGATCACGACCAATGACAGCACGAAACAAAACGGCGAAACAAAACCCTCAACTCTTCAAAAACGTCCAGTATTTTCACCACGTGCTACACCGACCAGCGGCTCAGCCTACGAGCAAACAGAAAAATCAAGTACTGCATCTCACAAGCCTTCCGCTGAACCACAGCAAGAAGTCCTTGCGCCACCCTCCGATTCGTGCCAACAAGAGACCTCACCCAACATTCCCAGTAAACAATCATTTGAACGCAACGCTGACTCTCCCAATACTCATCTTGACAACACAAAAAAATCACGGGTGAGCACGAAAGATTCAAAGATTCATGAAGCCATCAATCCTCGCTCAGATGAAACACGTTCCCCCAACAATCTAGGAAAATCACCTAACAGAATGACTCAACAACTGAATAACGAAAAAAAAAAGACTAAGCGAGAGTAACACCAATACACCCAAGACCCATATTGCCAACATAGAACTACCGTGTGCAGCGGGAAAAAGCTCCAATACCCACGAAGCAGTCAAATCACAATCAGATGAATCACGAATCACCACCATCCCACGAAAATCACCAACTAACTTAACACAACAAACGAAGAAGGAAAAAGCAAGATTAGCCAAACTTGCATGGTTAAATACTCACAACTCAAGCAAATTCCCTCAAGCTCTGGAAAATGCCAATAAACAAACTGTAACTAAGGCAAAAAGACTATCATTGGATATAACAGAAATTAAATCAATTATGACAAATCTTCATAAACGAATAGAAATATTTGGCACAATACCCAGAACTCATCAATCACAGCTCACCTGAACTCCATGTCTGACACATGAAACTGGGAAAAGACTGATCAAAAGAGAAACTGAGACAATCGGACCAGGAATCCACAACATTCCTACTCGATCACCTATGACACGGACGAATCCTACTACACACCTGATCCCACGACCAAAAACGAACAGACCATGCCCCCACTGGGCCCAACTGAAACCAAATCCACCAATAAAATCGAACATGAGGATCACACCAACTCCAGGATCCCGACTACCATGCTCGATTTACTAAATATGCTTATCGCAGTACTCTCGCAATCCATGATCCCCTTTATGAGCCTACATGAAGCCATGAACGTCAATATCAAGGATCAAGCAACTCTTTTAGCAATGATTCACTCAAAATAGATCTACATTGAGAACTTTATAACTACAATAGAATCCCGTCTTAACCTGGAAGCAGAGCAATCCAATCAATGGCAACAACGCCTGGCAGAAATGGCAAGAAGCGATCGACAGGAAAAAACCAATCTGAACATCAAGCTTTTAGCTCTACTCAAAATACAGCAACAACAACAAGCAAGGCAGAAACCAGATACAATGAGCGATCAACTTCCACAAGCTCCCCAAGCAAATGATATCTCACAACAAACAACTGGAGGAAATCGAAAATACTGACGCAAATCCCACGCAATCGAAAACCGAATCTGCCATAACCCCTCATCCAGAGTCTCAAGAGATTAATCAACTAACCAAGACAAACACAGAGCAGTACCAGATCTTTTCGAAAGAAAAACCTCCCACTACCGCAAAATCAGTACAGTCAAAACCAAACAAAAAAAAGGCAAACAGGATCTAGAGTGTTCCTCAGAGCAATAAAACCAATAGAACAAAGCCATCCGCCACTAACAGAGAAGACGCTGGAACAAAGTCATTCATTACCCACAGAGAAGATACCATGTCACTCGACAAAGGACATGAAAAATTTAAACAGACAACAACAGACTGTAATTTTACCCATCCGTGGACAACCAGAACCACCGTCCGAACCTTCATCTCAAGACGATGACCTCCTAAATCTATCAACCCACGAAGACCGGGAAAGAGATGACACACCGCCACCGACACATCCTGCAATGACCTCAAGTTTCATAATAATAGACAAATATACCACAACCCATGAACCACAAACACTGCGCATATATATGAAGAAATCTCGGAGGACTCATTACAAGAATTCTCAGACGCATCTCTCAATCATGACTCTTGTGCGACTTCACTATCAGAATCCTACGACCAAGTATCAGATGACTCTCTCAGTTCACATACACCAACTAACACTGATTGTACCTTTCCCTCCTTTGTAAATCCAATACAACAAAATCAAATCCACGAAATTCACATCGAAAACAGAATCAACAGACCTGAACCATTGATACTCAACAGAACAAATACTCTTCGCCTCTTTGGAGCAATCTCACAATTGCAACACATCACAACAAACAAGATTGATTTAATAACCTTTAAAGATGACAAGCTCCTCTCCTAGACAAGATTGTCGTCGAACTTTCCGACTCAAATGACCAAGAACTGATTCTATTAAAACGTGCCCAACTCCTTAAACTTGGCTTCAACTGCTGGGCTTCTACATCAACAAGAAAACATCCATCGAGAAAACAGATGAGCATTTACACCAAAGATCACCTAGGGAAAACTGCAAACTCGACTTATGTAGCAAAACAAGAAGAATGGAGCAGACCAGAACAACCATTCAAAAGAATTTATGAGCTAGAATCTTCATTCACAGAAACCGTATCCTCAAGAAGCAGTCTATTCCCAATCATAACAATTAATGAATCCAGATATCATATGTTCACTTTGCTCATGGAACACTAGAGGAAACCTGCATCTGTTCACTCAGCCCTCCATGGTTCTTGAAAATTACCAAATCATATGTCTCCAAGAGACTTGGATCAGTGAAACGCCAGCGTGCGATGGTTTCCTTGCCTTTCTAAATCCCGCCATAATCAAAAAACAAGGAAGACCAGCATCAGGTCTACTCACCCTAATCAAAATAACCTCTGAATGGAAAGTACTAACCAATGAAAATATCAATCCCTGGATTCAACTAACAATAATAACAACGATGAAGAACAAACAAAACCAAAAAAATTACGAAACAAGTATTGCTATATTGAATTTATATTGGAACCCTGCAGCAATCACAACCGAGGCATTTATTGATGGTGTATTCATCACAATTGACAAACTAGTCGGAACCTATCACCACCTAGAAATAATACTCTGCGGAGATCTCAACATTAACTTAATCACACAGAACGGTACTCCGCAAGCTCTTGATCAACTCTCACCAAAAGCATCAAGATGGATGAATGAAATAATCACGCGAGACCTCACCCTCCTAAACCAGGCAAAGAACAATTCCACCTCCTTCATGCCAACATGGGCCAGAGGTTCCTCAGTCGCAATTATTGATTACATATTTCTTTCACAAACTTTGCAACAATCAGTCAAGACAGCCCAAACGATACTTTGTGACAACAGTGATCACAACAAGCTAACAGTCCACTCGCATGCCACTACCAACCAAGACATACCCTTGAAAGTATGTCCACTTCAACTTGACGGAACATCCTCAATGCTTCGCATTCCACAATCAGCGATATCTCTTCTACCGACGAAACTACTTGCCTCAGCCAAAACGTATCTCGAAAAACTGAACTACGAGTGGATTCTGCTTCCCTTTCAACAAACAGTAAAAAATCGTCCATATAGAACTCATCTACCTTCACATAATCAGGAAATTGCAGAAAAGAAAAAGGCGCTGGCAAAATCGTTAAGACATCTGAAGAAAATCAAAACAGTCGAAAGCACCCTGCAGATTTCGAAATTGAAACAATCATACAACAACTGGAAAAAATCTCAACAAACTATCCTGCTGCAAACAGATGTAGAAACCATAATGAAGACTTATCAATCAAAGAACTCAAGAGAACTTTGGAACCTATTGAATGACAATCCCCAAAATCAACACAAGCTAACGGCCAATGTATCACAACAAAAATGGATTACCCATTTCTCAGCTATTTATGTGGACCGTCCGCACCAATCTGAAGAAGAATCAACTAATAACAAACCAAAATGGACAGTATCCGTCTCCAATGCGACCTGATATGTATGATCAAAAAGCTCAACTCATCAAGAGCACCTGGTCCTGACGGACTCTCAAACGCGGTACTAAAGCAAGACCCTTCGGCATGGGCAAACTTCATGTGCCAGATAATAGACATCATAAACACACATAATCAAATTCCAACTACTTGGATAACGGCTACAATCGTTCCGATACATAAACAAGGACCACGTGACCAGCCACAGAATTTCCGCCCAATTGCTCTACTGACCCACTGGGAAAACTTTTTGCAACAACACTTCTGAGACAACTCAATTCTTGGGCCACTTGCAATGGGCGATTCTCAACACAACAAACAGGTTTCACCCATAAGGTTGGAACTAAAATCAATCTATTACTACTGCATCTCATCAAACACGAAGCAATCAACAACAAGACTATGATTTATGCTGCATTTATTGACTTAAAGATGGCTTTTGATGCCATATCAAGGAAAAATGTATGGGCAAAACTAAAAACATGGAACTGTCCTTCAAACATCCTGGAACCCATCATCTCACTCTACTCAGAAACTTCAATAAAAGTGAGACTCACAAAACAAGGCCTGACCACCAACTCCATAACTACATCAAATGGCCTAAAACAAGGATGCCCTCTGGCAGCAACTCTCTATAATCTTTTCACATCAGACATCGAACAACATTGACAAACAGCCAAACTAATCCACCGAAAATAAACTCAACACCGATTCCAGTTATGGCATATGCGGACGATATCATTTTGCTTGATAAAACCCCATCTGGACTACAAGCTGCCCTGTCATCACTGAGCAATTACATGAACAAAAATGAACTAACTATCAACATTTCAAAAACTAAGACTATGATTCTAATGAAACCACAATCAAAACCAAAACAACAACCACAATTTAACATCAATGGAACACGACTAGAAAATGTCACATCATTCAAATACTTGGGCATACTAATAAACTAATCAAAGACCAAAGATCAATGGTTGGATAAAATAGAACAAAAGGCCCAAACACTCACACGACAAGGATGCATTCTATACAGGAAATACGGAAAATTCTTATTCAAACCAATCATCGCATTCTACAGGCAAAAATACATTCCGATAATAATTTACGGAACAGAAGCAATCATGAATACAGAAACTGTGAAGGATTTGCTCCAATTATCTACTCGCCATCCCTTGAATTGATACATGGAGATCTGAAATTGCTTATACCATTCCAAATACAAGGGCAGATCTAATAGTTTGTGCCCTATATCCTGAAGAAGGTCTTCGAAAAATTAAAGACAGTCAGTTCTGTTTTATGTGGACTGAAACACATGTTGACGATTATGTGAACATTCTGGTTAATTAACAAACCAGATAAAATACAACACCTGAAAATAAGGACTGGGCCGTGAACATTTGTGATAATCACTATTTGGAAATACTTGTATTAGGAGATCAATACATTATGTATAATTTGCCAAATTTGCTTTTTTTAACAAATGACTGTATGAATGAGTGAGTTTGGGATAGACTATGAAAGTTGAATATATTAAATATCTGATGATGAATTTTTTTTTAAGCGATACATACCATGATGTACTATGTGTTTATTGATTAAAATTTGTAATATTGTTTGAATAATCCGTGCCATCCCTATCCACTGGTCCACCTTTTGTTTTGTGGGTTGCCTTCAGTCAGTTGCAGCAGCCATGCTGGCTGAGAGGAGATTGGAAAATATAGTATTAGGAGCACCTCTCACAGTAGGGGTCCCACGCGCTGTGACTGTCCTGGTATTGAAAGCAAAACACAACACATGCTTACATCATGGTGAACAAAATATGAGCTTGCATTGTTGAAGTGTGTGACTATTACCATTGTCGGTGTTAAATCCTGTGTCCCTATTGCCAAACCCCTTGGATCGCTTGGAACACAATTGTTCTGTATGATATGATACGATATGATATGGCATTTGTAACGCGCCTATACACAAGTGTTTCAAGGCGCGACGAGGCAGGGAGGGGGGAACAAGGGGAAGACAGACAACGATCCTACTAGGCCAGGTGTCATTCAGATTGCGCAAGTGCAGGGGTAGGGGGAAGGGAGAAAGTGCATGGGAAAGGGGAGGGGGGAAGTGCAGTAAAAGGTAAGTAGAATAAAATAAATAAAAAGGGCCAGCTGGTGGCAAGTGCAAGGTAAGTGCAGACAAGTGCTGGGAAGGGGGGGCTGTAGTGATACAGAGACAGTCCCGCAGTGCAGGGGTTGCCAGGGAGGCAGTGCAAGTGGAGAGTGGCTGGGCCCTGGACCGGGGTCGGTGAGAGTGGCCCAGTTGCAGATACAGTGCAGTTTCAGCCGAGAATTATCAGGGAAGAGGGAGAGAGAAAGCAGAAGCAAAGAGGAAGGTTTTGAGGTGCTTCCGGAACTGGAGATGGTTCTCCTCAAGTTTCAGGGAGGCAGGAAGGCTGTTCCAGAGGGAGGCCCTTGGCGCGGAGAGAGATCTACCCCCAGCTCGTTGATTTCGAGAAGCGGCTGACCCTGAGGGAGTTGGAGACGGATGAGCGAAGGGCTCGGGAAGGAAGATGTTTAGGAAGAGAGAGTTGAAGGTATTTAGGCCCCAGGCCCCAGAAGGCCTTGTGGACAATGCAGAGGGTTTTGAACTTTATCCTCGCAGCCACTGGGAGCCAGTGTAGAGATTTCAGTCCTGGAGAGATACGGTCCCTGGGCTTGAGGCCAAGGACAAGTCTCGCAGTTCTGTTCTGGATGAGTTGCAGGGGGCGCAGAGTGGAGGCAGGCAGATTAAGATAGAGGCTGTTACAGTAGTCCAGCTTTGAGAGAACCAGGGCTCGGGAGACAGTGAGCTTCTGGGGGAAGGAGAGGAAGGGAAGAATACCTCTGAGGAGGTGCAGCTGGTAGTGTGACTTCTTAGAGACGTCAGATATATGAGGAGAGAAGGAGAGTGTGGAGTCGAAGATAACCCCAAGGTTTTTTGCCTTGCAGGTTGGAACAGGAAGAGGGCCAAGAGAGGCCGGCCAGAGAGCTGCAGGGAAGGAGGGAGTGGGTGTGCCGATGAGTAGAATCTCAGTCTTACTGGCATTAAGGCAGAGGTCATTGGCAGCACACCATTCCTGGATAGCAGACAGACAGTCTGAGATGAGGGAAGGAGAGGAGGAGGCTGAGGGTAGCCTGAGAATGAGCTGGGTATCGTCCGCATAGCACTGAAAGTTGGGGCAGAGAGCAGCGATTGGGTGGGCAAGGAGTGCCAGATACTGGTTGAACAGCCAGGGGGAGAGATTAGATCCCTGGGGGACACCACAGGTGGAGAAAAAGATGTCAGAGAGGAAGGACTCCAGTTGGACCTGGGAGGGTCGATTGGAGAGGAAAGAGGTCAGCCACGCCAGAGCCTGACCAGTGATACCCAGGTTATCACGGAGACGGTTGAGCAGGATGGCATGTTTGACAGTGTCAAAGGCAGAAGAGAGATCGAGCAGAATGAGAACACACGGAGTGTTGGAGTCGAGGTTCAAGAGCAGGTCCTCACAGATGTTCAGGAGAGCAGTTTCCGTGCTTCTGGCAGCTCTGAAGCCAGATTGATGGTCATGAAGACTGCCAACAGATTCAGCGTGGAGGTTAAGCTGGGAGATGGCCAGTTTCTCCAGGAGCTTGCCCAGGAAGGGAGTGATGGAGATTGGGCAATAGTTAGCCGGGCAGGAGGGGTCAGAAGAGGGTTTCTTAAGAAGAGGGTGCACAAGGGAGTGCTTAAGGGGGAATGGGAAGACTCCAGAGGTGAAGGAGTGGTTGCAAAAGTCAGCCAGGGCAGGAGCCAGGGAGTCGATGTGGTCCTTGATAGTTTTGGAGGAACAGGGGTAAACCTGTTTAGACGAGACTTTCATAGATCGGACTTGTCTGGAAACCTCGTCAGCAGAAAAAAGGGGAAAGCAGAGAAGGCGGGAGGAGGGGTGGCTGCAGAAGGGCCAGAGGAAGAGCCGGGAAGAGAGGGAGGGAGGTGAAAGGAGCAGAGTGAGGACAGGATGTCCTGAGTTTTAGAGATGAAGTGAGAGGCCAGTGCAGTGCAGAGGGCCTGGGAGGGGACAGGAGAGGTAGAGACTGCAGCAGGGTTGGCAAGCTCCTTGCAGATTTTAAAGAGTTCGGCCGAGTTGTTAGATGTCGCAGAGATGCAGGCTTGGATAAGGGCTCTCTTCTTGGTGAGAACGGAGAGACGGTATTGCCTTTGGAGCAGGCGGCAGGCCAGTTTGTCAGAGGATGAACATGAAGCACGCCATTTCCTCTCTGCCACCCTGCACTTGCGTTTTAGGGTGACGAGATCCGAGTCATACCAGGAGTTACATTTGGCTTTGGGCTTCAGGCGGATTCTCATGACAGGGGCAAGGATATCAAGAGTATCAGATATAGCAGAGTGGAGCATGGAAAGGGCTGTGTCAGGGTGGGAGTCAGCCAAAAGGGGACGGGGGGGCGAGAAGGTGGCCGCGAAAGCCTCAACTGACATGCGCTTCATGGGTCGGATGATCGAGAAGGTGGGTGGCAGTGATGAGGGTGGCTTTGCCTGTGGGGTAGGGAGGGTGAGGTGGGAGGATAGGAGAAAGTGATCACTCCAGGAGAGAGGAGTGGAGAGTGGGATGGAGAGGGGAAGGTCAGAAGAGATCAGAGCATCAAGAGTGTGCCCTGCAGAATGAGTAGGCCCAGATGGGAGAATAGAGAGTGAGAGAGAGTCGTAGAGGTCATGAAAGAGTCCCGTGGGGGGACAGGAGGCATCCAAGTGGATGTTGAAGTCACCAAGAAAGTGGATTTGAGTGGTTGAGGACAGGAGTTAGGAGGAGAGGTCAGCCCACTCAGAGAGGAAGGAGGAGATTTGACCAGGTGGCCGATAGATAGTAGCCACGGTAAGGGAATGGCTAGGAGAGAGAGAGAGACTGCAGACAAGGCATTCAAAAGAGGAATAGGTCTGCGTAGGAGTGACAGTGGCAGGAATCCACTCAGGGAAGATAAGGGCTACAACCCCCCCTGCACGGTTGGGCCTGGGCACGGAGAGGATCTTGTAACCGTCAGGTAGGAGTGTGTCAAAGCTGGTGACAGAGCTGGCCGTGAACCATGTCTCAGTGAGACCGACGACGTCAAGGTCCAGTTCCTCAAGAAGGTGACAGATATCAGAAGAATGCTTGATTGCAGAGCGAGAGTTAAGAGTGGCAGAAGGTTGCCATCCTTGAAGGACTTCCAGGGAGGGGTACAGATCAGAGGTACGCCCTGCGAAGGTGTAGAAGAGGGAGGTGAAGAAGGAGCAGTAGAGGGGGCAGGGAGGGAGGGTAGAGGCAAGGTAGCCGAGGACAGAGGAGGGGGGACAGCAGGAGAGGAAAGGAAGTTGATGAGGCCTGGGAAGCGTCTATCAAAGAGGTGAAGGTTGGCCTGAGGGCCTTGGACCAAGACGGTCCCATTAGCGTAGACATTAATGATGGCCTTAGAGGAGTGGAAGGAGGCCAAGAGGACATCCCAACTGGTGCCACCATTAATGGGAGAAGAGGAGAAAGGAGAGAGCACAGAGACCATATGAAGGGTCTGTAGGTCAGGCGAAGGCACGAAAAAGAGGATGTCAGTGAGAGTTTCCTTGGAGCAGGCACTAGTGTAGGTGTCAGCGATAGGGAGGCTTGGGTTGGAGACCAGGATGTTCTTTTTAAACTTTTGCCTACCAGATTTAGTGAGGAGAGCAGGATAGTCAATAGAGAAGCAGTTAGAGAAGATAGGCGAGATAGAGAGCACCATGGAGTAGGAGGGAGTGGGGGGAAGACAGACGATACGAGAGCACGCAGGCAGGAAGTGAGCGGCAAGCCCAAGTTTACCACATTTCAGAACAGTGAGTGCGTATTAGGTACAGAGACCACCTAAGTTTGAGAATCCTGCGAGGGGAGAAAAAACCCTAGTTTACCACATTTCAGAACTGATCGAGTGCGTATTAGGTAGAGAGGCCACCTAAGTTTGAGAATCCTACGAGGGGAGAAAAAAAACCCTAGTTTACCACATTTCAGAACAGTAAGTGCGTATTAGGTACAGAGGCCACCTAATTTGAGAAATCTGCGAGGGGAGAAAAAACCCTGGTTTACCACATTTCAGAACAGTGAGTGCGTATTAGGTACAGAGGCCACCTAAGTTTGAGAATCCTGCGAATGGAGAAAAATCCCAAGTTTACCACAACTGTGGGACACAGTGAGGTGAAGACACCATGCGAATGAAGTGACCAGGAATAGATGGGGTGGGCCGGGAGAAGGTGGAGATAGAAGTACAGGCGCCTGGTGGCCCCTGCGGGCACCTGCAGACACAAAGGGAGCCGCAACCGTAGGAGCCGCCCTTTGCCTAAGGGGCCCTTAGCCGAGGGGGCTGCCAGGCAGGGGGCTTCCCAGGAAGGGGGTGGATATAGGCAGAGGGAGGAGGGGAAGGGGATGGGGGTGTGGGCGGGCAGGGAGGCGGGAAGGGAGAGGAGGACCAGGAAGTGGGAGGGGGGAAGCAGGCACAAAAACGCGCTCAGAGCGTGAAAGCAAATTAACACTGTAACCACAAATAGCCTCACCAAGCCAAGAACAGATTTACTGGAAACCCCATTATAAAACCCAAATAAGAAGCTCTTCAAGGATAGATAGAAAAGTAAGAAATAAAAACGAGATAATAAGCTGGCACAGTTTGCACAGCCCATTTAGTTTTAGAAAACACACAATTTGAAGGTGTAAATTCTGCACAGATAACTAACTGGTTGTGCATACTTGTTCATGCACCACAGAAGAGAGCAAGCACATGAGCACAAACACTGATCCTTGCTTTGTATTTGTGATACTACAAGATTATAGCAACCTGTTGAAATAGCAAAGGCGCTTAACTCCAGTGAGAACACCTAACAAAAATGCAAAATATATAAATGCACTCCTAAAGTCAATAAGGCTCTCAAAAGAAATAGCAGTCATAAAATGTGTGGCGCACCCTGTCCCCCGGGATGACATCAGAAAAGGGAATGGACTTGTTGATCAAACAGCAAAGGAACCTGCCATTCCCCTTGATGAATTACAGAAAAATGATGGCAAGGGAAGTCAGAAAAAACATCACAGGAATCATTAGAGCACTTGTCAGAATTGCAAAAGGAAGCCCCTGATACAGAAAATAATGCATGAGGAAAGGCAGGATGTTCTTTTCATAATGATAAGTTGTGGAAATCTTCTGAAGGTTGTTTAGTTGCTCCCAAAGCTTTGCAAGTGTATTTTGCAAGAATGCAATAAAGTGGAATGGTAAACAGAATGAAAGGGGAATGGTTTAGACCAGGAAACTCAAGTAGACAATTATTGTACAGTGACTCATACAATACCTACGCTTGTTGGTGTATAATGTAACTAGGCAATCACACCATGTGTTTTTTTGAGTCAACACACAAATGTGGCTCAAGGTGTACATTCTGACAAGTTGCCTTTTTCATTTTGAGTTTGGTCTTTCGAGTAATTCAACTGCCTATCCTGTGTCTTTCTGGTGGTGGATGTATTTTCTTTAAACAACCTATGTGACTCTTTTCTGGGCGGCACTTGTCTCTTTTTGTTGTGGTATTACTTTTTTGCTCATCATTTTTCCGAAATCACTCAGTTTCAATTGTTTTTAGATGTATGTCATACATGGCACAAATTTAATGTTTTCTGAATGTTTTCCTTTTCTTATATCTGTTACAAGTGTTTTGGGAAACAGTGGACCTGGTTTATTTTTTTTTATTGGTGTGATGCCACTTTTTCCAAGTCCCATCTCAAATAACTCATGTGGCATTGCCTCTCTTTTCTTAGGTATTCAGCATGTAAGGTAGATATCCATACAGTGCTAAATGATTTAAATGATTTAATATAAAACGTCAATCCTGGGGTGGTAGTAACAGTGAATATTAGCAGTGATAGAGGAAGTGACATCACATGAGAACGGATTCAGAAGCTATGCATAGATGGAACCACTTCATGTGAAAACTGATTCAGGACCTATGCAAAATACTGAATATTCAGCAGAAACATTATCAATAACACCCACGGTCAGACAAAGACTTGATGGAACCCTTTGAGATATTGCTGAAGACTGGAACAACTGTACACTTAGGAATGTGTCCCCCTGAACAAATGCGGTGCAGTTCCGAGCTGCAGCACTGCCAGAGATTCTGATGTCATGTCATAGAAGATAACACCATTGGTGATGTGCCTCTTAGTATTTTACAATTAATTCTGATTATCCTTTTCCCTGGGAGAAAGAATATGTTAAGAAATTTGTTTCAGGAAGGTTGACTGTAACGATGAAATGACAGCATTTAATCAACAACACTTAACTACAGCATTGATCAAGGCGTGCCTGTGGTGAGCATTTAGGAATATAGTTGCTTGGTAGGTTGGTACTTATTGGTCTCTTTCGTGGGAGCGCAGTATTGATTACTATACCAGGTTTATAAAGAGTGCAAAACACTGTGAACACTGTGAACTTGGATAAGTACCCGCCACATGTACTACCTTGCCAGAGTGGGTCCCTGAGAACTGGGAGAGATAGCTGCTTACTGAGAATGTGCCAGATTCAACATGGGTGAAAGACAAACTGTTAGGGAGAATTCTCCAGAATGGCTAATTTCCCTTACCTCCTGAGTCCCTCAGGAGTTTTGCTGGATTTCTAGGATTTTTTTTTTCACCTGGTAAAAGTGTGAGCCTTTTTTCCCACTCTTACATGGGTTTTGCTGTGTGTTTTACATTTTTGTGTTCATAGACTGTGGAGCTTCACCTACTCCATAGGCATCATCTTTTTGCCATTTTGCCCACACTTCATTTTGAGCTTAACTTGTCCAGAATTGATTGGGTGTTGTGTTATATTAAGAGTGTGATTTTTCTGCTGTTTCATTTAGTGAACTGTTTTACAAATGAATGTGTAAATAAATGCTTATTCTTTTACTTAGAAACCTTGAGTCAGTGTTTGTTTGTACCATAGTAATTACTGTCCTTTGTGTAACTTCTGATACTGCTCACTTTACTCTTGAGATAAGTCTGGCTACTCAGCCTTCGCTACCACTTTACTGTGTAGTACATGATTGTACCAAAGGTGAATTTGTACTGTCACTTGTAGTCTTAATTGTGTGTGGTGTTCCCAAAGGGTACTGCATATGATTCTGCCTAACACAAACCTACTCTAAAGATCATTCAAAAGCCTAAATTTGAGCCCCCACAATAAGTGATTAAAACAGGAAAATGTGAAATGCTAATGCCAAATGAAAATAAATCAAACAGAGTAAAGTGCTAAATAAGCTTATTTCCAGGACATACACAGATAAGTGCACAGCAGGATCATAAAGTGCATTAGCTATTTGAACGAGGATGATCTGAGCTGTACTATGACTGGATCTTGTCAGACAGAGTAGATGAAGCAACAGCATTTGGAATATGCTTACCTGCACAAGGAAGCCCAACAAGAGAAAGTCAGAATTATAATTTATTTATATAGGGTTATGTGCAGTTAGGCCATGAGAGACATTGCTTGCAAGAAAGTCTTATAGACTGTTGGCACCGAAGGCCCTTTAACGAAACCCCAATCTGTATGATTGTAGAGGAGTAACTGTTCATTATAACTGTTCAGAATTTCCGATACTAAGCACCATAGTAAAGTGACTGTAGTGCCACCACAACTGCCCTGGTATTGAAATGTGCACAATGGAAAATTGTGATTGCCACATGTGGCACAATGCCTTTTGTACTACTGATTCTAAACTTTCAAGTAACCTCTCACTTTCCCAATTGCTCAAGAGGTGCAGCAATCAGAATGACCCAACAGAAAGTCATGCTGTCATGGAAAAGACAAAACCAAAGAAGCCTTGTAGCCTGGCTATCGGATGGCCTCAATTCAGTGGCTTCTTCAATGTCAATCTATACAGGAATTATGGTATAGCATTCAATTCAAATATAGGATGTTTGATGATTGGATCAATATGACCCATCTCATTTTGACAATTTGAAAAAATGTTACTGCAAGAAATACATGTATGAATGGGCGTTAAGAAATAACTGTATGTTGTAGAAGCAAATAATAATCAGGAAAGCAAAGCCATTGAATTACCAAGGGAACAGTCATATATAGACAACCTTGGATATATTCTGCCATATTACTCTGTGGATGAAGTTGGTTGTACCTTTTAATTGGATTTATATTCCTGTTACTGTCAATATTGTGATCATCTTGGTCTCATTTTGTTTCTGGTGCGGCCTTAGGAACCATTAGTAGATGAGCGCATGTTATCACTCATTGGCCCTCATCACAAGTCAGGCGTTAAGGGTTTAACGCCGCCGTCGGCGCCGTTAACCCTTAACGCCTGATTCATACTTTAACGCCTGCTTTTTGCAGGCGTTAAAGTCCAAGGCGCTAAGCGACCTTGGTGCTAATTACGGCACCGTAATTTACGGTGCCGTAATTAGCGCCTTCCCCATCCCCATTTTGCCCTATGGGGCAAAAATGGGAATGGGGAAGGGCAAATGGTGAATGGGAAATTACCGCCCCACTCACCTTGGAATAAGGCGGTAATTCCGCCATCCACCATGGCGGAATCCGGCATGGACCATGGTGCTAATAGCACCATGGTCCACCGCCTGACTTGTAATGAGGGCCATTGTTAGCAATATTCAGTTGAAATATGTAAATACTTTGTAAAAATCTAAACATGAAATGACTACGATGGAAGAGAAGATTTCACAATTTGACTATGCATACTGTACTGATCTGTTTGTATTCTACTATTGTTGTGATGGTCAAATAATACGCAGCAGACAGATATACAGGAATACTGCTTTGTAGTTAGTTGTAGGGGTAACATGAGAGCAGGTATACACTATAAAAGAAGAGACAACGAGTGGAATAAAGTTACATTCTAGAGATGTGTTGGTATTAGAATTAAATTAAAGCTAAAATGACAATTATGCTTCAAAGCACAAAAACAGTGAATGGGGAACTTGATGGTATTTTAGTGTAGTCCAGTGGAAGTACATGAGTCTCAGATGATCCAGCATCATGCTCATCATTTTGGCAATGATGACCGCACCACAGCATAGTGTTGGGGAGGTATTTCAGAATGAATAATGACTGGTTGGCATGCGCATGCATGCTCATGAGGCCGTGCAAGGATGAAGGATGCCACAGGCCAAGGACCAGGCACGCCTACCTACAAACCCAGAATTAGATAGCTCAAACATGTATGGCTGCCTGAGAATCACAATGATACCCACATGGATTCTGGGTTTGCAATTTTTGTACTATTATGTTCAATGAAAAGCTTCTATAGAGGAGGAGATCTGTGTCATGTGGGTGGACTGAGCACTATTGGTTCGAGCTCAGATGGCTCTGTAAACCATGCCTCAAATAACTTCTTTTAGGAAGTCCATTATTAATGTAATAGATTGCAATATTATACTGACTTTCATGTGTAATGTTCATTATGTAAAACTGTATAAAGGAAGACAGTTTCTGTGCTCGGAGGACCCATTTGTGGGATGTGGATATTATGATGGGTTCCTGACCAATTTCTTCACAGCTGTATGGACATAAAGCTTGTCTCTACATTTCTGACTGTCACCCTGTTGGATTGTTTCTTGGTGATCTGCAGGTTTCTGCAAACCTTAATTTGAATATCCCACCATGGAATGTGGACATTAAATGTGGTACCATTCCTGAAAACTATGCCCAAGGGGCATCTGTGCAGTTCATTGTCATAGCTAGTTAATCCAAATTTTATGCGCATAAGGCATGTTCTGGCTCATAGTTTCGACCAATAACCTGCACATAGAGATGAACTGAACACATCTAAGCGTAAGTGGTGTGCCACTGTGTGGAGTGCCGAGTTTTCACCAAGCTCCACAGGGGATCACTTTTTAAAATTTTCCCTTTGAGAACTCTCAATTTGAGGTGGATTCCTATTGAAAAGCAGGGAATGATGGGAAATTGTGCTAGTGGTCCTCGTTCGATTGCTCTTGTGAATTCTGTGTGAAGGTGAGCATATCTAGGAAGTGAAATCATGTACCCAATGCTTGTTCTTCAAATTGGCACCATGTGGTTAGACATTTACATGAAAGGGACCTTGCTAACCAACCATCAGAAAAGGTAAACATTTTCACGTCTGTATTGGAGCCATAGCTTACAAGTCAAATATGTAAATCATAGCAGCCATGCTGACAGTTTACCCCTTCCATATTTTAAGCCAAAAATAGAGAGCGTGTCTGCTTGGTATAGCTATTTTCAAATGAATGCACCCCATTTTTCAATACAGTGTGTTGAATATCATCCCTCATTCAGAAAATAACTAAAATATTGATTTCTCTGAAGTAGTATTTTACAAGTCAAATATTTCACTGGCTGGTGACTTCTCGGTCCCTAGAAACAAAAGAGGAAATGAGGCCCTACCCTTTGCCTGCATCTGTGTGAAATGAAGCGGCACAAAAGTGAGATTTTACAACTGCAGACAATGACATCAGTACATTCTAAGAAATGATGAACCAATTGTTCACAATATTGCTTGTGTCAGCATTTCTGTGATATTCCATTTGTAATTAAAAAAAAAATACTCACCCTGTTTCTTTGAACTTGGAATCCCTGTTTCTCTGTCATTTTCAAAAAGTGACAAAAGTTGGAATCATCAAGCAAAATGTAGACTGATATGCCTCTTGTTGATGCCTCAATGATTTCCTTGAATAAATCTACATCAGTAAACATGTCCATGACAATGGCAATTACCTGTTCATGAAAACATGAGAAAAAAATAAAAACATGAGTTTAAGCTCCCTTCCTAACCGAATATCTGCAGTACTTATGAGTAAATCATTTTCTAAAGTCAGCATTTTGGTATTGAGATGCAATTTACCAATTCCCATAAGGATACATAAACACATATTATTTTGGATGAGGCTGAAACAGTTCTCCAATAAAGATGTAATAAAAGAGGTGTTTGAGAGTTGCAAATAATTGACTTAATATGGATTGGCACATTTATGATGTAGTAAAACGTAATACTATTTAGCATAATACATTAACCGACCTTAAATATATTTGCATATTATTTCAAACAATGCAATACAGCACATCCTAAAATTAAAGGAAAATATAATATTTGTCACAGTCTGAAATAAGACCTAGACTAAATCCTCATTCCAAGTGTGGTAAAAAGGCTTTGACGATGCACCAGTGATTTATCTGGAGGCAATATTTTACTCAGGCAGCCGAGACAATATTTAGATTTGCACTCCTTATGGGTTCTTGGAATATGGGATGAAAGATAATTGCACTTAGTGACGCATGGTAAGAAGATGATCTTGCAATGTATCTGGCATATTTTAACATTGAAAATATAATGAAAATGCACAAAGCTTTAAGGGCAATAATGATTAAGGATCATTACCTTTTTAAGGTTATTGTTTTTATTGCAAATGTATGAAGGAATAGAATTAGTGGCAGAGATCTAGAAATGCATTATGATCTTCCAGAACAAAAAATACCCACAGAATCTTTCCTGATATCCTGAAAATTGGTAAAAAAACAACAAAAAACAATGGTCTCATATGCAGGACAAGGATTGGGAATATTAAACAAATGTCAGCAAGGGTAAACATGTTCAGTATGAAACCATATCGCTAGAACAAGAAACCAAAAATCATGATACTAACCGAAATGGCATGGAAGTTACTGATTGTGTGGGCAGTGTTCTAAGAATTATTGCGCTGCTTTGGAAAAATAAACTGAAATACAAAAGATTCCTCAAAAAGCATTGAAGAAAAGTAGTTCTTTGGAAGATGGTTACATCTTTTCATGTCTTCAGGTTTCTTAAACACTAGGAAATTACTGAGGGAAACTGGAGGGAGCTGTGTGTTTGAAGTGTAGCTGGCCTGGGTGTACTAGCAACCTTCAACAATGCATCTTCTTCCAAAGGTTGAAGCAACTCCGCAGGTTAACATAACCAGCGAGTTTCTTTGTTTTTTAGGTCCCTTTAACAAAGTTTTTTTTTTCAATGAATTTCATAGCTTTTCATCAGGGCTACTAAACTATAACATCACATTAACAATGTTTTTTTTCAGTATATATATATATATATATATATATATATATATATATATATATATATATATATATTCAGCAGATGTGGGAAGTCATAACCAGCTTAACCCAGCGCGTTCCCATTGATGTTCCCCAAAATGCCATTCTGTATGTCATTTTGAATCCCTTCTCTTATACATGTATATGTCATGGGCTTTGCAATGTGAACACACCGATTTAAGCTGGTCATGACTTCCCATATGCGCTCAATATAAAGACTTTTGTTGCTTAATCAACAAGATAACTGCATCTTAACTTAGGTCTTCTCAGTGAATTTCAACGGTTTTGTTATACTATAGGTTTTAGACAAGCCATTAGGCAATGCCTTCAGTAGTGTCTACTGTACATGTTGCCCCAATATGTTTCTTTTGGACCCAGTAGTCTTCCTTGTAACAGTACCCCACTACCTCCAACTGACTCTTCCTTGTCACATCTGTCCATTGTCACTATGTCACTCTTCCTCATCACAGTACCCCACTACCACCTCCTTACTCTTCCTGTCACAGTCCCCTGGACCTAAATGTTATTCTGGCAATCCACTTCAGAGAGGGTGGTCTACTAATCAGACCCCCTTATTTTAACTCCATGTCAAAGCACAGTGAACACCAATTCCCTGCTGCCTCTGTCTCCAATCTGCAACTATTGATATCCAGTGGCACAGAGTAGGTTCAGCGCTCACAGCAAAGGCACTGTAGGCAGAGATTGCATTGAAATCTGCACCTCTGATTCAAACCATAATAATTATGATAAACTATCGTCAGTGGAAGGGTTATCTTGAATAATAGGTTTTACTTGGGTTTTGGCATGGTGGATGAGAGTTTAGATTATTATTAAAGCAACATCTGATTTGTAGCATAATCATGTCAACACTGTGAGTCCAGGTCAGCCATGGACAGGCTGTGTGTATTGTCCTGTCTCTGCTGCAACCAGCAGAACAATAGGCTGTAGACATGTCCCTCTTTGATCCTCTGTGAGGTTGGGTAACACTTATCTACAGTCCAGGAAATTCAGCAGTGGACTCCTAGGAACCAAGCTTCAAAAAAGGCACCCCATAAACAAAATGACCAGTCTCATACCAGGATTTTATAAGTGACATTCATGTTTCAGGCTTATGAATGTGTCAGAGTTAGGCAGTCAACAGAGCAGAAATGAAATGGAACAAGGGTTTTTACTTCTTCATTTTCTGTGGGCTTCTATTTTCTTCCTGTCTCTTCCACTTCCTGCACAACAAAGCAGTTGGATATGAAACCGAAACTTGGCCTCTTAAAGCAGGCTTACATGAATTCAATCCCCTGCAGATGTTTGCTTTTAAGGGGCCACCCACTCCTTATTTGATTCATTTTTGGACCTTCAAGGACTCTAGAAAAATGTCTTTGGACTAGGGCTGTTTCGAATAGCATATTAAGTATTCGGCCGAATGCCAAATAGTTTGTGAACTATTCGGCCAAAGCCGAATATGAAGCCGAATAGTTGCTTTAAATAATAAATCATTCTCCAAACTTGAATAGACACACTTATTTTTAAAAAAAGAATAAAGCACCATTTGAAATGCATTCTATACTTGTATTTCTCTTCATTGTAATCAATGCAGCATCTTTATTTAAAGTATAAAAGCCAGAAAAAAAGCAGATTTAACCTTCATTGTCTGATTGCTCCGAGTAGGTGTAGGGTGTTTTCTCTCTGCGTGGTCGGGGAGTTGGGAGGCCATGCAGGGATTTATGTTTAGTAGAGATGGGCAAACAGAATTCCAGTTAGGGGGTTTGTGTTTTTGGGGTGGGAGGTGGAATGCCATGTGGTATTTGTGTAAGGGGTTCTCAGGCCCCAAGTAGGAAGTTTGTGGAGATGTTAGGAAGGCAGGATGCCAGTAATGGGGGCTTGCACGGTATGCTGGCAGAGTGTCAGCAATGGTGTCTTTGGTTCCAAGACTTGCATGCTCATTTTGCTGCTTCAGCCCTTGTTTGCCACCTGGAGCTGAGCCAGACTCCAAGGCTCAGCCCAACTTGGCCCATCCCAGCAATCTTCTGGATCTCCCAACTCTGCATCCTACAAATTCCACCAACAGAGCATAGCTCTCTGACTGTCTCATACAGAGTGCTCATGCCTATATTTACCCGTTGTCACACACTGGCTCACTTTGGAACTGGAGAAATGACTCAACATAAATTCCTCTGAGAGGCCTGTTATGTCAGGCACACTAATAAGCTCCCACCTAACCGATCCCTGGTAGTCTCCATTACCTATTGTGAATTCTTAATGTTTCTCCATTGGCCTGGCCCATAGGAGGAAATGCTGCTCACTTTTCAATTATCCTCGCCACTCCTTCTCGCCAATACACAAACATATGCACCTTATCATTCCTAATAAAATATCAGATAATGGTAAACTCAGGATTCAAGTCCTTAAAAAAAGAAAAGGGGAGGGGCAGGGGGGCTATGACGTACGCAATGGGAAGTGAAATGACAGGAACTGAATGTATCCTAAAGTGAAATATGCACATTTCTTTCAGCTTGTCTTACCCAACTCAAGAAAGTACACATTGCATATAAACATTTGCCAAAAGAAAAGATGCTCCTGTATTGTTGCTGGCTAAGTATAAAAGGTGAGCACCTTTCATGTCTGAAAATATGTAGCAAAACATGCCCTAAATAGCAGATTACAATATAAGATATTTTTACCGCTGTGTGATAGCAATTTGCCTGGTCTTGTGGCTAAGTGTCTGGTCTGATTGTATTCAGTTTTGCAAACTGAAATCTATATTTGCCTTTATGAGTTCTTGTTGCATTGTATTAAAATGAGAACGACAAAGTATTCGGCAAGAGCCGAATAGCAAGAAACTATTCGGCCAGAGCCGAATAGCTTTTTTTCAGCCAGAATTTGGCTGAATGCTTACTTGAAGCCGAAGTTCGGTACATCCCTACTTTGGACCTGCACTCTCTGACAGCTGACTGGAACCTATGCTCCACTTGTAAGTTCAAGCTGGCCTCCCCTGGGTGAATGGAAGAACCAGCACCAGAAAAGTCAAAGTAGCTGGATTCTTGCATTCTACAGCTTTGAAACATCATAGGACCAGAGTCAACTGGGTTTGAACACCCTCAAACCACAGGGACCTGTGGTGCAGTTTTTGACACTTCTTTGAACGTTCTCGGAACTGTTGTTGCTGCGTTTATCGAACCAGGTTAATACTGCTTCATGCCCCACAAACCCTGTCACCTGTTTGGCTTGAACAATCAGCTTGCTACTGCTCTGAATGACTTGGAACAACCGCCTCTTTGAACATTGCATTGAGACACTAGGATTGCAGCATCAAAGCACTCTGGACCTTGAACAGCAGTCTGACCCTTGTGATCTGATCAAACTTCATTGCTCGAAAACTGCCTTTGAATCGCACAGAGCCTCTGCTTCAAACTAACTTGACACCAGCACGCCACTTGAAACAGCATGATTTGCTACATCCAACCTGGTTCATCCAACAAAGATAACATCCCAAATATGGTATGATGTCATGAACCTGCTGAGAACTGAGAAAGATACTGTTGGGAGGCTCCAGCCCCTTTGTTCACTTTTGGGATGTGTGACAATTCATGGGATCTCATCACTTCTCCCCAGTGGAGAGCCCCTCCATATGAGGCTAGGGATGTGAGAACGTTACCCAATATTCCCGGCAGGGATGAAAATAAGCGGTAGGACCTAATATGAAGAAACTCCTCCCTGTGGCATAAGGGCTCATTTTCGTTTACAGAACTCTGTCATAACCTCTTAAAGGACAACCTTAAACCCTCTCACCCTTCTTAGGTATCAGCACCTCAAGTATCTATTTGTAACTGAGATGCTGAACATTTCACATGTACATTTTCTAATAGTACTGCGAAGAGGAAGAATGAAAACTATACAAAGAGTGTGTATTGGTTGGCAGCCAAACATACTGAGAGGAGGAAGAGGGAAAGAGGAGTAGAGATCAACATACAAAGACAAACAAAAGACTAGGCGCTCACGGTGGGGAGGGACAAGCGGCATTTGAATAAAAGAGAGAATGGACTAACATTGAATGAAGGTGTAGAAGGAGCCGTAAGATTCAAAAGCGTAGCAGCTGCGAAGTCAGAAGTGAGAGCCAGGAGTAAGACAGTCGGGACAGAGAGCGGCCCATCCCGACCATAAGAGTAACGGGGAGACAAGCTGTCAACCTGGACCGAGGATCAAGAGTTCCAGGTAGTGGCTTGACCCAAGGAGGGTGGACGGTCTGGCCCATAAACAGCACTGATACTGCCTAGGCCTCAAAGGAATAGGCACACCACCAGGATGAAGACCAGGATCAAGCCGTAGAAGTCGTGTGGACCACACAGGACAAACCAATGACTCACCCACAAGCCTGAATCTAATGGGCATAGCGGGAGACCTGGGAGGGGGCCTGGATATAACTGCATCAAAGTTGCATATCCTTGTCACAGTAGTGAGAATCAGAAGGTCAAGTATCATGAGTGCATCAGGAGTGATCTCCCTCATTACAGTGATAACACTAAGAGAAGCCAAAGAGAGGAAATACTCAGGAGTAATATCCCTCATCACACGGGCAAAACTAAGAGAAGCCAAAAAGAAGAAACACTTTGGAGTAATCTCCCTCATTACAGTCATAACACTAAGAAAACCCAAAGAGAAGAAACACTCAGGAGATATCTCCCTTCTCATAGTAGTAACATTAAGTGAAACCAAAGAGCGGAAAAACCTGGGAGTAATCTCCCTCATCACAGTGGTGGCACAAGGAGAGGTCACAGAGAAGACACACTCACGAGTAGCCTCCCTCATCAAAACAGTAGTTGGCAGAGCGGAAAAAGTCAAGAGTGCAACACGAGTGATCTTCGTTGTCTCAGGGGTGACGATGAAATAAATAAAAGACAAGAGTGCTTCAGATGTAGGCTCCTTCATCACAGTGATTACATTAGCAGCAGTGCAGAGAATAACAGACAACAGAAATGAAACGCTAGCACCCATGGATATATATGTACAGTAAGTAAACAAATATATTAAAAGTGAAATACACAAATGCAGTCCAACTGACCTTTCCACAAGAAAGGAAGTGCCCAAGACAAAATAGCATTGGACTTTATAAAAAAAAGTAATGAACACCAGGAAAATAACATGGGAGAGGAAATGTTCCAATAAATATGCTGGAAAAGAATAAAAGGTGCTCACTTTTTAAACCTGGCAATCTGTCATGAGATTTTCCCAGAAAAACAAAATTGCAATACTAAACAAGTGCGTGTGGTCTTGTGGTTAAGCATCTGCCCTGGGAACATGACAACCTGAGTAAAACCCCTGTATCCAAATACCTGAGCAAGTTTTTCAATCTCAAACAAAACCAAGGGATTACATCCGCCCTCTGAAAAGGTTATATGCTATCCACCCACATGTGTCCTTTACTTGCCGCTGAAAAGCAGCCACAATCAGGGGCAAATAACTGCACCAATGTCCAGGATTGCAAATTCTCTTGGCACATTGTGGGCAAATATTTATGACTTACTTGCCCTCTCATCAGTCCCCTTTCTTACCCCCATGTCTGGCTTTCAACAATACTCTGCTTTATAAAGATAACTTGAAAAGTACAACTACCATAGTGTCACTCAAATATAGAACTTCTTATAGAACTATTTTAGGTAAAAACTGTACAATTTTAGCATTATTCCCCATCTTGACTTAGAGACTACAAATACCAAAATGCAATTCATCAAAATGCAAACTAATTATCTCTGAGTGCAAAACTTTCAATGAGTGACAGTAGCACCGTTAAAAAATAATAAGGTGGGTGTTGTGTGTTTTCTTAGCGTGTTATGAGATATTTAAAACTAAGAAAACACATGACAACAGGGACTGTGGACTGTCTCCCATCCATGCAGTCACTGGGGCCAACCCAGCTCAGCTTCAAAACAAGGAAAGGGCCACCCCCCTCAGGCTATGTTGCTCTATGTTGTCTTGTAACTTGGGCTAATGTATTAGTCAACATGGCCTGATGGGGCTGGCCTCGTCCTCACTTTGAAGCTAAGCAGGGTTGGAATGGGCTATTGTGTCACTGGCCATGGACTTTATTCACCCCTGATATCACTGTAGCTGTAAACATATCTATTATTTTAAAACATTATTAATACAAATTCCCACAGCTATCTGTAGTCATATTGCAGCCGCGAATATGGGAAACATGTCTAGATAAACAATGCTTTCCTGCCCCCCAGTCCCTCATCAAGTGACCCCCTCCTCTTTGCCTGCTCCCCATACACCCATGATGGCCTCCTAACCTTCTCTGCGCTTTCACATTCCCCCCACAACACACGCTGTTACCATGATGCCATTTGCTTTCAAATGTCAGCTATTCTCAGCTATGCTGTCCATAGCTGAGGATAAGGAAAAGCTTTGTGTTGCAGACTCAGTCCCTAGATCCCCTCCCAAATTTTACTTGTTGTCCTCTTACCCGCCCCCACCTGTGGACTGATGGCATTTGCATGTTTTTGACCTGAAATGGCCTTTTTGCTTCATTTCCTTTTCCGATACCATTGGCTATATCTGCGGCTATCTCTCACATCAAGCAAATACAAAGATGGTGGATGTTTCATTTTTTTTTAAAACTGGTTTTGGGAATTTACCCGAGATATAGCTATCTATTTGGGAGAAGGTTGCATCCCCTTCTCCGTCAAATATTTAAAACAACTACTGAATGGAATAACCCCAAACTACAAAAATGCCCCAAGTCAATGGGCCTCATCACACGTTTGCCAGTCTGGAATTACTGGTGCCGGTAGAACCGTACCAGCACCGTTTTCTGGACCGTCAAACTACGAGTTCGATGGGCGGGTGCCGTTCCATCCGCCAGGTCAGACCTGGTGGGCGAATGGCACCCGCATGCAGAGATGCACAGAAACACTGGCACCATTACGACATGGTGCCAGTGTTTCCGCAGTCCCCATTCTCATGGAGTCCGATGTGGGAATGGGGATTTACAGAATTACCGGCACCGGATTTCCTGGACCACCGAGGCTGTACTGCCCCAGTAATTCCAGTAAATCCGGTGCCGGTAACTCACTACAGGGCCGGCGGGAGCCTGCGATTTAAAACCGGCATGTCTACCGCCGGACTTGCAATGATGCTCAATGCTTCTTGCCCAAGTTGTTTAGAACCTGGTCCAAATCCGTCCAGCGGTCTGGGCTGTGCGGTCCAGTAAAAAGTTGCCTTTTTGTCTATGGGAAAATGATGGAACTAGGCTGCATCTTTGATTTTTGTTTTCTTAGTAACTTTTATTTGTATTAATGTATTTTTACTAAACTTTGCAGGCTGGAGGAGCCTGCCCTTCCCTAATGGACTTCAAAATGTTGGCCACATCCATGGCATGAATCAAAGGTTATTAGCAATTCATTTTTTCGATGTTCCTATGGGAATGCGACTCACATTAACTATAGGGTGGCGACTGCCGGTTTATAATATATATATTCAGTTATAAAATCCTTGGTTATGAAAGAGTTAAGGTGATCAGATTTAAATCAACAAAACCCTTTAAATTTAGCAATTGCAGTTTGAGCAAGTCCACCTTATCTATGCATCCCCTATAACCATAATGATGACATCAGAGATGGCATCACTGATGACATCACTCGTGCTATCACTGACAACATCAATGTAGACGCTTTAAAATAAAAATATATTACGTTACACAAATGGTTTAAATTTCCTATATTAGTAAATAATTACAAAACTTAATTGGAGGGAAAGTACTTGCTTCTGGTACATCTATATCAGGTATTTCAAACATAATATAATAAGTATATGCAGTAATAAAACAATAATAAGAGTTAATAGAAATAGAAACATGTTAAATAGCAAGGGTTCTGAAATATTCAATGTTCACATTTAAATGTATAATAGTCCTAACTGTAATAACATTACATGAACACATTATTTTCTAAATTACACATTTTATAAAAAAAAAAAAATCGCATACAAAAGAAAGTATGTGAACATGTGCATTGTGATAACAGATAAACAAATAATTCAAAGTTTGGTAATATGAAAAAGAAATCAGTGACTTATGCTACATTATTGTATACAGTGGTCACATTTAAAGAAACAAGGTAAAACTACATTGTAGTGTGTAAGTACGAAATATGTACGTATATGTTATGTTAACAACATGTCATGAATGATTTAATCAGTGACGCCATCAGTGATGTCATCAACAATGTTGTGTTTGATGTAATTAGTAAAGGAAAAAAATACAACCCGCTATGGAAAAAAGGCCAATAGATTCCTACAAGGATAACACATTTTAACCACACAAAAACAGGTAGGCCAGCAAAGAACTCTGCTGCTCAAGAATGTTCTGCCGAGAATTAGTACAAGCAGAAGATTGTAAGGAAACACATCATCGCTTATGACATCACATATACAGTAAAAGCCTGCGTGGCTGGTTGGCGAGATCCTATAAATGAGTGGCCTGCTCCATAGGGGATACCAGGCTACTGTTGGTCCCAGCACCAGCTGTCCATCTTCCATCACGTGGGGCCAGCTCGACTCATCGTCTACAGGGAATGAAAGTCACTTTCCTCATTAGTTATTATTATAAAACAATGCCATTCTATCAATGTGGCAGGCACCAGGGAAGCTCTAGGACTGGCACAGAGGGAGTCTTAACATCATGCTGACCCACACGTTCTTCCCTCATTCCATATCGAACTATCCGCTTTGGACTATAATGTATTACTCCCTGTACCTCGTATTACATTTGTCATAATGAAATAAGTTGAACTGGTTGTGTTCCTTTAGATCTTTTATGACCACTGGGTTTATGGTTGGTGGTTTGTGGTCACTGGCTATCGTGGAATTCGGGTGTCATATCTCATGGCAGCCTAGGTGGGGTTCAGAGTCTGCTTTTGGGCCTGGCTTTGTTAGACGTACATTGTGAGGTGATGTCAGCACTGTGATCAAACGCTGCGCAACAGGGACACATAGTTAAGGTGGACTTGCTTGAAATGCGATTGTTGAATGTCAGGGGTTTTGTTGCTTTAAATCTGATTAACTTAATTCTCTCTTAATCAACTATTTATTTTACTGAAATGCAAATGATTGTTGCTATGTATTTTTCAAGTTAAATCTGATCACGGTAACTCTCTCCTAACTAAGGTTTTTTCACTGAATTTAAAGGGTTTTGTTCACTGAATTTCAAGGGTTTTGTTATACTATTCTTTCTTCAAGTCCAGTAGCCATGGGGTTCTTCCATGGCCACTGTATATGTTGCACCAATAGGCTTCTTTGGGGCCTACTAGCCATGTCCAGTAGTGGCCAGTGGGCCTGAAAGATATGTATAGTGGCCATGGCCAAAGGCTTTGGCCACCTAGTGGGTTCAAAAGAAACATATTTGGGGAACATGTACATGGCTGAAGGCCATGGCTAGTGGCCCAGTACTGTTTTAAATATAAAGTGGGCCTGGCCAAAGGCCCTGCTCAGTGGCCAGAGCTGAAGGCCCTGGGCCTGAAAGACATGCATAGTGGCCATGGCTGAATGCCATTGCCACCTAGTGGGCCCAAAAGAAACATATTGAGGGAGCATGTACCGCAGACAAAGCCGAAGGCCATGGCCACTGGCCATGGGTGAAGGCCATGGCTAGTGGTCTGCAAAAAAATATGGTATAACAAAACCTTTCAAAATCACTGAAAAAACCTTAGTTAAGTTGCAGTTAAATTTCTCATATTTAAAACAACAAAACCCTTGAAATTCAGCAGATGTGAGAAGTCATGACCAGCTTAACTTGGCGCGTTCCCCTTGCAATGCCCATGAGCATATACATATTATAAGCGAAGGGATTCACAATGACATACGAAATGGCATTATGGGGGACATCAACAGGAATGCACTAAGTTTAGCTGATCATGACTTCCTACATCTGCTGAATTTCAAGGGGTTTGTTGTGTTAAATCTGCGCAATTTAACTGCACCTTTACTAGTTTTTTTTTCCAGTGAATATGTATATATATCTGCTACGCATTTTTGGGGAACGTTTTGGCAAATTGTTCGTAACCTCATTGGGTCAGTCAAAACTGCCAGCTGCAGAGTGTACAATATCGTGAAACAGTAAAGGTGATGAAGGCTGACAATGCATGCTTCCTTATGAGAGTGCAGCAAAATCTGGAGTTATGCCAATTGTATGAGCCTGGAATTTACCCAAAACCAGTTTTCAATGAAGGTGATGGGCCTTTCCCCTAGCACCCGTGTAATGCCTTCGGGCAATAACTGGGTGTACATACATTTGCAGTTCTAGCCAAAAGTACTTTCTTAGAGTTCTTCATAAAAATAAAATCAGCTAACAATAGGAACCCTGACATTATAAAGGGAGTTGCAGAAATAGTCTCTTCCTCAGGACATTTCAAGTTTTGCTGGTTCAAAAGTGGGGCAGGTTTGTTGGCGAAATTAGTTTTTGATTGCAGCCAGGCTCTCAACAGGGCATCCTTTAAGTCTGTTCTTAGAATCAGGGTGGAATACCTAGAATATGATGGCACAATGACGTGACCGTGCAAACTAACGTCAAGGGCATTTGTTGTGGCTTTACGCCGGACTTCAGCCGACAAAAGTGTTACAGGAATTCTTAGACCACCGGAGCACAGAAAGATACTTCTAATGATCTGGCTAAATGTGTTACTGCTGAAGGCACACCCCAACTGGCTATCTTGGGGGAGGAACGTGTCTGTAGGTTTGGGTTTGACATGTTATGTTAAATTTGCCCAATGTCATTTATCTCAGAAGGTCATGGCTTTTATCCAAAATGTAATTACATTTGGTATGGATGTTATGTGCCTATTTATGAATCGCAATGACATTCACTTATAATGTCTGAGTTATGATATCTGAGAATTTGTAAAAGCTGCCTTCAAAAGATGTGCAAGATATTTCAAAAGGTTTAATGACTCGTTTTGAAATAGGATTTTTTACTAACAGCTTTACAATTTGTTATCAAGCTGCTGAAGTTTCCTAGAAGTGATCTTGTTTAGTAATTCTATTTTATTCCTTTTTGCGTAGGTAGTTCTGGGTATAGACTGTGATGTATTGCATTGTTTTGTAGTTCTCTTAATGGCTGAATAAAACAACTATTTCATTCAATTAATTAAACAGACCCACAATAGCCACACAACTGTCCCACACAGATCCGCAGAGATGCCCCATCAGGCATTGCCCTATTATCATATAAACTGGTCCCAGCATGTTTCAGACCTCTGCCTGAATAGAATGTTGTGACTGCTTGAGCAGTGAGTTTGAAAAGCTGTTCTTTTATGGAGGCGGTTAGCCATCTGTCAGTTAGAATTTTTTGTGCAGTTAGCATTCTTTTCTTTATAGGCCACTATTTTTTGGTCTTTCTCCTGCTTTTGACAGGTACTAGTCTTTGCTAGATAACAATGTTTGCTGAAAAGGCCAGCTGTTTCCTATTCTAGGAATCATCATTGTATTTTACTGGTACAAAAACTGAAAAGAGCAGGAAAACTCTAACCTTTGAACCAGAGTATTATTAAGACATGAAAAACGGTAAAGATTGTCCAGAGACCAAAATCATTTATAACAATGTATCAAAATGTATTTGAGGTGATACAAAAATTAGAAAATAGTAAATGAATTATAATTTATTAAACACTAGTCAATTTAACATAGCAGCACAGCAGCAAAATTTGCCTAAAATAGGCTAAAACCTCATTGACACTTGCCATTCATAGTACAACATTCAATCATGACTCAACATACAGTGACAGACATCCAAAATGCTAAAAGACAAAGGGCCTCATTACGACCCAGGCGGTAAGGGGTTAACGGCAGCGTTAACAGCGCCGACCCTTACCGCCTGAGTACGAGGTCCCTTAGCGCCATGGCGCTTTTAACACCTGCTTTTAGCAGGTGTTAAAATCCATGGCGCTAAGGGACCATGGAGTTAATTACGCCACCGTAATTTACGGTGGCGTAATTAACGCCTTCCCCACTCCCATTATACCCTATGGGGCAAAAATGGGAATGGGGAAGGGTAAATGGGGATTGGGGACTTACCGCCCCGCCAAGGTCGGAATGGGGCGGTAAGTCCGCCAACCACCATGGCGTAAACGTAGTTTACGCCATGGTGGTAAAGTCACGGCCCAGGCGGTAATTTACCGCCTGGGTCGTAATGAGGCCCAAAACGACTATACTAAAAACACTATGAATGGCAAGTGTGATCTACTTTGATTTCAATCTATTTTTTCATAATTTGTATTTATTTTATTGGGGGACAAAATATATGTTGGCCAAACACACTGAAAAAGAATCATCGGTATTAGGAGCAACATTGTAGAAAGTACAGTAGAGAACCAAGGACAACACTTCAGTGGACACCGACAGATAGGCAGGTATAATCAAAGGCGGCTTTCTTCTAAAAAGATGCACAAGGTATTGTGGGAGAGGTATAAGCCCCCCCATTGAATGGTGGTCTTGTGTACCAAGGGCACCAAGGGTGTGCAGGAGTGAACAGTGGTACACCAAATTAAAGACGGCAGAGAGGTCGAGTAGGATAAGGCTACAAGAGAGTTTACAACAGTGAAAGGAAGTTTACAACCTAGAGAAATTAGGATTGTTTCAGTAGAGTAGCAGCTCTGACATTAGTGTATTAGTGTTGGGGTAGGTGAAGATCTTATTAAAGACTAATCTTTCATTGATTTTATAATAGTAAGAAGATGAAGGGCTGCTATATGCTTTCTGTCTTGCAAGAACAGCAGAACCCTTCCCTGGAAGTCTTGGAAGGATAGCTCAGGGGCAACGTGCTGGCTTTGGAAGCAAGACGCCACAGAGCACCACAAGTTAAATCCCTGGGTCCACGCTTAGAAATCTCTGGGTATTAAGCGCGTTATAAATAACCTATCATATCATAGAAAATGTACATAGGGTGTCAGTGAGCACGGAGATAGATAAGAAGAGAATCACATATGGATATAGTAGCTAGTATTTCGTGGGCGTAGGCCTGCAAACTAATTGAAAACAATGTATTTTATTGGATTGTTTTCAGTGTGTTTGCCTGTTTATTTGATATAACTAAAGTGCACTTTAACAAATTTTGGTGCTAAAGGTGACAAAAGAGAATGGACCAAAGAGTTGGTTACAGGACATGGACAGAGAGATTTTCAAAGACTTCCTGATGGCTAGGCGATCACATAAGACATGATTGAATGCTGGAAGGGCGTTACAGACTTTCCTGACATGAATGGAGAAGGAACTATCAGTAACATGGCATTCAGTAACAATCAATGAAACCTAGCTGAGTGGAGCCAGCCAACCAGTGGGTGAGGAACTGAGGCTATATTTGTCGGTATATGCTTGCTCACAATCCCCGCTGTCCACTCTGTCCTTAAAACCCAGAGCCCCCTGTCCATTTTGTGCACCCTATATGCAACTTACTAACTTACATTCCCTCTACTACCACTCACTCCAGCTCCTCATTTGTCCATCCACTGCCCACCATGCAATCTTCACCTCACTGATGATGCCTGACTATGCTGAACCACGTGTCCTGGGATGCTTTGGTACTCTTGTTCAGAGGAGAATGGCCTAGCCTTTTGGTGCTGGACTGCTCAAGTGGGTTGACCCAGAGTGATATGCAAATAGATATTTCATCTCTGAAACGTGGTTGTAGACCCTCCTGAGTAGGCACCTTATCATAGAGTAGGTCATTTGGCCGTGTTTCTTCTCGTTAGACGGGCTCCCAGACCTTTCTGCAAATAAAATAGAGACAGTAGCCCTTTTCTGTTTCACCAACCGCATTTTTTTCTTTTTTTTTAACGAGAAATCAGTACCTGCAAGATATGTGCAAGCCGTTTTAAATATATATAATGCACTATTATCACTCCAAACATCACCCCGGGGTGATAATAGGCTTAACTAGGTACATCTGGCAGAGGGCGTTAGTGTTTGTGGCCTTGAACAATACCACCAAAGCACTTGCTTTGCTGTGCCTACAAAGGTTTAGGCAAGAGGGCCGTTATAACTGAAGCCCACGTAGACCCTGGTAGTTAACACTACAACAGCATTTAGAGACGACTCAACAATCATGCACTATAATATTGCTACCTTGAAATTGACAAATGCAGTATAATGTAAAAGGAGAAACCAAAGACAGGCAAGAGACCAGGAAGGAATGCTTTGCCATTTAAATGTGTCTGATAGAGCTCCACCTCTGCAATTGAGTGTGCTTATCAAGGTGCGGGTATGCTATGTGCACGGGAACGTAAAGAACAGTACTTGAAGGTAGATTGCAGAACTACTATTTGTGAAAGTGGGACATGCAAGTGCTTTGTATGGATATAAGCATTGGCTTCTATATGGAACAACAAAGGGAACACTATATAGGCATCCATTCCCTTATTCCACCCTTCTCTCTCTCTCTCTCTCTCTCTCTCTCTATCTCTCTCTCTCTCTCTCTCCAGTTTTCTACATCCCTTCCAATGGTATCTAGTAATGATTCCCACCGGGAGGATAACACGAGGGAGTATGAAAATTTCAGGTCAATCATTTTGAGCATCTCCCCTAGTAACATGCTCAGTGCCTGATTTACAAAATAGTTTTTAATAGCACAATCCCATTGGAACACACTTTGTAAATCAGGCCCTGGATGTATCGATTTACTCTTTGATTGACACTTTTACTATGCAAAGACATCAAGTTTGAGCATAAGTTATTTGGGAAAGATTGAACTACCAAATGTGTACCTTTTTGAAGATATTATATATATGAATGTAATTTTTTGTTGCACTTCAACTGAACAGTGGTCCAAAAATAAATGAAAGCATTTCAAATAAACTACAAGGTAAACACGTATCAACTTCGATGAATGGGAGGTATTTTAAAGCAAAATTAATTGTATTTTTAAATGATCATGAGCGCTATGATCTATCGATAAGC
This sequence comes from Ambystoma mexicanum, assembly GCF_040938575.1. Taxonomy (NCBI): domain Eukaryota; kingdom Metazoa; phylum Chordata; class Amphibia; order Caudata; family Ambystomatidae; genus Ambystoma; species Ambystoma mexicanum. The sequence goes on from NC_090927.1 coordinate 594,680,651, forward strand.
AATGAAGTGAAAGCATGTCTTTGGTATCAAACATTTCAAACAAATCTACAATAGAATAAGAAATAGTGTGTCAAGGGGGATAACCATCCCAAGCACACATGTGCAGATATTCAAATGATAGACTATCTTTGTACCAATCAACAGACTCACCAGACAAAACCCTGATGCTACTACACAGATGTGTATATCAACTGTACTGCAACCTTTACACAAATCAGAAAGGAAAGCCAGCGCAATGGACATGCACTGTGCTGTATTTCTTTTGGGGCTTCTGCATGTATTTTGCCCCTAGAGAGGCTTTAAGAGGGTTGCCCTGAAACATAGAGTACAATGGTGATATGTTTCTTTACAGAAAAAGCAAAATAAAAAACAACATATCGAATCTACCTTTTCCATTATTTCCAACAAGCAATTTTGGAAAGATGAAACTTAGAGTAAACGTATGTTATTTTGGACCACAATTAAGGTTCGGCCAGGCTGAGGGCGACACAAAATAATGGCAGAACTGCATTACTACAAATTGTCACTATTAGGTTTAATGAGACTAAGGAGAGCGAGTATGAGGTTACACAGAGCAGCACGTCAGAGCAGTCCACATCCAGGGCAGTGCAAAATGAGGTGAGGAAGATCCACAAATGAAATCATCCACTCAGACTGCTGGAAAGTAAATGGGATTCCAGAACCGCCAATGGCGTGCAGCAGGCATGCGACCCAGCAATTCACAACACTCAAGAAGGAGAATTTCAGAGAGGAAAGGAGAGAACACATGTTTACTCACTGGCTGATGTGCCAGTTGAGGATCTGTGTGGGAGTGTAAAAGGTAAGATGAAAAAAATAGCAACTTTCAGGAGAAAGAATCTGTTGTGTAAGAAGCTACTTGTTGATGGGAAGCTCACAATATTGTTTGTCCATGATCTTAGAACACTATTTATGATTGTCTTAACATAATGATATGTGAAGTGTGAGTGTTTCTGAAGATATTCTAAAGCTATTAAGCAATTCAAGAAATCCAGCTGGATTGATCAAAGTGGCCCCTCTAGGCATAAAGGTTTTGGTATAGGATTATTTTTACAGCACAATGGCAGATCAACCTAAACAAATGAGTGTTGGATGAGTTAATCGCTACCCTGTTACCTACCATCAGAGGAAAATCCCACATACTCTAGAATCCAAGACAGGTTTCCTGATGGTTGCATTATAGTTAAGGTGAATCAATAGGAAATGTGACCATGTCATGTCTAATAACCTTTGAGCCTTAAAATAGATCAGCACGAAATTTTAAAAATGTAATTTGCGCCCTGGGCCCGCCAAAACTGGAAAACCGTGTGCACACCTGTGTTACAGTTCAAACGATATAAATAGTCAAAAAAGGGTGTGCTTCTCACTTTTCCATTCTTTTTACCAAAGGGAAAATGTCACCTTTTGGCTCAGGTTCACAGCCCAACCATGTCATCAGTGTGCTGAGGGACAGCGCAATGGGCGCCTCATACTTAAGGTGGCGTAGCTTCCAGCAACTGCAGAATTTCAGGGGGAATTACCATACGGAGCATAGACCTAATATTAACCAGGCGAGAAACATTCTAAAATAAAAAATGCCTGCATGAATAAGCAGACACAGTTGTTCACATAGGAAGTTATAAGAGTTTACTGCTGAAAGGCCAACACCTTCCCAGGATCTATGTTCATAATGCCTTTTTCAAGACACCTCAGAATTCACTTTGTTTTATTCAGAAGAATGGAATGCTTTTTTGGCTAAATGATGGTACTTGAAAACTAATTTGCTGCGTATGAATTTCGTTGGAATTCATTAGCAAATACATATATTTTCAAATGCTAAATGATACGACTATTGCATCACTCAATTGAAATCTGAAAGTCATGTTCTACCTGCATGACATCACACGCCCGGGCAACACAGCATTTGGTCTGCCTTTCGGGCATCTTTTTAGACCTGATTTGTCCGAGTATGTGGAATGCTTGGCACAACTCGATACCAAGATGCCACTAACGGACACGACAATGTCATGTGACAGCAATTGCTGTGACAAAGAAAAAGGCTCACGCCTGCCTCCCCATCTGAGATAAGTGCCGTGATCAGCAGTTCACCTCTTAATGTCAGAGGGTGTGGCCGTGTTTTGTGACCGTCCTGTAGATGCTGGCCTATAAAACTTCGTTTAAAAACACTCTAAAGAAACTCAGGATGGTAGGGAGAATGAGCAGCTGAGGTGCGTGTCGGAGGGTGGCTCTATTTTAGGTATTTTCTTGTTTTGATGGCTGATGCTGGGACACATACTAGGACGTTTGAGGACTGTGGAGGAAAGTGTAATAAAGCCTTATGCTAGACATTCAGGATGCATCACTGAAGTACAGACCAGCTGTAGTCTAGGTTTACAACAGAAAGTGGGTATTTCTTTCTTTCAGGAGCAAGGGATAGAGGTAAATGAGGACGGCAGGAGGCCAAGCATTTTTTTTATCAATCAAAGGGAAGATTTGCTTATGCTGATTGTCTTTGGTTTCTTCACATTTCCACTCACTGTGCTGCTGCTCCATGGATCAATTGCAGGGGGTGAAAAAGAGGTGCAATGGGGTCGTAAGGTTTTAAATATTTAGATGAGTTCCAATCAGCCATAGTGTGCTTTTCACCTTAAGTGACATCATAGACACCCGGAGATTCACACACTTAAGTTTATCAGGTGTTACTCCAAACCTTTCGGTGGAATAGAGTTGCATTCCTGATAGTTACCCATGTAGAAACTAATATAACCTGTTGTTGTGTTTATCTCATTGTGTGCATTTTCTGTAATTGAGGATGTGGATTAATTGGGAGGTATTTCCTGGTAAGTGGAACAGTTGTACAATGCAGACAGCCAAACGGACAGATAGACAAACTCTCTCCCACAAAAACATGAATACTTCACTGATAGTCCAGGTTACGGGAGGTTGACATTCTGAGGACAGATACAGAGAATATCATTAAGGGAATTGCAACTCTAGCTTGTGGAGTGCATGCCGATTTATAAATTGTATGACACACTGGCCCTTTTTGCTTTAGTTCAAAGCATGGCTGACGGAGGACAGTGACTCTCCCTGCTAAACCCATGTTTTTGCATGACTAGCTCCACCCATTCGTCTACCTATTTGCTGCTTTCTCTATAACCACGTTCGCCCAAGTCCTGCATGTTTAAACTGAACAGTGAAAACCACTGCTTGATTTAGCAGGTGGGCACAGACAGATGTCAGGTGTTGTTGAAATATTATTGTCAACACACGCTCACAACAGCTGCTAGGGCCTCCCTAACGCCATACGTGGGACAGGCAACTCAGGGGAATGTACATCAAACAGTGAGATGGGGAAAGGCCAAAGGTTTTCTTGAGTGTTTGGAAGCAGGTCATGAGAGGAACTGCCCCCCCCCCCCCCCCTGGTCACTGATGGGCTGACGACTGTGCTTGACCCAGCCAGGCGGTGCAGGGAATTCACCTAATGGTAGTGCTTCTTCTAAGCAAACTCCCACTTTTCGGATGCTTTTCATATCTTAATGTTCTAAAGAGATGCCATTTCTGCCTCTTGACCTGGGGGCTGGTGACAAAGTGGGAACGCCCAAGTGGCATTCTAAATACGGGCCTACTTTTCATAAGGGCAGCCATGGGGGGAGTCCAATTAAAAAGGAAGGTATTTGTTAGAAAAACTCAGGTTAACAGAAAATGTACTAAATAAATAAATCAAGAAATAAAAACAAGGTTGATCAATGTTTTAATTAATGCGTTGTATTGTCCAAAAAGGTGTTGCAATGGTCAAGAATCTCGGCACATCCCTCTTCGTTTATATCACATTCATTAGTGTAGCATGGTTTTCACTTCACTTCACTTCTCGGAACAAAGCTGACCAATATGAACTGATCAACCACTAATGAACTGTGATCAAGTCAATATCTAGGATGAATGTATAGAGCAATATTAATCCATGCATGACACAAATAGTTATGGTAGAAGGCAGGAAAAATAACTTTTATGACAACATCAGACATTATTGGTGCAGGCCTTTGTACATTAACGATGGCCCTGGTGCCATTACCACCAGATCCAGCCTAGCAGATCTGGTTTTATTGCTGCAGGCACCCCAGGTGTTCAGTCTGAAAACCTGGGGTGCTGACAGCAATGTATATTGTTTGAATGCATGGAATGTGCTTTCGGATTCCGTTCATTCAAAGGGGAGGGAAGGGAGCAGAGACCAGAGGCAAGGGCGTCTGGAGGAAAGATGCTGGGGGGTGTGTGTGTGTGTGCAGCCTTTACGTTTGCTCAAAATGCGCATTTGGATTGTGGGATTCTGCCCGCGATCCAAGCATCCTGATTGGCTGCCTCCCTCGTCCCATTTGCTACTACTCAATTAACCACCAGTGGCTTCACTTACATGTTTTAAACTGCAAAGTGATGTACTTTGTTGTATGCATTTGCATTCTACTAGGCCACGTTTCAATGTTGACTTCTTCAGTCTGTTTCTTGAGTGGCTGCTTAGAGAAGCATTGACATGTTTACATTATTTGCATATTTCATTCTTTCTTTAAAAAAATATGTGCGTTTACGTGAGTTATTTTTATAGCAAGGAATACATCTTGGATGCTATTGTCTCGGACTAAATTCCAGCCCATAACGCTGTGTGAATATTCTTGGGTATTTTCTCAAATATAAAACGAGAAGGAACAAGGTTGACACAGGAGGAGGTGGTGGAACCTTTTCCAGGGGTACAGTAATGCCTAGCAGACCTGAAATCACCACAGTGAAACGCCCCACCTCTACAAAATAATGTGAATGTCTTGGAATGTGTTATTTCAAAGTGAAGACTGTTTAGTGTTGTGGTTGGATGATAGCTGTGACAGGTGACTTTTACTTTCCTTGGCGTTATACGATAGCAAGAAAAAGAATCGTTCTCTGGGTGCAAATCAGGTGAAGAAGAAACTCCTCACTGCGTGTGTGTTAATCAACTCTTCTAAGAGAACAGCCATGATGCAGTACATGCTGAGAGAGAGTAGGCGAGGTACATCGGTGTCAGAGACGGTGGCCGTGCTTCATGTTTGGAACAGAATGTGCAAACAGATATAGCAGTGCCTTTTCACTTGCAAGCAGTAGGGTGCTGAATGGACACTATGACACTTGTCTAGCTCATGAACAGTCAATCTTACAGATGTACTGTAGTGATAACGATAACACTGTGGGACGCCCTGCATCCTTACAGAATTGTCACGCTAACACTTGCATGTGGATCTAAGTTGGGTGGGCAGATTGACAAAAAAATCAGCCTGGCATAGGATTTATTGGTATTTTGAACCTTTGCCCTAGAGCGGCCAGGATGGGTTTGTAGGCATATTAAAAAATGCAACTTTCATTATTGTATGCATGAAACAATTGTACACTCCGTAAAAGCACATTAAACAATTTCCACACCATTCACAGTTCCTCAATATGCCAAACAGGATCATAGCAATTTAAGTATCTCAAATACAATCTTTAACATTGAACAAAAGGGTCCCTGTGTTTAATTTATTCAACAGAACACTCAACTACTGCGGCAGGACCTTAGCTCATGTACAAAGTGTATTTCTTCGATAACATGTCACGTGAAACAAGTTTCTGCATGGGCTAATAACAGTAAGTAACATAAAGCAGATCTACTTTGTCTGAAAAGCTTATTCAAAGTTATTGGCTTTAAAAACAATAGCTTCCATGTTCCTACATAAGACAAAAAAGAAGAAAAGGCATTAACACCTGAACTTCTCGAAGATAACAATTCTGATTTCTTCGCAATCAGCCCAGCATATTTTCAGTGACAGCAGCATTTGTAGTATAAAACAAGTGGAAACATGATGACGTAACTTCAATGTAACAATTGTTAATGCTCAGCAGCATTTTGAATATGCAGCAATGGAATTATAAGCCCATTTGAACCTTCTGTTTGAACACACTTCCTCTCTCCTGGCCTCAGGATATTTCATACAAGAACCCATAACACTTGTCTCGTCATTAACCAGTATTGCATCAGGATGATCAAAATAGCCTTCACACCTAATGGCTTTTAACATTCTCGGTATATAGCAAAGCCAGTATATTTTATTATGAAGGCCAGAATGAATTACATATTTTATAATATCCTGGGTTAAGCAAGCCTTGGAATGATGCCAAATCATGACCGTGGGCCTCATTACGACCCTAGCGGAAGACCATGGTGCTATTAGCACCATGGTCCATGCCGGTAAGTTACCGACCTCGCCATGGAGAAAGGGGAAATTACCAGCCCATTACAAGGTTGGCGGGGCGCTAATTCCCCCTTCCTCCATGGCCCTTCCCCATTACCATTTTTGCCCCATAGGGCTCAATAGGAATGGGGAAGGCGCTAAGTACGGTGCCGCAAATTGTGGCACCGTAATTAGCACCAAGGTCCCTTTGCGGGTCCCTACTTTAACAGCTGGTCTACACCAGCCGTTAAGGTCGGGTCCTGCAAAGGGACCTCGTAATTATGCGCTAATAGGTTAACGGCACCGCAGCCTTTTACGGCGCCGTTAACCCATTAGCGCCTGGGTCGTAATGAGGCCCCGTTTCTCTTAAAACATTGAACCGCTGTGTTGCTGCATTGAACCTGTTTGCCACCTCATTGTTCTAGCAAAGCACGTCACCTGTATGACTCAAATACCAGTTCACTGCTGTGGACTCTTTTGAACTGCTGTTTCTCCAAACAGCACCTCAAACATCCATGATTGTCCCTAACTCGACTGTCAAACCGACCCTGGTGGCGCCTTTCGAAACACAACATGCTAACACTGCATTGAACTGCATGGAGCTTAACATTGAAGCCAACTCGAACCCAGCTCACTGTCTGGATCTTCATGACATGCTTCACTTGAGCCCAGTTCGACCCAAAAGCAGATCACAGAGAAGCCCAGCTTGACACTGTCCAAAAACCCGGGACTGATTAAGGTATTTCTGATAGGCCCTCCACCTTTGGGCCCATAGTGACTGATAAGTCACCATTTTGTGCTTCTCCCAAATATACATGCTTTTAAAGTGACGCTGTTGCAATAGCTTCCTCTTCACCTATTCTACACTACGTACAGTGCCTGCATCTTCATGTTTTGTATCTTCTGTGTTCTTTTTTTTACAGGGTATCTTTTTTGCTGTTTTTTTTTTAAAGTCAGATATTTTGCATATTGTGTGTTTAATTAAAGTATTCATTTTTATATGGCCATTCCTTATTTTAGAGTATTTTACTGATGCTCTTTGGGTTGCTACTGCTCATCCTAGGTTTCCACAAAAGAAAAAGGAGGTATATCTCTTCACTGTGCCTGTTTACATTTTGTGACTGGGATCACCGTTGGTATCTAGTAGTGTGAGTGCTGAGTAGGCAGTTTAGCCACTACTCACCCCTGTGCAACTGGAGCAGTGTGAGGCTTAGTAGGTCGTATAGCCACTACTCATCCCTTTGCCCACGCACAGCAGTAGGATTTTGTCACAGCTATCCTCCAACCACACCACTAGCCTGGAATATACAATCATCCCAGACAACTTAGTAGTAGAGCTAATAAGTGAAATTGGACAAAGGGATGTTAGGGAGGATTACGTGCCTTTCTTATATATAGGTACATATTTACCTTCCAACCTTACACAAGGAAATATGCTGGAGTCATACACTGTATTGAAAGATAATTAAAACGGTGGGCACCATAGATCAGGCATTCAACCATAAAAGTCCAGTGAGACAGCAATTGGAACCTGGAATGTTCCTGGATGCTTACTCTGTAAGAGCACACCCGATCTCTTCAACTTCTATGTATGTGGTTTCACATCTTAACATGATAAGCAAGTCTGTAATGCCCCTCTCCTTTAAAATGTCATCTTCATTAAGCCAAGAGCCACTGAAACACCTCACCTGTTCCATCATATGCTTACATAAAATGACTCATCCACTGTTCTAGTAAAGTGTGGATGGCATTTCATTAGGGCTTGTATATTTTTGTTTGTGTAGTACTATCAACTTCTAGAACTCGACAGAGTGAAGCCTTGAATAGATCTCGTTTGGGAATCTTACCCAAGGTTGCAGACTTATGCCCTATATTTTGTTGAAGGGTCTGTGACTATTTGTGGGATTACATCACTTCTCACCAGGGGGCAACCTTTGCCTGTGAGCCTGGGGAGGTGAGCCCGCTACACAATTCCCTGGCTAAGGGTAGAGACAAGTTGGACTTCACCGGTAGAGACTTCCCCCCTGGGAAAAGGAAGAACAAATATACATTTGTTATTGTCAACCAAATACATTTTAGTGTTTATGAAAGAAAACTTAAAGAAAACAAGGACGAAGAAGATCATTGTAAACATACAGAGTATGATTCCAAAAGAAAAGAAGGACTTTGATAAGGTACTGGGGAAGCCCCATGAGAACGTCATAAAATTGAGAGATGGGGCTGTGGGATAAGAGAGACCCACTGAAGGAGTTCGGGACACACAGCATCTGATAAGAGAAAGAGAGTCGAGTGAAGCCTCCAATGCAAAGCATTGGGAAAGGGAAGAAGTGCAGAAAGCTGAGGTGAAGAGAGGACGCACTGAGAGGCTTCCGGAGTCAGAATGGAGGACAAGTGGTGGCGTGACTGCTAGCCATGCACTGTGCACCAGTAAGTCCATGAACAATGCTGATACCACATTTGCAGAGGTGTTACAGAGTTAAGCAAGCACAGGAAGAATGGATAAGTAGTTTGTGCTAGTCCTGAAGAGGCAAGATGCCATTCTGATGCAAGGAGAAGATCCTGGTCTATTAAGGACCCCAGTGAATGTATCCCCACAGAATACAGGTAACAGGGAAGATGGGAGACCCATGAGGAAGACTGAAGCGAATGGGAGAATCGTTACTAGAATGCTTATACTAGTCACAGTGAAAACAATGCATTGAACATACTTGGAGAGAGTGAGAATCATTACTGGAATGCTCAAATTCTGTGGGATATTTTGACCCACTCAGATGTGCCTCACTACATCACTTTACTGCAATGGTGACAGAAACAGCCCAAAATGACCACGCTGACTCCTGTGCATGGCGAAATCTTTAAAACTGTGTTTGTGTTACAACCAGAAACAAGCTGCACACCCAGCCACACACAGTTCAGGTGGGGTGAAAACAGAGTCCTCACCGCAGGAGCATGCCAGTGGGTTCTGCCACAATCAATCAACATGGAGCAAAGTAAATGAAGCAGCATGATTGTGGCGAAAACCCGAAAATGCCTTTTAAAATGACATTTTCTTAAGCTTAAAAAGTGCTGTTATGGCCCTAAATCCATTCAGTTCTCACAAACCTCTATGATCAAAAAGGCCCTGAAATACTCAGGATCATCAATTGTGGCTCAGAGGAACCAGGCCTCATTTGAATGACAGCTCCTGGCAACAGTATCCTTTGAAAATCAAACCAGGGACTCTGTTTTCATTTTTCCAGGGGAAACACGGCTAAAACATTGTAACAAGTATCAGGAATCAGCTGTCCAGTGAAAGACTCAAAACAAATGCTTTATACATATATCCATGCTGCAAACCATTCCAGCACTCAAGGAAATGACTAGAGCTGATTAAAATGGGTATTTGCTGCAGAGGAAAACCGAATTTAAAACAATAGGTTAAATGTGCTTTTTCCTGAATGAAGAGCAAAATCACCTATTTTAAAAGTACAGCATTGTGTAAAGGCTTGATTATTTAAGAAATGTAAAAGGATTTGTAATGGTAAAGGCACACTTATAAACTGTTTTAATTCTATATGTTTAAAGTTAAGATTTAAAATTGTAAATCAAAGCTAAACCTAGTCTGAATGGCAAACTATAGTTACAAGAAAAAACAAAACTTGCCCTGTCAGTGCTGACCCTCAGAAAGGATGACACCTCAACTGCTGGAACAGGAAAAGGCTAATTGCTGGCTGGAGGCTTGGAATCCCCAGTACAATGGCACCTTTCAAGTCACATTAGACATTCGTCTTTGCCTCAGGCCAGGACAATAGGAGGCTAAGACACTCACCCTTCCAGTGGGAGAGGCTGGAAGCTTCACTCTCAAGCAAGGGGGCCCCCACCCTGCTTCAAAGGATTTGACACTTGCTTACAGTTGAATGAAAGAAAGAAAAACTGCTGAAGTGACAATGGACTTCCTTTTGGTTTTAAAATGACTATTTTGCAATTGGACTTCAAGACATTTAACTTTGCCACAAGAAGGAGGAAAATGAGAAAAGGGCAGAATCCTAAATCTAAATTTATGTTATTCATTTGAAAACTGGTAGAGCTTCTTACTGCGTAAGGAACAGAAGTTATAAAGAAGGACCAATTGCGCGAAAAGTATTAATGTTGCAAACTTAACATGGTGTACACATATCCCAGGGGTAATTGCGCATCTGTGTACAAAATTGGGAAATGTTAGGCCAAATCTTTCATGGTTAAAATTGCCAAATGTTGCAGAAAGCCTCAACCAAGTCTCACAGATTTGGGACTTGGATTGAAATGTGACCCACGAGATATGTAACATGTGCATCTGATTTTCGTAGAGGTCATAACTACATTAATATGTATTTGTGGGAAAGTTAGATTTTGGTCCCAATAGCTTTGGGAGGTTTCCAGACATTGTAAAGAACTCCATCAAACATGACATCCCTTTCTGTCATCCAATCAGCGAAAAGCAAGGCAGAGATTATGCTTTGGCCCAATCCTAGCAGTAGGGGTGTGGACAGTAGGCTTGCCCATGCCATATCATTTAGTGATGTCATTTGGCATGATACATAAGGGAACCTCACAGTACACACACACTGATTCCTGACTTCATCCTGATTTCTGCGTGGCGCCCTGTTCCTGAATTCTCCATCCTTGTTCCTGATTCCTGATTTTACTTACAAAGCCAAGGCCTCAGCATTGCTGAACTCCTATTTCAGCTAAGCCCAAATTCTGAAGAAATTCCAAAACCCCAGGAAAGCATATTTATCCAGCTGGCTTGCTACTACTAATGGCTTGCCTGCAGCAAACTCGCCATCCCACTGATATCCAGTCTCTAGTAACCAGAAGGGCCAATCCAGTCCATTCCAGTGCAGTCCAGGTGACCAGAACCGCCCAGCTGACCGTATCCCACCAGATATGCCCTGCTGTCCTTGGTTAGACTGATCCGTGTGATGACCAGAACCCTTGACGGTCCAAAATCTTAAATTAAAGTGGACTGTAATTATTAATAGGAAGCATAGAAAATGTTTTGTTCTATCCCAATCTCTAAACCCTCCAATCCTTACCTTAATAACTTGTCACATTGTCAAAATCCTTATTGCTATCCTGTCTTTGATCTATTTTGCTAAGCGCCATTTCTTTAGTCATTTTCATCTTGTGTAAATCTTAACCCATCCATCCTACTTCGAGTGATCCGACTGGTTCCGCCAGGAGAGGACACTGGGGATTTGGTGTTGAAGTCATGAATCAACTCCAGGCCTTACTTTGTCCCTCCTTGGTATTCTAGCCAGAATGCTGTAGTCATAGAGTAATACTATAGTCAATATTTTCTTGTCCAAACTGAGTTCTTTTCGGTTTTCACTGCCCGATTTTTCTAAAAACGTCTCTCATTCCACCTTGCATATCTTCCTCAGTTTAATAGCTAGAGAATTAATTTCAACTCTGACTTATACATAAGACCCGTAGCTACATCCCAACACAAAAACCGCCAAAACAGTGTATTTCAGCCATCTATCTTAAAAACCGTTTAGTGAATTTTAGGCAGGAATTCCCAATTCTGCGACGTTTTACACATGTGATTTTCAATTTAAATTATTTCCAAACTTCCATTAAGATCCGTTAAGATCCAAAGTGTTTACTTTTGCTCATACTATAGCTTATGATTGTTACCATCTTTCCCATGTTGCTCCCATAGAAATTTATATTGATTTGAAGCTTTTTGCACACTTTTCATTGTTTTGACAAGCCATTTTCGAATGACATTTTGAAAAGTGTAAGATTGCATACCCGTTTTTCTCTCTTGTTTGGGGAGGGAAGGGGGTATTTAAATCCTGCACACTGTTCTTTATTCCTGAATACCTGCTGCTTACTCACTTCTGTTTAGAATTGCTTATTTGTGGGTTGAGGAATATTGCAGGGGGAAATCCTAATCTAAGTGCTATCTTTCAAACAAGCCAAAACTGTTCTTTTCTCTGTGTTTTATATTTTGTGTTGCTTAAAGTAAATTTAACTGCCTTACATACCTTTCTATCTGTTATGGTCCCCACATTGGTGATTGCGGCTCCCTATTACAAAGTAGATGTTTAATTTGAATTTTAAATAAATAAATGTCACCTTTACCAACCAGCCTTATTCCTGGTCCATTGTGACTTGGGGGGTATTTTGAGAAGGGGTGTGATATGAGTGGTATATCACTCAGAATATTGAACCTATAGACATAATAAAATAAGTATTTCATGTGTGCACTGCATGCTAGGCTGAGAACAGGGTGAATTGCCTGATTGAAATCCTTCAAAATTCACCTCAGTCATGATAAAGTATTGAGAATACTTGAAGAGAGTGAGAATCGTTACTGGAACACTCATACCCATCCCAGTCCAGATATACTAATTAGAATACCTGAAAAGAGTGGGGATCATTACTTGAACGCTCATACCCATCCCAGTCAGGGTAACACATTGAAAGGGGAAGAGAATAAAGAAAGAAGAGGAAGCAAGTGAAGGAAACCATTGAGACCTGGAAGAATCCAGCTTCTGAACTGTATGATTTGATGAGAGTGGTTGCTAAAAGCTACTTACGAATCCTATATTGAACTGAACTTGGTGAAACACCCACCATACGGGAGAAGGGAGACACTCTCCTGTGCCTTAGTTGCTCTAATAGTCATAGGGTCAGGATAGGTTAGTTTAGGACAGTAGAATGAATCTGATTTTGGATACCTTTTAGGTCTGAGGTCAGGTTCACTAGAAGCAGCATGCCCCCGGTTTGTTGACCCTGTTTACATTTTTGGTCAACTAGTTGATATGTTACAGCACCCATTTAACTGGATCACATTTTCTGAAGTAGAAAGATATAATATCTATTAAAGAAATCAATCTATGATTGGTTTGTCAATGAATTATTGAACCCAGCAGTATTGCAATACAAAATTGAGATTATCACTGGCTCATGTATAGCATAACATGAGCCAGTGATAAGAGTATAGTGACACATTGCTTTGTATATGGGATTCAATGGCCGGGCTGCAAAGTGTCTCCAAGAGGTCCATACTGCCCGCCACCACCCTATGGCACTATGATGCACTAATGCAGCAGTCATGACAGTTTCCCTAGTATGTCAACATGCTTACCTATAGCACAATCAGTCAGGGTATCTCTCACTTGACTCTTACCCCTACATGCTTTTGTTCCCTGAAAGCTAAACATTGACATGTCATTGTTAATGTAAGGGTCAAGTCAGTCTACCATGTTCAATATGTCATACAACTACAAATCAAAATTCTAAGGACAGGAACATCTCTATATATTGGTGATGATGAAAACACCAGGTTTGCCATTTCCACAATCTGGGTACCTTCTATCCCTAAATACTCTAATACAAGCCATATTGGTCGTGAACAACATGGTCTGCTGGTTATGTGAACAGGCACTACCTTGATAATAATATTACATTTCATGATAGGGTTTGTAGATGTACCCTAAAAGGACCACTTAGATCAAACGAGCTGCATTGCATGAATTCCCAATAGCTTTAGAATATTTTTGGCAATACAATAACTTCTGCTAGTAATGATAACACCATGCCCTCTAAAACTTGGCCTGCTCTTTCACACCCAACACACTCTTCAAAAAATCAACATATGCCTACCAGGCACCAACATTAGGCCTGCGTTAGGGTTTATAAAATGAACATATGTTAATATTAGAGGCACTGCAGTTTCAGTTTGTCCCATCCTTTTTTAGCAACCTGTCTTAAAGGTGTTGGCTGTGCATGGAGATGATAAACAGAACATAGAGGCGGGGTGACTGTTAATTTGGGAGTTACCCAAATAAAAACTGCTTTGTAGATGTAGTTTTGCAATGTCAGTATAACAAGTTCTTGAACTCCCTTCTCGGACTATCTCATAATTTGTGTACATTTCCATTTGCAGGCTACCACGATCATTCATTTTGACCATCCGTCTCTTGCTCAATTCTTGGACAGCAGTAAAACATATTGGCCCTCATTACGACCCTGGCGGAAAGTGACTGACCGGACCGCCACAGCGTAAATAGCGTTTCCGCCATTGCAAGAAGGAGCAAAGTGCGGCCCATTCCGACCCATCGGGCACGAGCACCACGGCATGGCGGAAGTGCAAAGTCCGCGATGGCGGAAATGACCCCAAAACGGCCCACACCGCCGCCGTACGGCGCCCTAGGTGCAATACCGCCACCCATCACAGCGGACACCGCAGTGTGCGCCTACCGTAAAGTACGGTGACCGGAAATATACGGAAACGGAAGTTAAAACACGGGCCCGGAACGGGAAACAACCCGCCGTACACCTATAAAACCACTAAAACCACACAACCACTAAAATCACCACCCTGAGACACAACCCAACCCGTCATCCACCCTAGCGAAACCAAGAAAAATGGGAAAAGTAGCGAAGAAAGCGTGCGACCGCAAGCGGCAGGTCCACTTCTCCCGTGAGGAACTCACCGTGCTAACAGAGACCCTCCAGGAGAATGCTGCCGTCGTCTTCTCCACGCAAATGACCAGGACGGCACTCGCAAACAAGAAGGCCATATGGGCTCTGGTGGCACAGCGGGTAAGTGCGGTGGGGACCGCACCCCGCACCCCACAGCAATGCCGTAAGCGATGGGACGACCTGCGGATACGCGTCCGCAGCATACTTTCTGCCAACCGCAACATTGCCACAGCCACCGGGGGAGGGTCGGAATCACCAATCAAGCTGACCCCCTGGGAAGAAATCTGTGCCTCCACCATCGGAATGGAGAGCATAGAGGGAGTCGGAGGGATGGAGAAAGGAGTGCAGACATCCGAAGAATCAGGTAGGTGGGCCTAATGAAACAATGCCAAAACCACAAAGTCCATCCATGTGAAGCACCATGTGTCCCCATAGTGCAACAGAAACACATGTCCAGGAGAACGTCCACACACATTGGCCTGATAGCGCACGTTAAAACCCACAATAAATACATAAATAATTAAAAACCCCTAAAACACGCACTACACGTGCAGCAGGCACACCCTAACTGCAGGCTGCCAAACAACTGCACCCTCACTCCACACACAAATGGAAGCACCTCCAAGGCCCCGACCCAAATCACCCTCAGGTACCACCCCAATGCATGTGATACAATGCCATTCCAATTCCCACAGACCCACCAATAACCCTCGCCCTCCTTTACTCCACCACAGGGTCCGATCCAAACGACGAGCTGCAGGACACCCCTACCAGCACACCTGCAAAGAGGGCCAAGACCAACGGCCAAACACCCTCCACCTCAGCTGCACGCATCAAGACACGGCAGCAGCACAAATCAGGTGGCAGCACACAGGAGGGAACATCAACAGGCACCCCAGCAGCCAGCATGCCCACAACACCACCACCACAGGTCCCCCCAACGGATGCCACAGAAGGCACTGCCTCCGGTGGCAGCAGCACCATAGGTGACACCCCATTGATGGCAGCATGCTCCGACACAGAAGACGGGGATGTCGAAGTCAGATCCATCCATGACCTGTCCCAATCCCCCTGTCTGTTCCATCCCGTACCACATGAGGATACCACGCAGGGGCACCCACAAGACGACGACTGGCCATCCCCCACAAGCCCTGTGGCAGGGCAACATGAGGACAACAGCCCCTCTGTGACACCCCCGCAAATGGCCATGGCCCAGCAGAGGCAACAGTCCCTCGACCAGTTAATCGTGCAACAGCAGCAACTGGCCACGCTCCTCAAGGACCATGCCGATGAATGTGGGGGCACTAAGGCAGACATAGAAACATCAACTGAGACACTTAGGGCAGAAATGGAGAGAGGCACAGAGACACTAAGGGCACAAATGGAGAGTAGCACCGAGAGCCTGAGAGTCCAAATGGAGAGAAGCACCGAGAGCCTGAGGGGGGAACTGCATGCGACGTCCAAAGACGTATGTGGTGAACTTGCCGCAGTGCGCCGTGTGCTCACTGAGCTCTCGCAAACCCTTAGGGACATGCATGGACGTGAGCAGGCAGAGACATCATCCGTTGCAAGTTCCGTCCAGGGCAACCCCCAACGTAGATCTGGGAGGAACCTGCGCTCCACAGGCAGGGGTGCCCCTGATACCCGCAGAGGGTGCTTGCAATAGCGACTGCCCACGGACGATGAGCATCTTTGGACACTGGTGTTCGGGGGGGAGGTGGGAGGGTGGAGGGGGTGTGTTGGGCTCACTTGGGTGGCGGGTCGATAGGGTGTACAACATGATATCACATATGCCATAAAAAGTGCACGATCAACCAATGAGATGTGTGGACATTGATCTTTGTGTACTAGGCCATCATAGGCGTACAGTCCATATTGTGCATGTCCCAGACACACACAGTGCCACGAGTCCCGTGTCCATGTATCAGCCACCAGGCGTGAGTGCTAGAAGCATACATCAATGAGATGCTGACGAATGTCACGGGCCTCCGGTGCCTCGCAGACTCCTTGAGGTGCTGCCACATCCCCACCCTCATCATGACCATCTTCAGGTGCTTGCAGTTCTGCGTCAGGGGGCATGGGCACATTTCTACGTACGCACATGTTGTGGAGCATGACACATGCCATCACCATCTTTGCAACCTTCTCATGGCGGTACAGGAGTGCCCCGCCAGACCTGCTGAGGCAGCGGAAACGACTCTTCAGTAGGCCGAATGCCTGTTCAATGACTACACGGGTACGTGAGTGGGCATGGTTGTAGTCCTCCTCATGCTGGTCCCGTGGGTTCCGGACTGGTGTGAGGAGCCATCTCTTCAGTGGATATCCAGCATCACCTGTATGTGGACGATAAACGTATGATGTGGAATGCCATTGCTACGTACGCACACCCCCCCCCGCCCCCTTCCTGCCAGGTCATTGCCGAATCACATACCCCACATCATCATGCATGAAATGAGACTCACCGAGTAGCCAGGATCTGTTCCCTGCGTGTCGCTCCATGTAGCGTGGTATTGTAGAGTTCCTCAAGACCATAGAATCATGGGTTGATCCAGGGAATCGGGCACAACAATGTGTAATGATCCTGTTGGAGTCACACACCATTTGTACATTCAGAGAATTAAATTGTTTTCGGTTGCGGTACTGGGCCTCCATGGCATGTGGGACGACCAATTCCACATGGGTGCAGTCGATGGCACCAATGCAACCCGGTATGCCGGCAAGTGCATGGAATCCCACTTTCGTGTTGGTATTTTCCAGCTCCGAGCGTGGTAGGGAGATGTAGTCGTCTGCGTGCTTCAGGAGGGCATCGAGCACTTGCAATAGTGTCCGTGAGAACAGTGGCTGAGAAATGCCATGCAACTGTCCGACTGTGTGCTGGTAGGTGCCTGTGGCCAGGAAGTGGAGTACAGACACCACCTTCAGTAGGAGTGGGATGGCGGTTGGGCTATCTATCATGCTGACAAGGTCAGCCTGTGTCATGTCCACAATGGCGGTTATGGTGTCCCGGTCCAGACGGTAGAGGGTGTGGATCTGCTCATCAGTGAGGTTGAACGGATGTGCTCGGAGGCGTGGGATTGCGGGCTGCCTGCATGGTGGTAGTGGCTGTGCTGGCGGCCCCTGCTGGCCCTGCCTTGGCCTCCTCCTGCGTCTCCTCCGTGCGGCCGGTTTTAGTTGGTGTTCGTCTTCTTCTTGGAGTTGGAGTACTTGCAGTGCTATCAGGTCCCCCAGGGCCAACATCGCGAGTCCTGCCGGTAGCATTTCGGTGTGGTTGTGGGAGGAGACTGGCTGTGCAATTTATGTGTTTCCAGGCTGAATGGCCTCCACCTGTGGTGATTCATTCCACCTGTGCAAACTGCTCTCCCCTTTGGCCGAGCACGTCCCACGCACAACGCTGCAATTTGTGGAATGGCATCTTGCTATTGCAATCTTGTATTTGTACCCGATGGCCGTGTAACATTGGTTGATATGTTCATTCTGTTGTGGTCCCATTGTTTCACATACTATCTGTGCAGTCGCGAACAGAGTTGTGAAGGGTCAGTGGAACGTAGTACTCGAGTAACGGTGGGCCCTCATTCATCACTGTACCGAGTTGCAACGACGGGCGGGGCGTCCCATTCGTGGGTGAAGGCAGTTGCCATTTTCACACACAGCCGCACTCGATGGATTAATTAGTGTTTTCAAACGGCCACAGATGCCTCTTCGACGTGATGTTGCAAATGAGGAATTCGAAGGGCGGCGCTTTCGGTATTCAGCTAGCGGCGAGGAGATGCCCACAGGTCTGACTGCAAATATAACGTTCTATTGTTCAATGTCCTTGGGACAGGGGCCATGGCGAGAATGCTATGATTGATATGAATAGTATGGGATGCGCAATTGCGTAGTGGACGATAAGGCAGGACGTTCCCAAATACATGTTACTTCACTAGACTGGAATTACGTGCTGGGGCACTGTGGATTTTGCAGGCTGCATAACGCACAGACTCAATGGATATTTCTAATGTTATGTGAGTAAATATTCAGGCGTTTTCATTACGGGATGAGGGAATGATGAATGGATGCATGGGCAGGTGATTTGATACAGTGTTTGCCATGTACAGGGCTTCTTGGGATCTGTCCGCCCCCTCTGCGCTATGTGATGCAGGGCTGCCATAGTGGGACCATCGTCTATCTGGCCTTGTTGAGCCCTCCCTGTCTCGACGCGCCTTCAGACACTTGTGTCCATGCACGTTACCAATCCCATCTGAAGGATTCTGTTTTCACAGGCGCATGCACAGGTACACTCGTTTGTGATGGTGTTTTCACCTCGATATAGATAGTTATGATTCGCAAGTGGTTTTGGGGTGGTGATGATCCTTTGGAGTGGGCTTGCATGCATATGGCTGTGGATCTAGTGTGATCATTGAAGTGAGTTGTTCGAATGTAGTTCTGATGGCCATTCTATTCTGTTTCTTTTCTTTTGGTTGACAGGTATCTCCTCCCCTTTTGCCACTGCCATCTGTATGCCACTCCTGCAGATGGATTTTACTCCCGACACCTGCTGCTTCGTGTTAATCAGTGGAGCAGCATTACGATCTTATGGGACGATCGCCAATGGGCCACATGCCCTTACGCAGTACTGGTGGCTCGGAGCAACATTTCGGCCTTTCAGCTGGACTAGTGCCTCCCCATTGGGACAGCCCTGCGGTTCTGTGCGCTTCCATGTTGCCTTTTCGTACGTGTATGTGGCTCTGTGTACCATGAGGGAACAGGGCGTCACACGAGTAGTGGCTGGTCATTTCTTGCGGATGCAGCCCACAATGGTGAAATGTGTTTTGGAGTTCATGGCCTGATGGCTGTATGGGCTTGGTGATATTGATGTGCATTAAAATTCTATTCTGATATGGGCCGTGTAGCGTTCTTCTTTGCAAGTGATGTGGCATATTCCTATTTGGGGAGCGATGTATTGTGAGGGGATCTGCATTGGGTTCCAGCTTCGGAGTTTTGTTGCGTGGTCCTGTACTGGGCGCGTTTGCCTACGTAGCCCGTGAGGTCAGGGATGGGGGCTGCCAATATGACAGTTTGAATGTTGTCATGCTCAGGGGCGGGGGATTGGGTTTTGTGTGACAGATGCCGGTCAGCCAGGTGGACTGGTGGAATGTTGTGATTTTCTGAATATTGCTGGTCACAGGTGCCTGTGTTTGCGTGCGTTTCTTGGTGGGGGACTGTGGTCATGTCCATTGGGATGGCTTCTGTATTCGTGCCATCTGTGCCTTGCAGCTCCCATTGGCCCCTCTTGAGGTTCATTTGTTCGTTGGCATGCATGGGTGACTTGTGCATTTCACTGGTTGCATTGTGGCTTCGTTGCACCTACGGGGAGTTGTACTTTGTGGGCAGGGAGCGGTGTACGGGCAGTCAGTGGGGCCGTTTACGGTTGATTCGCGATGCCGTACTTCTCACCATGGCGGAATGGTGCATTCCGCCATGCTTGATGGCGTTAGGTACATGTCCGCTGGGGTCGGAATTGGCGTACCGTTGCGCCATGGTGGTGTTTACGGTTTGGCATGGGGCGCGCGCGCGTGCTTGGTGCAGTTAGCGTTGGCGTTCACTACGGTGTCGCTAATGGCATCGTACTTTGCGGTGACGGGTCATAGTCGCACCGAGCGCTATTCGATGGCGGTATTGCATTTCCGCCATTGTTTTCCGAATTCCGCCAGGGTCGTAATGAGGGCCATTGTGTCTGCTGCTTTTGAGGTCAGAAGGTGCCAGACTGCAACTTGTCATTAAACATTTTAGTCGCTCAAGAACCAGATGGAATTTGACCAGTAGAAACCTTGCTTCAACTTATTACACTTGGAGGCCAGAACTTGGACTCTTGACTCGTGGGAGTCATATTATGTATGTACCTTTTTCCAATAAATCCTTGAAAAGATTAATTACGATTCTCATTTTAGAAAAACACTGGCATACAGACCCTCTCTAGATGGTCAACATGACCTGTTGCAGTGAGGACATTTAAAACCTGTTTTCTGACTCGAGCCTAAGTCTTCTATTTACTTTAAAAGGAGTTCAGGCAGCAATTTCTTCACAAAAACTTGGCAAGGCACCATGTCCTGATAAAATAACAGTTGATGTTTTAAAAAAAAAATCAAAGTAGTTATATCAGCCACGATTTTATTGAAACTATTCAATCTGCTAGCTGTATCGGCCTCTGTCCCAACCTCCTGGATGAGAGCATACATTAATACTGTTTCAAAAAAGGAGATAGAAGCGATGTTAAAAATTATCATCCCATTACATTACTTGATTCAGGAGGACAAATATATGCTAAGGTACTGTTTGGTCATTTGTTAGCTTGGATTGAATTAAACAATGTCATCGATCACCGCCAGACAGCCTTCCAACAAGGTCATAGCATGGTTGATCAATGTTTCGGATTTTAACTGAGTTTATGAATGGATGTAGCTCTAAAGAAAATGTATATCTTTATGTGCCCCGTGGACCCAAAAGCAGTCTTGATAGCGTCCTGTGTTGTGGGCTCTGGAAGACATTGGTGACCCATAGGCATTCCAGTTCCGCTTGTCAAAGCCATTATGTCATTATATAGCATTCATGTTGCTCCTGTTGTGAGTCAGATGAATTCGTCATCCATAGCTTCTTCCCCTCAACCGCACCAATGCTGCAAAGGTGAGAGGCATTACTCACTGAGACAGCTGTTCCACACTTATGCCCCAGAGGTACAGCAGGGCTTGGGGACAATGTGAGCTGAAAATGGTAACAGCATTCAAAATAATATTGTAACAGTAAAGGAGCATGCATTAGACATGAAGCAAACATGCACTCCTCATGAAGAACACCTACAATAGGTAAAACATGCATTTAGACATCAAGAATACTAACATAGCATCCACAAGACTTGAAGAAAACTAACATGGCCAATGTATAAGGTGAATACATCATGAATGACATGCAAATAGAGCGCACTAACATAGAAACAAGAGTGTAATTAGGCAGCCGTCTTCTTAAAGATGGACGCCACAGAACGTCTCAGAAATAGCAAACGCCACAAGGTTTCATCTAAAAGCTCAAAATGCTGAATTAACAAAAACACCTATGCGTGCAGAGCTCAGACAGTGGCTGGTAAATCAAACCAAGGTTAGAGTGAGACAAGGGAGGACTGGCATGGCTGAACGAAGGCAAGAGATAGCAATTACCAAGACACAAGCAGTATACTCCAAGATTAATTAAGAGAAGCATAACCAGTCTTTGATGGTCAGGTGCATTAGAGCAGTAAGTCAAAAAACTCTATGACGCATAACTCAAGGGTGTACACAGTTGCAACAGAAAACACGACACACACACATTAATAATAGCTACATCTTAATAAATAGAAGGTAATTCAATTTCATACAGGGTCTCTTAGCACATGTCCCATATACAGAGAAAACTGGCCATTCATTAGAAGCAAACACAGATAGGACACCTGCCATACTCCCTAAACGCACACGTAGACACGAGGAACCACACACGGCCAAGTAGAACAGGATTTCCTGGTCTCATGTCCTGAGAATGAGGGATGGTAACTTTTATAATTGGAAGCTGAACAGTCCATGGGCCTCTCGCCCCCTACTTTGTGCCTGGCTCATATCTTGATGACCTATCAAGTGTCCAAGGTTGGGTAGCAGAGAGCCAACCTATCAGAATCCTTATTCTCATGCAGCCCATTAAGTAGTATGGCAACCAGTCACTTGTCATAGAAGTGATGCATTTCACCCTTTATAAATATAGGGGTGGTTCCAGGTGGAGCCATCAGATCCTCATAACCCAATGAAAAGTTTATGGAGCCAAACTCACTAACCTATCCCCGTTCCCCATAGGTTTTAAAAGCTGATATTACGTTGTGACGTTGTTAAGCGGCTTCACTTCAACACTACAGCTAAGTCAATGCCTAGTCTGGGATACTGAGGAAAACCCTTATTGATGTATTTATATGTCCAGTTCAGTACTCTGGATGACAACCCTTGTATAACACCCCCCTCTTAGAATCCCCCTGACCCCACTGAGCCAAGAAGTAGGTTTGTTTTGCAAATTAAAAGCTTTATTTGAAAATTTAAAAAATATCTATATATATCACACTTCTATAAATAAATTGATAATGGGTATTACACTTGTGAATATGAGCAGTAATCAGCAAGAGGTAACCTATGAATAGGAACAGAAGAATAAGGTGGGAAAGAATGCTTTATATGGTTCAAGGAAACGCAATGATGAATGAAATGCAGTACAGAAAATAACTTGATATGGCTTCAACAAAAGACAATGTAATCACTTTTCCTTGACAATTCACTCCCCCCTCCTATGCAATGTAAGAAATGGAAGGAGAGCACACAGTCTTCAAGAATCCCAACAAAATGCAATACGAAATGCAGTTCCCCTCCAGCAAGCTTAGAGGAAAACAGGTAGAGGTTTGAAACACAGGCCCAAAATGCTTTGAATGTGATGACAATGAAGTGAGAAATTTGCTAAAAATGCTTTTAATTCCCTCTAGAGGTTCAGGGTGGGTGATATCTAGTTTATATTAGTTCAGGCTCACTTTAGCAATGCTCTATGTGTAACCAGCAGGTTAAAACGAATTTTAGCAAAGGAAAGCAAGAAGCTGCTGATTTTTACACGTGGCTGAAATGGTGCAAAATGTCAAATTGCTGCAAATTTACTCGCGCGCGTCGAGCGTAATTACGGAGGCAGTATAAGGAGTAGGAAGTCGATTCTCGTTCCTAGCACAAACGGTTCCGGAGATACAGACGATTTTGTGAAAGTAGTTTTTCGGATTTGAAATTTTAAAGCTCAGAATGACAGATGACAGTTCTCAGTTTTAAAGATGACAGAATGACACAATTCTAGGAAGCATTTCTAATAGGCTAAAATAGTTTGGATTAGATTATTTTAAACTAAGAGATTGGTTTTGGCACAGTGAGTACTCACACTATATTTTTGAAATAAGCCATCAAGGTCTGGTCAGGTTGGAAAGGCTTCTGGCGGGTTTTTCTGAAGTCCCGGCTATCTGGGTCAGCTCTGCTCTCTGGGTCTGTCAAGCACTGGTTCTGCTCACAGCACTGCACGGTTCTGGTCTCTCTGGATCTCTGGTCTCTCTGGATCTCTGGTCCCTCTGGATCTCTGGTCTCTGGAGGTAGATGGATTTGAAGTCTTGAGTCTCCCGGCAAAGCGTCCCGCAAGAAAGTGGAAAGTGAATTCCCTACCTGGGTTTCAGTGGCCCTTTTATGTGTTTTGAAAATGGGTGTGTGCGTGGCATAACTGAGCCTGCCCCTCTCTACTTGTCATTGGCCCAATTCTCCCCTCTCCCATGATTGGGGGAAGGAAATGTGAGTCAGAGTGATGCTGTAGGTTTTATGGTCAGAGGAACCTCCCCTTGTCAAATTGCACACAAATCTAATTCTGATCCAAATAGATATTTATCTATGTACCATTTTTCTAATATTATTGGTCCAGTTAACATATTTTCTGTAGCACCAAACCATCCGATCCCTGTCTTTGTACGATGTCGTGTCCACTGATGACAGAATTCTCCCCTTTTCGTCCAGATAACGACCTCTAAACCTTTCCAGATTTCACACAAATGTGCACCAGGGATGTGGGTTACAGATGATAAAGTGTCAGATTTTTAACATGAATACATTTGGAGTAACAACCTTTTCTCTGCTAATATCCCCACGAACATCCCACAGGGTCCTAACACCTCTTAAAATGTGCACGGAAAAATCCCAAGAATAATGATATTATTTATATAATTTTGACCAGTCCACACTTTGAGTTATCTATCTTTTTAAAATTATGCCCTGGTCAAAAAGGGGTGTGGCTTCCCACATCAGAGGGTGGAATAACTGGTTTATCCACTTCCCCCAAACTCAGCTGCTAGCAGAGGCACTGCCCCTCCCAGTTTCTCCCAAGAGGAAGCCACTTTACGGCCCCCCAATATAACATTTGCCTGAGCCAAAGAAGGCCCATTGTTCAGTTCCCTGTAGTCCCCAGGGGCCACTCCCCTTTCAATCAACAGGGCCATGTGATCTCCTTTTGGTGGGGCCAGCAGGATGCAGCCAGGCCTGGGAAGAGTTGTTGAGCCAATTCAACTCCTGTCGGGGGTAGTTGTCAGGCAGAATTCAGCTAAATGTCACTTTAGTTCCCAGTTTTCTACATTCAAATCCAACTTACATGCAGCTATTTTTTATATATACATTAAATAATTACTTCCTTCAAGTCATTTCAGAATATAGTTTTACATTGTATCCACCTCTTAGCAAGTCTTTCCTTGGCCTGGTTTCGGTTCATTTGTTCAGTTTTACACAAACGTCTGGTGGTTTTAAAACGCCGGCTTTCTGATAGTGGTGAGCACCGGTACTGCATCCATTTTTGACATTAAGAAAATTAATTCCCCACAGTTCTGGGTTGCTTTTGGCAATCAGCATTGCCATTCCCAATGGTTTCAGGCTACTATGTGTGTAGCCCAATGGTGGTTTTAGGCAGTGTCCTCCTGTGCTCACAACATAGGCAAAAATGGGTGGCAGCCTATTCTTCATGTTTTCCCTGTGCACTCTCTGGGGAGTTCTGGCCATCATGATGTTTTCCATGCCAGTACTGCACAGTTTTATGGTAGGGCTCGGATGCATGGGTAAAAACATCCCACAACGTCACTGATGATGAAGGCAAGTCCCTGTTTGTGCTTGCGCTAGAGAAAAAGCAAACCTTTAGGGAACAACGGCCAAGAGATTGCTTCCAAGGATACCAAGGTTTAATTGTACAAAGCAAAGGGGTCAGCAGAGGACTCTGCTGTTCGAGAACATTCTGACTCCAAATTGATTTTCAGTCCATTATGAACAGACGCAGTGCGACTAAGGATGTCACATTTAGGGTCTAAACCCGCTCAGCTGATTGGTAAGACTGTATACATAGTAGGCCCTCATTCCGAGGTTGGTGCTAGTCATGGCGCTATTAGCGCCATGACTAGCACCAATACCGGTACTGCCATCGACTTGGTGGTATAGGGACTTACCAGTCTATTCCGACCTTTGCCAGACTGGTAAGCCCCCATTTGAAAAGCCGTTCCCCATTCCCGTTTCAGCCCCCATAGGGCTCAATGGGAAGGGGGAAGGCGTCAATAACGGTACCGCAAATTGCGGTACCGTTATTGACCCCGGTATCCCTTTGCGGGTCCCATCCATAGTGCCTGGTTTTACCAGGCGTTAAGGGAGGGACCCGCAAAGGGACCTCGGAATAGGGCACAAAGGGATTACTGGCACCATGGCATTACCGGTGCCCAGTATCCCATTGCGCCCAGGTCGTAATGACCCCCATAGTCCTGCTACATAGGGGATGGCAGGCTATTATTGGTTCTTGTTCCTCCATCTGTCTATCTCCAAGTGGATCAGCTGGGCTCATCTCTTCAAGGATTGAAGTTCAGGCGCTCCACATGTTTCTGTTTCAAGGCTACTCGTTGTGAGCTAATGATACTACTACATCATTAAGGCATGCGTCTGGAAGGCCCATGGTTTGGCATCAAGGGGAAGGGAAGAAATACAATCATGCTGATCCACACATTCCGTGCTCTATGTCCACTGCCTCCACCTTCGTTTTGATCTATAATGTATCCCTCTCTGTGCCTCATACTACAAAGGGTGTATTTATGGAAAGAGGTGACATGGTCATACATGTTCAGGTTATGTATGACCATTTGTTTAATTGCAGGCGGGCAGAGGTCACTCACTTGTCTGAGAATGCAGGGACTCTTGGACGGGGTCAGTAAAGGGTGCTTTCTGTCCTGGTGGGCTTGGTGGGGGTTAGAGGTCTGCTGTTGGCCTACTTGTGATGAACAGGCATGGCAAGGAGTCTGGTGCTGTCTCACGGCCTTGCAGGGAGCATTCCTCATTGTGATAATAAATGATGGCAACAGTCAGGGAACAAGAGGAAGTTTCTGTGGGAATTAGCAGCACAGGCTAATCTCTCTACAGCGTTTCTGGGCTTGTTCATGTTTCTCCATCAGGCCTACATTTACCATGCAGCCATGTACAGCTGCCTTCATCTTCCATAACTATAAAATGGCATCTCTTTATATGTGTGCACTACATCTATGTATGTAGAATGTCAGTGATATTGCATCCAGGCGGAGTTTCTTTATCATGGCCCTTTCCCCCCGTAGCACATCACGCTATTCATGGTATTCACTTCACTCTAAAACTTCTAAGGGGGTGGGAAAGACTCATTTCCATTCCAACATTGACAAGTTTTTAGTACTTACATTATTGTTCCTGAATAACATGTTGAGAGCAATTAGATTTGAATGCTTGTATGCTGTCATGGCTTTGTGTTGATGATAATAAAGCTGGATTTTGCTGTGCACTTTGTGTACTCTGTCAATGAGTCTGGTTTTGACAGACTCTGATTTCTCTGGGCTTATGTGGGATTTTGGGGCCACCTTAACACTGCGGTCAGATGCTCTCCTGCAGGGGACCTGACAGACTACTTTCCGATTCAAAAAGTGATAAATCAGGGGAGTGTCATTGCAACAACCCTGTTTTGATTATTTATAAACTCACTTTTTGAACTTCTTGATTTTGTAAATTGTGATGCTCCTAGTTTAGGTACTGATGTATGTTAAAAGAACATATCCCAAAAGATCGAATTACAGAGTCCACTTGCCCGAATTTTGTAATTCGATCTTTTGGGATTTTGCCCTCACTGCCTTTAATGTATGCAAGGGACACCCCCGCAAACCGTGCAGCCCATAATACCGAATTGGGACAGCAGGGGACACCCATGAAACTCCTGCTCCCCTGTTTGGTAGTATGGTCTTCGATCTAATCAACTATGCCGAAAGCACACTAAACGTGCATTCAGCATTTTACATTCGGTCTTGTTGGCCATTCCCGTTAGGTACCAATAGGTTGTCAGTGCTTTTATTAATGGACAATGTGGTTTTAATATCGATGGCAGCTAATGACCTAAACAGTGTAATTTATTCAATGAGTGTTGTAGAAAAAATGGTTTCAAAATTAGATGACAAATACAAAAAATAGCCTTCATTATGAGTTTGCCAGTGTGAAATTAACGTGCCGGTATTACTGTATACCGGCACGTTTCCGCACCGGCCAACTACAAGTTGGCTAGTGAGGTGCCAGGAATTACCTCCAGATAAGCACCAGGAAAAATATATCCAAGTTATCGATTAACATCGGAGATGGCATACTCAAGCAGGTGACAGAATATGAGTATTTAGGCTTAGGATTTAACAACAAATGTTCCTGGACTAGGCAGAGATAATGCAGAAGTCACCTTGGATAGGTCAAGCAGCACCATCATTAAATGTGCATCTAATAATTGGAATGGTGTTGTGCAACCATAATTTCAAGTATACAGTGCCGATGCCAGACCATCCTCCCTCTATGGTTCAGAATTATGGGGCCTTAGGAAAAACAACAAGATAATCACAATAGAGAATATGTTCCTAAAATGAGTCTATGTCTGGCCAAAAGTACCAAAAACCTCTCTTTAAAAGTCATACTGAATTGGTATGATATTGAACATGATTTGATGTTAAAGCACATATTATTCTGGGTAAGGATTTGGTCAATTTGAGATGGTCTAACCGATATACTGAGCCAGCAGGCTGGACTATCATTACCTTAGTGCACTCATATCAAATCCATTCTCCAAAATTGAATTCAAATGATCTCTCGATTAAGCCTATGACAATTGAAAAGAATTGTACGTATATTGTAATAATACTGTACAGGGATTTGATTTTAGAGCACATTAGCTCAGCCTGTCAATGATCCGAGATGCTGAATGATTACTGTTCTCTGAAATGTATCTCCGGATTTGACCCTTGTCTACATCTTGTCAAATCACAATTTGCGAAATCCTTATACATTCGTTTTAGACTGTGCATTCTTCCATTAGGTTGAAGCACTGGCATCTGACCTTTATTGTTGTATGCCAGTCTTTCAATGATGCCCCTGAGTCTGCGTTCCACTTCCTATTCTTCTGCCCAGTTTATAAAGACCTGAGAGCTGCCTATTTGATTCGTTTGATGAAATATTTTGGTGTCCCATGTGTTAATGATGGTCTTATTTTATGCAAATCTCTTCTTCACGACAAGAACTTTTTAGCTGTTGCTAATTGTAGCTATAATGCATGGCTGTGAAGAGCTGTTGTTACTTGTTTTGTATTATAAGGAACTTTACATTGTTTTGCATTCTTTGAGCTGCTAACTTTGCTATAGCGCTTAGTAATTTAATATGTGTTTTTAATAATGTGCTGCTATTAATTTGTGTATGAATGAAATTATACTTTTAGGCTGTTGGAGCTACACTATGATACAGGTGTTGGTTTTTATATATACATACTGTGTACTGCACTTGCACTGGTTTCCTTTTTTGTATGATTACACTTTTTCTTGTAACTGTTTTAATGGCATATGTCAAATAAAGCTAAATTGAATTGAATGTAAATAAAAGGTCTATGGAGACATGTTTAGCTGAGCCCTACATACCTCCTTCAACAGGTGATAAAACTCCTCGCACGTGACTAGTGGAATTTCAGGGGTAACTTATCCAAATGTACAGCAATCCTTGACATTCTGTGGGTCACTTTTCAGTGTGCAAAACAGCCCTCTTCACCCCTATGGCCTCAGTCCAGCACCCCATCTCCACACAGCACCAGAAGAACATTTTGTATTTTTCTATTTCCACTGCAAGTTCGCTAGGAACAGAAACAAAGTTAAACACGCCCCAATGGCTTGCGGTGTCCTGCCAGAACACAGTTATCAGTGGAATGTGTTAAAGGATCCTGTTAGGACTGCAGTAACTTTCTCTTTCACAGCCATAATTCTCCTCCCAGATGACTTCGAAGTATCACAGACGAACCTCCAGGGAAGTTCAAAATGTTTATTGTGCTTGAACGACCCAAAAGCTTATGCTGTTGTTAGATTGGATAAACCTGCATCAGAATGTGTATTGCTCCAACGGGTACCACTCATATCGGGGGTCATTACGACCTGGGCGCAAAGGGATACTAGGCACCGGTAATGACACAGGTGCCGGTAATCCCTTTGCGCCCTATTCCGAGGTCACTTTGCAGGTCCCTCCCTTAACGCCTGGTAAAACCAGGTGTTATGGACGGGACCCGCAAAGGGATACCAGGGTCAATAACGGTACTGCAATTTGAGGTACCGTTATTGAGGCCTTCCCATTGAGCCCTATAGGGGCTGAAATGGGAATGGGGAATGGCTTTTCAAATGGGGACTTACCGGTCTGGCAAAGGTCGGAATAGACCGGTAAGTCCCCATACCACCAAGTCGGTTGCGGTACCGGTATTGGTGCTAGTCATAGTGCCCTAACTATCACCAACCTCGGAATGAGGGCCATACAGTTAAATGATCCAGTCTGAGGGTGAGTATATGTGGTGATTGTAAGTGTTCCAGCCTTCCAAAAGGTAAACTGTTATTCATGACATTTCTTGACAGAGGAGTTTTCCCAAGGATTGTGTTGAATGGCACGGGATATTCATTCCGTGACAGTTGCTCATCTCTTCATATCAGGGTAACCACAAGTCGGAATGGCAGAAGTACATTCCTAATTCGTCAGCTGCCACTGCAGACTGACCTTTTCAGTGGGGAAGGAGCAAAGTTTATCTTCTTTTTTAACAATGATGATGTGCCCAGATGCTGAAGATTGAGGGGCACATATATCCCGTTTTAGTGATATAAAATATCTCTTCAACAGGTTAGAAATACGGAAAACCCATATACCTTTAATTTCCAAATGCAGAAAATATTGATATTTTGCAGAAATCCCCTGCCGGTTGGCTGGCTAGAAGGGAAGGCCTAAGATTAAGAGCAAGCACTGGGTTGGTTTGATTCTAAATGGAGGAATAAGAACAACATGGGCCTCATTATGACCTTTGCGTAATGGGTTAACGGGCTCCGCTAATGGAGGCGGACCCGTTAAACCCATTCCGCAAGATTACGAGGTCCCCTTGCGGGACCCGGTAATGACGCCTGGTAACACCAGGCGTCATTACCGGGTCCCGCGAGGGGACCAGGGAGCAAACAACAGGCCGGTCTTAATCGGCCCATTGTTAGCTCCTCCCGAAGGTCGGGGCCCGGGTTCCTGGAGGGAGGAATTACCGGGCCCTCCGAACTCGGAATGGCCCGGCAATTCCCCATTCAGGGAACCCTGACCCGGTTTTGGAGGCAGCCATGGCGCCAATAGCGCCATGGCTACCGCCAAACCCGTAATGAGGCCCATGATCTTTTGTTGACTATAAAATCTGTTGATTCCCATGGCTGATTGCAGGTGCCCTTCCTTAGGAATTAATACAAGGATTTTTATATAAGCAAAAAATTGTGCCCTCCTAGTGACCAGGTGGGAAATTATGAATACTGGCAAAATGAAGAAAGACCATAGAGCCTTTTGGTGCTTAGCCTACTTAGGGGAATCTGACAAGGGTGTTCACTTTGAATTTGCTT
The DNA here is from genome assembly GCF_040938575.1 of Ambystoma mexicanum. NCBI lineage: Eukaryota > Metazoa > Chordata > Amphibia > Caudata > Ambystomatidae > Ambystoma > Ambystoma mexicanum. The sequence goes on from NC_090927.1 coordinate 594,711,848, forward strand.
TTACAGAAGATGCATTGTTCAAACCCTTTTCTGTATTTTACAAAGAGGACAGAATGGATTATTCGAGGATGAACGTGGTTGACTATTCTTTACTTCTCCACCCAAATGATGAGGAATATTTAGTAGTCTCTCTCATATAAGTAGCTGATGCTGTAACATCCCGATGTGGGGTAAGGCCCGTGGCTCAGACAAAGTCAGGTGGACATCTTTATATATGAACAGACTGTATGGGCCCCTTACCTGTTTCTTGTCTGTCACCTTTTTTGCAGAATCAGTAGAGCACCTCCCACCTGGTGACAAGCCGAGATTGTTCTGATCTCCAAGAAGCGGGATAGGGATGACCCAGGGTATTATCATTCTGTCTCCTTTCCGGGTTCCTTGGGGAAGATTTTTGGTAAACTGGTCGTGGGTATACTTGATAAATGTGCAGACTAACAAAGCTGAGTTAGTAAAATACAAGCAGGGTTTAGGAGGGTCACCAGTACTATAGATCAAGATTTTAGACGGACTATCCTAATTGAGAAGTGTGTTGTTTTGGGTTCGGGAATGTTGTACCTCCTTTTCATTGACCTTAAAACAGCGTTCACTGTATCTCCCGATCTGAGTTGTGGAAATCGTTTTGCAGCAAAAACATCCCTGCCCCTTTGCTGAATGCTATTCTCCTGTTGTATTTTGAAAATGCCACTTCCGTCAGATGTGGGGTTAATGGAGAGTGCACAAGCCTATTTCCGGTAGAGAAGGGAGTGAGACAGCGCAGTGTGTTGGCCCCCACTCTCTCCTCTATATATTTTAATTATATTATAAACTATTTGATGGATTATTCGAATTCACCAAGGTTAGCACGAGAGAAGATTAATGTACTGTTGTTCACAGATGACGCAGTGCTCATCTCTCGGACACCTACCTAGCGGGCTGAAACAGCTATAAAAGCCAATTTTTGGGGTTTTGTGATAGGAAGGGACTATTGGTAAACACAAATAAATCTAAAGTTATGCGTTGAGGGAAAAAGCCAAAAAGATTCACTGGCTTGACTGTTTTAATCAAAGTCAGTGTCGTTGAGCAACTCAAAGCCATTTACTATTTCGGTTTTCACTTGTCCAATAATGACAAATGAGACAAGCATGTTGAAAAAAGAACTTCTCGTACCGTCATTTAGAACTTCTCCCAAAAATGTTGAAACAATGTTGTATATCCTGCTATAGAATTACACAGATCTCAGGTGGGTGCGGCAGTGACTTTGATGCAGAGTTGGGGGGCCACAGCGTAGTCCAAAATCTGACTACCACGGAAAAGATATTTCTGAAAAAAATTATTTTGCTTCCCAATTGCACACCCAATCTTTTTGTGTATTTTGATTTGGGTTTGACGAGTATCGGTGAAGTGATTAAAATCACACCACTGATGTATTAGGCTACAATTTGGCATAACAAAGACCTGGGATCCTACCACGAAGCTCTTGTGGACCTAATGAGCTGTCAGGGTGGAAACCAACCTTCCATGTTTAGTTTAGATCTAGATCGATATTGCACCATTTGAATTTGGGGCATTGATGTTCTGAACCATTGCACATACACAGGAATAACCCTAACATAATCAAGGGAGGCCTAATGGGATTGGCAATGTTCTCAAAAAAAATGGACTGTTTATCCTTGGTAGCTGGTTGGGAATACCTTTGCGCACAAAACAAATTTGTGGGGCCGCAAAAAATATTTGATGGATATAAAATCACCATTTGCGCGATCTCTCTTTATGAAGCTAACATTAAATACTCTCCTACTAGCTCCATTGACCAAAATTTAGTATCAAACAGGAAACATTTTCTGCCCCTTCTATGAAAATAAGATCGAGTCGGTTCGACATTTTATCTATACTTGTCCGGCATACTCTCAAATCCGCTTTTGGATTTTGAGATTTTATTGGAATAACCATGGAGTGTGTACATTTTATAATGTAGAGGTCTTAGGTAGCAGCTCCTCTCTTCCTGATGTCATGTTTTCAGTATCAAAATATCTAGTTAGAGCCTGGAAAAGGAGGAAATCTAAACTGCAAGAAATGTAATTTATGTTGGCTTGTCAATTTATATTTTGCCTCATCTTTATTTTTCATTTCTTTAAAATGTAAACTCACACCTTGACGAATTTATACAAACACAAGTTTTTTACTTATGATAAATTATTGTTAGCCTGCACAGTGATGAACTTTCTTTAAATCTAGATGAATTTGTATATGAATCTTTTAAAATGGCATTTTAATGGTGTGGTATGTGATTGTGATATATTTTTTGCTTTTACGGCTACAGGGCAAAATAAAGCACTGTTGACTGCCGGATATTTTGCAGACATCTCCTGCAGGTTGTCTGACCAGAAGATTTGATGAAAATACTGTCAAGTGTTTTGAATTAAAGGTTTCAGATTCGTTTTTTTTTGTTCAGCTCTAGTCTCTTTGCAACAGAACATGACAATAGGACTTCACAATGAAAGGGTCCTCTTTGTCTCTGGAGTATAGGGCTATAATACACATATAGGTTTTCTAGGAAGTCTATAAAAGGTTTAAAATAGGAGGAATGCACAAAAACACCTATATACAAAATATGTGGGTCCTATGTGAAAATGTCCCCAGGGAAAAAGTCACAACAATTTATTTTCCCTGAACCTCTAAAAGTCTTCCCCCACATAATCTAGGATGGTATTAGTTAATATTCTTACTCCAGTCCTAGAATATTTGGGAAACGTGCTTGATTTTCATGGCCTTTTGCCAGGCAACTTCATCACTGAATACCAATATGTACATACAGAGGAAAGCTGATATTTAACATTATTTTCCTTCTTTTTTGAATGACTGTGAGAACCAATTTGACACAATGATACTGTCTCTCACTTATTCAAGCTGAATGTCCACTGCGTTCCTCAAACTGAATCCAACACAACAAAGCAAATCCTCTCCAACAACCTCACTCAGAGTGCTTAAATCCAGGAATGGATGGCAGAAATCCACTTTAAAAGATTCTTGCCCACTCAGACACATGTGGCAAAATCCCTTTTTGCCACCTTTGAAATCATCTTCACCTCCAAGTAAAATAGCTTTAAAAGAACCGAAACAATATTATGTCAACTTTCCTTGCTAAACACTATTACAGCTTTTATTCCAGATCCACAGTCGTGCAGGCTTTTTTTCCCAGACATTCCAGCAATGACATTGTGTCCCCTGAAAGCCATTTGATACCTAGTGGCATAACTCGTCTATAACACAGAGACATTCAATCATACCACCACTGTTCTAGGAGAGCTCCACTTGCTCTAACTATAACACGCATCACCTTCAAAGTAACCTGTGTCACCTTAAAAGTAGTCCCAGCTGCCACCACTGCATACCTGGTCAATGAACTCTAAATTTCATGGGGTGCGTGTGCACACAAAGCCAAGATTCCCTGAAGCTCGAAAACGAGGTTTGTGAGATTTATTTATGTATTTGTATTTTTTTAAAGTGCTCACACAGCCCTGGGGCATCAAGGTGCTGTTACAGAATGTTCTTTTTTTTTGTCTTAGTTGCATATTTATAACGCGCTTAAATACCCAGAGGATTCTAAGCGCGGACCCCGGGATCAAACCTGTGTTGCTTCGTGTCATCTTGCTTCCAAGACGAGCACGTTACCACTGAGCTATCCTCCCGAGACGATGCTTGGCAAAGATGAAAGAGATGAAAAAGGTCATGGCTCTAGACTTTGGAACCTCCCACCACTGACATCAGACAATGAAGATTACCCCTGCTAATAGCGCAGGGAGTCTTGATTCTATTAAAGACAAGGAGGCGAGCATTACGCTTCAACTTCTTATTGATTCCTGTCTCCAGCAGTTTCAACAAAAAACATTTTTAACATTCACATTTTTTAACTACATTTCCCTTCAAATGTAGTGCTCTCTGTAGTCCTCTTTGAACCCTGTCACATGTCCATAGTCCTTCCTGTTCCTTCCTCCTCTTCTTTGACTGCTCTGAACTGCACCCTGGTCGGTAACTTAACTTTCAACTTGTAGAACTACAAAGTCTTGACTTTTCCTTCTGGTCTGCTCGACTCTCTCTCCGTTCGCTACTGCCAATCTTGCTGATCTCTTTAATCAGTGTCAACACTATTATGGCTCAATTGTTCTTCTGGTCATCTCCTATCAGGATACAAAGAATGCATTAGGGAGGGGGATACACTGCCCTATTCCACACTGAAATCATTAGTTACACTTAATAACATTTCAACAGTCCTGTGTATCCTGGGTGGGAAAGTAATGCTTAATAGAATCAAGACTCCCTGCGCTATTAGGGTAATCTTCATTCTATGTCAAGACCGCAGGCGAGCATTACGCTTGTTCAAAGCTTCTCATTATTGTCACTGCCACAGACTGAATAGGCTTCATGTAAGATGTTCTAAAGGTATTAACGCCTGCCCAGTCAGCTGCTTGCAGGATGTCTTGCAGTTTCGCAACCTGCGCTAGCGCTTTCAAGGCCATTGTTCCTCTCACCGAATGTGCTCCAAACTTAGGCATATGTACTCCTGCTACTTTCATCAGTTTGCGGACACATCTGGCTATGGTAGCTGTCGTGACTGCCTTATGATATGACATGATAAGGCATTTTTAATGCACCTATACACAAGTGTTTCAAGGCATGAGGAGGCAAGGGAGGGGAAACAGAAGGAAGAACGAGACAGCCATCCTACTAGGCCAGGAGACATTGAGATTGCACAAGTGCAGGGAATACGGTTTCCTACGCACTATTAGTACTTGCGTCATTCTTACTGCTCGCATTTCTGCTGTCCTACTTTTTTACTCTTTTATGCATGCTGCTATGCACCATTTGGGGTGATCGTGTAAGTAGGGATAAGATATGGAAGAGGTTTAAGTCCTTGTTCTCTTGACTAATGTGAAGGTAACTCTGTCGGGTCCATATGTCTTTCTGTTCATGTCTAGCGCTTTAACATCTGCTACTATTATGCATGATACCAAGCATAGTAGCATGGCGAGTTTCCTTAACAACTGCTTCAGGGACATAGCTTTGTTCGCTGGCCAACTGGCGAGGAGCCTCAGTACCACTGTCATGGGCCATAAGTGTATGCACTTTGGTTATGGGGGTTTCCTGAACTGGACTCCCTTGATGAGCCTTAGCACGGCTGCGTTCTCTCCCAATGGGAATCCCGTCGGCGGGCAAATGCCCCACCGAGATGGTGGATCTGTATACTCCTATTGTCCTAAAAGCCTTTCCATCCTGGAGCAGTTCTGCCAGGAAGTTTAGGACTGTCATTATGGGGGAATAAATGTGATCAAAATATCTCCTCTTGCACCACTGTGACCACTGTGACCATCTCCCCCAAGCTGCATCGTAGCTCCGTCGAGTGGCCAGAGTCCATGATTCTGCGATGAGTCGAGCAGCTTGCGCTGAAATGCCAGGGAGGGCCCAGCGTCTCCAGCTATCTTGCACGCCATTAGTGGGAGAGCCCCTCTCACTCTCAGAGGATGAAATGACCCTGCTGGGGCAGTGAGAAGGTTTGAGAAGGCATTCTCCTGCTGGTAGTATTCTCGGGTGATCCATCACTAGCTCCTTCAGTGTCTGGAACCACACCTGTGATTTCAATATCGGAGCCACTACGACCAGTCTCGCTACTTCCCTTCAAACCTTCGCAAGCACTCTGCTCATCACTATGAACAGGAGAAAGGCATGATGCAGGTTCCCCCTCCAGTCTTGGAGGTAGGTGTCTGCTCCTCCTGCTGTCAGATCTAACCTTCAACTGAAGAAACTGCTCTTATACGTGTTCGATGCAAATAGGTCTGTGTGGAAAGGACCCCACAATTGTTCTATTCGCTGAAATATTCCTACATCTCTTTTCCAGTCGCTGGAATCTGACAAATGTCTGGAGTTCCAGTCCGCTACTACATTGAGTGTTCCTGGAAGATACTTTGCTGTCACTGAGTTCCTTGGCTAGCTCTGCTAGGAGCCTGGATTTGGTTCCTCCTAGGTGGTTGATGTATCTGACCGCTGAAATGTTGTCCATCATCAGCAGAATTCATGAGTTGACCTTGTCCTTCATGAAGGCTTTGATCACAAAGGGTCCTGCTAGCAGCTCTAGGCAGTTTATGTCTTTCTCCTGTTTCCAGTTCCCCACATCAGGCATCCCAGCCTTCTCTGCTGGTGTCTGATTCTATTATGAGGTTGGGCCAGTCTCTGAATATGGCTTTCCGGTTCCAGGCGTCCATATTCTGCAGCCACCATACCAGTTCCGTTCTGGATTCTGGGTCTAGGAGTACTGCCTGCTGATATTTTAGCCACTGCTGCAGGTGCTTTATCTTTAATCTCTGCAAGGCCCGATAGTGCAGTGGTCTGGGGAATATCACCTGAATCGATGCTGGTAATAGCCCCACTATTCTCGCTTTCGTCCTCAGTGATACTACGCTCTTGTTCAGGCAGTTCCTGATCTCTATCTTGATGTCTCCCTCTTTCCTGGCAGGTAGCTCCAGTGTAGCTGTCTTGGTGTCTATAACGAAGCAGAGGAAGTTTATTCTTCTCATCGGGATCGTGTCTGATTCGTCCATATTCACCAGAAAACCTAGAGATGAGAGGAGCTTCTTCACCCATCTTGTCTAAAATTGCAGCGTCTCCTTGCTGTCTGCCATTATCAGGATGTTGTCCAGATATATAATCATACAGATCCCTTTCTCCCTGATTGCTGCTGCTATCAGTCTTATGTGTTTCGTGAAAGCCATGGCGCTGATGCTAGACCAAAAGGCATTGTCATGAATTGCCAATATCTTTCATCCCAGGCGAATGCTAGAAAGGGACAGTACTGCTCCTGAATTGGTACTGTGAGGTATGTATCTTTTAAGTCTATCCTTGTGAGCCAGTCCCCTTGTCTTAGCATGTCTCGCAGCTGGTTGATCCAATCCATCTTGAAGTGGTGATATGCCACCCAGCTGTTCAGCTCCCTTAAGTTTATTACGGGCCTTACTTTCTCTTTCCTGTGCACTAGGAACATATTCCTTATGAATTGTGGTGTCGAAGTGCATTGTTTGATAGCTCTCTTCTGCGCTAAGTGCTGAAGTTCGCTGTGTAGGCTTATCCTCTTTGTCTGGGCCAAATGTATCAGGGGGGAAATGTGACTCTGGAGGGGCCCCTGTATGAATTCTAGCTGCAGCCCTTTGGCCATCTGCGGAACCCAGGCGTGGCTGGAAAGCATGCACCAGTTTCGCCAGAATCATTGCATTCTCCCCCCCTACTGGAGGGTATGCAGTAAGCCTCACATGTGAGGAAGTTCTGTTCTCTTCCTGGTCCTCTTCCTCTGTGTCCTCTCGGGAATCGGAAAAAGGTGTTCTTTTGCTTATTGTCCCAGTATTGGGTTCTGTTATTTGTGGTCTTCTCATGCCTTGGTAGCGACCGGTCACTCGACCTCGATAGTGACCGATCCCGGTGAAAATCATGCTCATTCTCTCATTTGCCCATCTAATTTTCTGGATGGATGCCTGGGCCTTCTTCAGAGAAGTGTATGTTCCTACAAATCTCCCCATCTTTTTTCCAAACGTCTCGCCAAATAGGAGACCCTGAGCTGCGTCACCTACTTCATACGATGCTAGGTCTCCCAGCTTTACATCGAGCATTAAAAGGTGCCCTCTTCTGCGCTCTGAAGAGATTGCGCAGTTCACGTTGCTCAATAGGCACACCGCTCTCTGCGCCCAGTTTGCCAATGTGCCTGGGTCTACTTCTTCTCCTGTATCCCGGGACCATTCTGCCAGGTCCATGATCTTGGCGAGAGATCCTGCGAGGTCGAGGACATTCTCCTGACAGCTTCTCCAGGGCCTATCTATCCCTTTCCGGGGGTCTCTGCGTGTCTTGGATACAAAGGCTAGCATTTTCGGATATGGTTCCGGAACCTTTGCAATCTTTCCAGGCAATTTCGGTCTCGGACATTCTGCCCGCATGCACTGTCTCGCTTCTTTTTTTAGCACCTTGCGTAACCTCTGCGTAATATATTTTGTCACGCGTGTCTGAAGACTTGGGGTTCCTAACATCTTCTTGTTCAAACATATCTGATATTTCATCCGCTATGTTGTTCTCTTTTCTCAGCTTTTTCTTTGTGGGGGACTGTAGGCATTTCTCCTCCATTATGTCCTCTTCTCCTTGAGAAGAGCATGGGGTTTCTGGGGATACTTCTTCTGAGTTTAGCCCCTCGTTTCCCATATTGTCTTCCCCTGGGTCGGGGGTTGTGAGGCTTGGCACCACTGACATGCGCATGAACACTTCTTTAAGCTTCTTGAAGGCGCCTGTAGCCTCTGGGGCTGCCTTACCTGACACGTAAGGTTGAATCAGGGGGTCAGAAGAGGCATTATCCTATGGGGTTCTCATTGCACCCCTGTAGGCCCTCTGGTGTGGCCTTTGTGGGCGTGCTCTCATGTTTTTCTGTGATTTTGTGTTTCTTGCCTAGGAAGGTCTCGATTGTAGCCAGTCTTTCTTGTATGGGCCTCATCCCTTCTGCCACTGCTTCTACCAGTGAGTTACTTTGCACCTCCCTGAAGCTTTGGGCCCAGTTCCTCTGTCTAGTCTTCTTCACTCCACTCAAATTCTGACATTGCTTCAGTGGGTGCTTGTGCCTTATTACCTGTGCTCAGGTCTGTGGCACGTCCACTACTTCACTGTAGTTATATTGAGTGGCTTGCACCTCTCTTGCTCTGTAATTACGAGCTTTGTTCTCGCTGTGCGAGCTTCTGTACAGCTACTCTTGCTACTACGTTGCTGTGCGGTCTGGGCCCCTCATTGTGCAAATACAACCTCTCCTTGCCTTGTAGGAGTTCTAATAAGCGTTTCAACGTGTTTGGATTTGTTTTCTTTTTAAAATTGCGGTGTCCTGGGTAGCACGTTATTTGCCGAGCTCCTCTTCTATAGTGAAATCCTACTTGGCGTTTAGCATTGAGGGGCGAAGCTCCTCCCCTGCAAGGGTGGGAGCTGCTTGTGCTCCTGCTCTACCAATGGTCTTGCCCACTCCTTGGCTTGAGCGCTTTCGTGCTCCTTAGCTGGTGCTGAGAGCTGTGGCTCCGCCCCCCAAAGGGTTGAGCCGCTGCTCTCCCTAGGTTCTGCCTCCCCATTGGAAGGGGCCAGAGCCTCACACCTCACATGGAGACTGGTGGGTCCCTAATCATGCCAAAAGTGTGGCACTGGACTGCGCTTTCTCCGTCTTTCCACTATCCATTTTTACCTAATTAGAAACTTGTTCGCACTGATGACTAGCGGCTTAACGTTCTAGCATGACTCTGCTATGCCTATCACACGTGTTATCTGATCACATTCAATACATTATCATTATCGCGCTCAGCTAGTCAAACATAGTACTTATCTGCTTGAAGAGCAGCAAAAGAGAGGAGGAAGGAAGGAACAGGAAGGACTATCAACACGTGACAGGGTTCAAAGAGCACTACAGAAAGGACTAGATTTGAAGGGAAATGTAATTTTCAAAAACACAAATATATATTTTTAAATGTTTTTTTTAAACTACTGGAGACAGGAATACATAAGAAGTTGAAGCATAATGCTCGCCTCTTGTCTTGACATAGAAACCCCTTCCCACATTGCAAGTGTTCAAGAAGAAATTGACAACCCTGCTCTTCAGACAAGGTTCATCGTCCTATGATTGCCTACAGACCCGATCTACATGACAATGTATTCCCCAGTTAGCAGTGCCCCATATTACTTTCTAGATATTTTTTTTTGTAATGTATCCCTATACAAATGTAACATTTGTGCTTTATTCGTTTCAAATACGGTATACATGCATTTTGCCAACCTATTTTTGGTTGTGGTACTTTTCATCGCCGGATTTTATATCGCCAGAAACCCCGTTTTTTATTTTTTTTATTTTGCGGGGTGTTTTGTTGAGGTTGGGGTATTATTATAATAGTAAGGGGTTGAGGGGGTGGGGGGGGAACCCCCATAATAAAAAAAACCCCAAAAACTGGGTTTCTGTCGATGTAAAATCCGGCGATGAAAAGTACCACGACCAAAAATAGGTCAGCGAAATCACTTAGAACCTCAAATACTGTCATTTCTACCCGTCCATCTATGTTTTTGGTTGCTAGATTTCAACTAGACATAGGGCCTGATTTAGAAAAGTATTTTACAATAGCGCTATCCCATTAAAAAATGGTTTTTAGATCAGGCCTCTTCTTTAGTCAGTTATTACACACCTGAAATGTTCGGTATAGGTCTTTCATCATAACACAGGAAGACTCGAATACACATTTTAATAAGAATTGCAAACTCTGCACGGCAAGGTGACTTCTGCCTGTACACTGCCCCTTAACGCATATGGAAATCTATATTTGCCTTTTATTATTAGGCAGGTACATATACATAATGTGTGCACCTCCAAAGAGCCATTACTGGCGTCTGCAACATAAGGCCGCACGGAATTTTGATTTGGTTACAGTCATAGTGCAAACTCGTGCAAACCTACAATTAATTGAATTCCTTATATAATCTCCTCCACCGCTTTATTGTCAATCGCAAAGAGAGATGGTCAGTGTAATGCGATTAGCTAACCAAAATTATTCTCTACCACTCATGATTTAAAGTAGGACATACAGCAATTAAATGTGATGTCTATGTCTGAGAAAATGCGCGAACACGTAATAACGGTGCAGCCCAGTGATATTAAAGCTTTCCTGCTCTAATATTCATCACTGAGTCCCTTGGATTGCTTTGACCTTCAGTATCTTTACCTTAATTGCACAAACGCTGGTGTCGTGAAGTCACGCGAGAGTTGTTTGCTGCTATTGCGTCTCATTTAGTTAAGTGCTCACCTCTGGCATCTGTGTGCAACCTGCAGAGGCAGGTCAGGGTCGCCGATGGTCTGGGCCTGCCTGCCATCCTCCCTGAGTCCATGACTCCGTTTCCATTCAATTAGGTAATAACAACACAAACGTTTACAGCACTGAGGAGTGGCAGGGACTTCGGAATGACATGCTTTGTAGGTGCCTTTGGGCTTTGTGCGCTTTATAAATGCCAAAATAAATAAAATAAATAAATTAATAGTGTATGAATAGTACATTTAGACTGGCAGCAGCAGTGACAATGATAGCATAAGTTAAATACTGCAACTGTGATTCTGCAACTCTTTCCTGAGGTTAGAAATCCAAATCCAAGTAAGTAACCGAGCATATCAATGTGTTTTGTAATGCCTTTGCACACCCTAGACGGCTCCACAATTGCAAACACATTGTTTGCTCCACACCATCACCCCTTGTTTTTCCCCAAGTTAGTTGAGCTGCTCCAGAGACACAATAGAAGCAATGCATTGCAATGCGACTGTACTCTTTGATCTTACCGTATACTCGGAATACCACCTTATCCAGGAGAGCAATAGGTGTGGCATGCTTATAAAACATAATGACAGTGCACCTTCCGTATACATTGCACAAGCACATCCATTACACGGGGAAGCTGACTTGGGAATTTTCCACTTCACAGGGCGTAGGTGGCGGGCAGCCACGTGCACGGTCCCCTGCAAAAGGTTTTTTGGACTTCATTTATTAACAACATGTATGTGACCCATTTGTTTGGGGCTCAACACGAAGTGACCATGGCATCCAATCGGAAAATTGGGCTAGTGACCAACAGATATAATCATTGTCAGTCAAACTATTAACAGTCGGTGTTAACCTTGACTTCCACTTCCAGGATGTCATCTTTCTCCATGTAGACATGCCAAAATAATGAGCTCACTGCCGCCATACTCTTAAGCACACCACAGCCATACTGGCAACAAGAAAGATCCTCTCTGATCCCGCGGTTTCTCCCTTGGCTCCTTGTTAACTTCCAGGTTACCTGCAGAGAACTGGTTCCTGTCTGTCCATAAAAACACTCCCTGCAAATCCCCTACATACTTCAAAGACAAAATAAAGCACACCACCGACATTTGCTCCATATGATCCTCTAACTTAAACAAGCTATTGTCACAACAGGTGCGTGCATGGAGTGTATGAAAGTGGAGAAATACTCTGCATTGCACAGGTGCAATGATTCACAAAAGTGAATCAGATCTTGTACATTGTTGTGGTCACGCATACTGACACTTGAGATTCAGTGCAAACAAAGTACCTGGGTGGGGCATTATGGGCAGAGACTGCCACTGTTAAAAGCACCTCCCTGATTCACAAAGGGGTACACTTGCCAATGCAGAAGACCCTGTACTCATTAACCCTGGTCGCCTAGGCAGGGAAACAGGCACATAGGGATGTGTAGTGCTGCAATGGGTCTTTTTTAGGCCAAACATGGAGCAAAATAATAAATAAATAAAAAAAGATTTGCTGTGACAGGCCATTTATGGTACAACTCTGCAAATGGTACAACTCTGCAAATGCAAACACTGACAGCAAGTGTGTTGAGGGTTAGCCTCAGGAGCCCATCACATATGGTCAATATACTCCATGGTACCAGAAACATGAATGACACACAGGTTCCTTCCACCTCCTCATACCTGGTTCTGAATCAGCGAGAAGAGACCAAGAGAGAAGCAGGAGCAGGACAGGCAGCTGGAAAAGGGTGAGATGACCAACCATTCTGTTTTGACAATGGAACTGCCACTTAGCAAAAGCCACCCCACAGGAAGTGAAAGGGAGAGCCAATATGGAGGCTACCATTGTGAACTCACAAAGATCCCACGTGGTCAGAACGTCTAGTTTGAGGACATCCCATGGTCACCCTGAATAAAGGAAGCCCTGAAACACAAAATGAGAGATGGCAGGATTGAAAAAATGGCTTCCCCATTGACTAATAAAAATCCTGTGGAGCAAAGGGCGCAGGCGTTGGGCAACCCACAAGGTCCCGCAGCCGCAGATTCAGCCAGCCTCAGCCAGCATCTCCAGGAAGTAGCATTGGTGGCCACGCCCACTACTGGTCAAATATCCTTGTCCTCCTTTAAAGGGTGTAGTCCGTGGGGGAAAAGGGATGGGTATTGGCCCCCTGTAGTGTGTTCGGTGGACGCGGCGGAAAGTAGGCGCATTGGAGCATCGGACTGCAGCATGCACAAGGAAGCAGCAACAGGAGAAGTGGTTTACCAGGCGAGTAAAGCCCAAAACAGCAACTAACTGTGATTGTGACTGTGTCTGTTGGCATTAAGAAACTATATTACCTTTGCAGCACTACCATGCAGGGGGGAAGAGCAGGGGGAAGAGCAAGTGACAGCAAAGAGCAAAATCCTAACTGTAAAGCGGTAGAAGGTGGCAAGACCCCTGTGATTAGGCATGGGCGATAGCCCTGAAATAAAACAGCCCCCTAACCCCAAAAGAATCACGGGAGAGGCTTATCTTTTTATCAAGGAGATTAACCGATTCCTTGATTCTAATAATGATGACAGCAGGGCTAAAATCATGGATAGACAGCAGGAAAGGGAATACTCTGTGAGCGATGATACAGCTATCACTAGAAAGCATGAAGGCTTGTATAAGGGCATTCCCAGCGCCCTACACGGACATAATCAATGGGCAAGGAGAAAAAGAGGGCGGAACTGACGCTATCCCAGTCGAGTCCGCGCAACTCCTGAGGATCCAAGGCCTAATTAGACTTCCATAAGTTCTGTAACCAGCTTTGCTACCTTGGACACCCCCCAAGATAACCCCTTCCTCAGAACTGGTCGAAATGGTAGGCATAACACAGTTCTTATGACTATCCCGACACTTGCAGATCGGAGCCCTGCAATCAATGAATCACTAATCTGGGTAAGTGGCGGGGGTCCGCTAGCCTGGAACTGTCCCCCGACAGCTAATGAGATCGACGAGGTACATACCATCCAGGGCCCCGCCTCAGCCCTAACATGTTGGCACTACATTCAGGCCACATAAGCCCTGCAGCACACATGGACATAATAAACACCGTAGATGTGGAGGCTCTGACAGGTGATTTGATTGACACCAGCACTCTTTGTGTGGGCACAGTCACAACCCAGAGTGAACTGGACGCGTGCATTGGGAGTGGCCATCTGTTGAGCCCTTACACTCCCAGCGCACGAACTTCACCTGAACCAAACATCTCGCATACCATTGACTCTTGAAATGCAGCCTCATTTTGACCGAGTTGGTGGTTATGAAGAGGCTGGTTCCTGCCTTACTGGAAGCCCATGGAAGAGGGGGTGTCAATGGGGTGCCACTAACTGGACTAATCAGTGTTCTGGGGGGTCTCAATTGCACCTTAGGAGATGGCCCATCGAAACATGCTCCCCCTGTACAAACGTCATGCAGCAAGCAAGGGTTAGGGCCCATTTCCACAAACCGAGAGAGCAATGAGCAAAATAACACATTGGTGGATAAGGCCCCACCCCATTGTTGGTCTTATGACTCCACCCCAAGAGCAAGGAACCATATAGTGAACATGCTCAAACAGCCTAAAATCAGATGCCCAGGCCGAGTGCTCAGCATAGCTCCTGTTGTTGAGAAACCAGCTGGACTTGCTGACCACGATCCAGTCATAGTAAGATAAACAACAAGGTGAGGGGGGATATGTGATGGGTACAGCATTTCTGCACAAGGTACCTAAATTAGCCACAAAGCAGTTGGAAACCAGGGATGCACTTATAAACAAATGCATGCAGTGGTTTTGTACAGTATGTGGCTGGTTATCCATAATCCGAGAAGACATTGTGACCTGCACCAGATTGCACTTCCAGGGTGAAAGTGTCTAGGACGTCCCAGAGATTGAATGTAGGGATCAGTGTGTGGCCAAGGGCATCCTGGGTATGAACATGAGACATAGCATTCGTTCTAACAGCATGATTGAAATTGGTCCCCATAATCTGTATACTAAGGATCACATCCCAGCAATCTGGCCCGTGAATCCCGTGTTGAGTGGTCCAAATGGAGTGCATTGGGAAATAGGACCTGTGCCAGGTGTAAATGGACAGGGGATCTGAGACCCTTGGGTGACTGGAAGAGAAAGTATCCATTATAATCTCCTGCCGGACATCGGTGAGTATTGGAGAACTGGTGGCGTGGGGAAATTATTATAACACGATATGATAAGATATATTGTGACTGATATGTGTTTAGCATTCTTTTTGTATGTGTTAGGGTGCACTTGTATGGCCTTTCGGCCTAATAAAGGTATTGATTGATTGATTGATTGATTGACTGACTAATAAAATGGTACATTGGGCTATCAATACGGTGTTGTGGTCATAAACAATACAATAATTGCATGATGGACACACAAGGAATAACATGCGATGAGCCTGGGCAGGTAGATCAACAATTCTTATTATGCATACGATAAAAAGGTTCACAAATGGCAGCTGAGATTTGGAGAGATCGTTCAGAACAAGTCACTCAGAGTTGTCAGAAGCACCTTTGGTGGTTTACACAAAAGGAGCATCACTAATATAAAAACACATTGGCCCGACTCCAGATGGGGCATAACGGTAACAGATTCTTGCTAGAGTCAGGGCATCATTAAGCCTTGCGGTTTCTTTTGTAAAATAAGGTCAGCTAGTTTCTGGAAAACAACATGACAGCTACTGTATACCAAATAAGGTAATGGTATAGAAAACATAAGTACAGCAGCAGTGACATGGTGTTGCTTGTCCCTAGGCAGAAATCAGCCAGGCCAGGGCGGTGACATGTGCCGTGTGCAACGCGTAAGAATGATTAGACATGGCTACGCAGAATGGGCATAATGCAGGCCTCTCTTAACATGTAGATGTTCTGCCTCAACAATGGGAATATGGCTTGCACCCAAGGCAAAACCAATCATAAGTGTAGCTGCATCCAACATATTCCCTAAAAACAGTTAAGAGTGACAGAATCATCCTTGGGCAACAATGGGAACTCGAGAGGCACCCCTGACACTGGTCACCTTAGGGTTGACCCAATACCATGTACCATAAAGTAAAACTGGATGCAATAGCAAGGGACATCAGGATAAGTCTTGATGGCAAACATGTTAGCAAAACATGAGTCATCATGAGTATTCCTTAGCCCCATGCAGGGGAGCAGGGTGGGAGCATGTGGCCCTAAAGAGATATTACAGATATTATTGTATAACGTAAAATACCCAGTTTGCTTCAATTATATACATGATATGCTGTGTTATTTCCACCGTGTGGACGTTTGTTCTTTTCTTTTCTATTTCATAGAACCTTGATTGGACAGGTCATTAGTCTGGACTGTTGTACTGTTACTATTTGGGTTGCTACTGCTATCACATTCACACCCATCTTAAGAGTATAGCCTGCCCTCAGCCTATGTTACCATAACACGTGTGTGTCTGTTTCACCTTTATGATTGGGATCACTGTTGGTTTGCAGTAATGAGAGGGCTGAGTAGGTAGTTTAGCAAGGCAGTAGTCATTTCGTCAAAACTCCAAAATGCATACTAAAGCAAATAAGCCATCAAACTTCCAGGGTTTTTCTGAGCAGAACCCATGACCCCCCCTGCATCCTAATATAACATTATGTACTAATTCTCTATGTGTAAAATGCAGCCCAATTGATCCCAAACAATTTAGAAAACATTCTGTTTTT
The DNA here is from genome assembly GCF_040938575.1 of Ambystoma mexicanum. Classification (NCBI taxonomy): domain Eukaryota; kingdom Metazoa; phylum Chordata; class Amphibia; order Caudata; family Ambystomatidae; genus Ambystoma; species Ambystoma mexicanum. The sequence continues at coordinate 594,728,379 of NC_090927.1, forward strand.
CAGATTTAATTACAGATTTAGGTTCCATCTAACAGTACCAAAGTGCACTCAGGATATCACAAAGAGACCAAGTCACACTGCATCCCTCTTTCTATTTTTGCCTGTCAAAAGAAAGACCCTTAGATATTTTCAGGGAACAATGATAAAAAAACACGAATTGTGAGAAAATACATGGTTATTACAAAGAATTAACAGCTGGGAGAGGGCAGTCAGTAGCTGATAACTCACCACGCCCACATTAGTCAATAGTATTTAAAGACAAAAACCACAAAATGAGTATATATTTGCATATAATCTCAACCTTCTTTGTAACTACAGTTCAAGCATCCTATTGCTCCTACATATACAAAACCTAGGCCAGCAGTAATTGCCCTACACTAATAGGTTAATACATTTCCCCCAATCCCATTGGTTAGTGTATTTCTCCGCTCCCATTGGTGAGTACAAAAACATGTTGCGTTTCGATGTGCATCCTCCAGCAGGTGACATAATCATGCACAGTCAGCAAGAAGAGTGACATCTGCCATTCCCAGCAATAAACTAAATGCAAGGCCATTCTCCTATGTGACACCAGATAACTTGGCATCCCACGTCCCTCCCTGTACCTGCAGCTTTCTCACGTTAAAGCATCTATCTCTGTGTTGCTATCACATTCGTGTCTGCGTATGCCAAGGCCAAAAACTCTTCATTTTATTGTGCGCTCCCCTCCCTAGGAAGGATCCCGTGAGAAAGTGTACCCGATGCCCCACTCTTAGAATAATAGCTCAAATGTGTGCTTCCTGGCAGCTTCAAGGTTCTCTAGGATTGTTGCAGGAATAAAACCAAATAGGGCACAACAGTGGTGTGCAGTAATCCCCATTTGGGCCTTAACTCTAGTCAATGACCACAAATCCTGAAAACTCAAAAAAACATGGCGGAAATGCAGTTTACTAATGGAGAAGCCTAAACCAAATGAAATCGTAAATGTCAGCGATGCCCATTTCAATATTGTTCATGTAGTTTGTATTCCCTTCATTGTTTGTGATGTTGCACCTCCATGTTTACACCTGGTGCACCTATTCCCTCTTTCCCATTCTCCGATCTTTCTCCTGCTCTTTTTCTCTTCTACAGATTGAGTTCCGGATATCCTCAGTGGGGGCACAATGCGCCAAATTTCTGGATCCTTGACACTAGTACGTTGGTGACTTTAAGTGCATACAAAAAAGCTTCACAACATAACATAATATATGATGAAAAGTCCCTGTACACACATTTAAGTTGTACTCTAATTTCATGTAGCCTGTTCACTTATATTTTCAGGCATGCTCTACAGAAATACAGGAGATCATTTATTGCACAGCTTTCTTTTAGGACTGCCGACGAAATAAATCAAAGGTGTCCACCTGCCATTGCTTCACACTTGGGTTTTTCTCCCCGCTCCTTCGCAGGTTCCTTTCTAGGGTGCCTTTGACTCTGGTGGCTCACACCTGTTTCATGTTTACTTTGTTAATCTTACCCGCACCTCTGCTTCAACTGTTATTATCATGTAGTAGATAGGGACTCGCACTGTTAATATCAGAAAACGGCTTCAGGCAAATGTTAGGAGGAGAACTAGGTAATTATTAATGGATTAGAGGCGCACCACCCAGCAACCGTTTGCATATTTTCTAGAAATAGGTCTGTTTTCAATTACACACATTATGTATAGGACACGGTAAAATGGACCCAATATGTTTCCCTTCATTTATTATGGAAACAAAATAAAAAGAAAATCGACATATGGACATATTTTGTGCTCTAGAAGCAGTTATTTCTGTGATTGGCTTCTTGAAGTGTCCAAATTAAAATGTGTTTGCCGATACGTGGTTTTTTAGTTCGGCTTCTAAATCTCTTTTATCAACATGCAATATTTTAAAATAAAGTTCAAATGTGTGTAATTATAATAATGTTTGTTAATGATCATTTATTGATAGAAACAATGCTCAAGCTGATACTTTAAACAAATATGTTGGCTACTTAAAACACTAATAATACATGTGTACATTCTGAAAGATGCAGCTGGGTTCTACCTTCTGCCCCGTGTATTGCCTTTGCACTTCTACCAACACCATGCTGATGGTTTGGAGAGGAGGCTGAGGTCTAGGGGCTACCCTAAAAAGCTTTTAAGGAACTCGAAAAAGAGGGGAACATGTACACGAAAGGAATCCCTTCTGGCACCCAGCATCAGGAGCACAGATGATACCACGATAACCTGCGTAACAACATGTGGCGCAGAAACAGGCACAATAAGATCAATAATTTAAAAATGTTGGACCATTGTACAAACAGGTATGCCAGGAAAACCCCTGCCATGCATGGCAATTAAAAGGTCAAAAGAATGTTTAACCCATTCACGGATGAAAAAACAAGTATCAAGGATCTCTCTGTGTAACCTAAGAGAAATAGCAGGCCATCATCCGTGCGGCAACTGCACAGTGTGTAGATCCACCACCAAGATAAAAACCTTCAAGATAGCCCAAAGAGATTGGTCCGTTAAACACTTTACAAACTGCAAAACAAGCAAGGTGGTCTACGTGAACCAGTGTCCCTGAGGATTTCACTATGTGGGTCACGCAGCTCAGCCCGGGAATAAAAGAATGAGGGAGCACCGCTGCAAAATCAGATGTAGGGTACACACTGCACCATTGGTCTCACACTACATAGAATTCCAGCATGAGCCTGATGACATTCTTTGGTGGTTGGTAGACCTGGTGAGTACCAACACAAATGTGACTAAAGCACTATTGTACAAGGAAGCCTGGCGGTTACATAAGCTCCAGAGTCAACCCACAGGCCTGGATTAACTAATGGCCACTTTTGCTTGAATACACACTCTCGCCCGCGCAGTACCTATGACTTAGGTTCCATACAATAGTGGGTTTCATTCACAAAGCCTCTGGCTCTCACCAGGGGCCACCTTTAGATGCACATCTGTAATGAATACTGTATTTGCAGAGAACAAACATGACAAGTGGGGGAACTGTCCACCAGCACTCACCACATGGAACACCACCTCTTCTCTAACACCACCCCCAGAGATTGTGATATCTAAATACTATCCACCTCTTCCGGCGGGGCCTTCTGGGTTCTACTAATTTGGTGGCCCTCACCCGTGAGATGAAGCCAGACCCTCTCGCCTTTTTTGCAGAATCTCCTTCAATGCATTCATACCGGGTTGGTACTCATCCAACAGCTAACTAACTACCTGTCGGATGATTACATCTGAGGATTACCTCTTATCCCCACATCAATACAATAATGGTCCGCCTCAAGCTGGACTCCCCCTCCATAGGTGTGGTGCCACTCAATCACCGACATGTGACAGCCGGCGGACCATGAATCTACCATATCCGGCCTTGCTGGCCCTCCAGCTGCCAGCATGCAAGCACCCTACTTGATGCCTCAACATGGGGTTTCCAGTGGCCCAGATCCATCATGCAACGGGCACATCACCTGGGTTATGATCCAACCATATGGACATTGTGGGTGCACTACACATTTTAGACATTAATATGGAGCACACAGGTCATGATATTGAATCTGACGTATAGGTATTGAGGGCACACACCGATCCACTGATGTTTTCCTTGATTTTGCCTGGCCACACCCTGAAAAAATGCCTCCCTTCGGAACACCATCGGGATCAAACAAATTGTAGACTCCAGTCTAAAATGGCCGCCAGCGGGGTCCACATTACTATGTTTCTTCCAGAGTTGTGCACTGTACAGGCGTTAACTATCAGGCCTGGGAGTCACCATAGCAATGGGTTGTGTCCGTTCTTTCCCCCAATGGTAAGGTTACTTAGCAATGCTAGCAACGGGTTGTACTATCTTCCCCCGAACTCCGCTGCAGCTCTCCGGTAGGCAGTAGACAAGCAGATAAGCTTCCCCCGCACCACAAACAGCGCTCTGTGCATATTGCAGCTTCTCCCCAATGCACACTGACAACACAATTGTTGTTCCTCTTTTTCCATCGCAACGGTTGCTCATCTTAACTCGGCAGTAGGCACCTAATTAAAGCCTCTGCCACAGGATTCACCCTTAAGCAAACTATGCTGGGAAGTACCCACCCAAGATGACATCCAGGTAATTAGATGACATGTCATTAGCTATGTTGTAATGCCCCCAGCGTTCCTCGTGTGCAACTACATATAGCTATATAGCTATATTATACTGCCTTCTTTGTCCTTTAAATTCACAGAGTTGACCGTGCCACCAATGAATACCCAAGGCACCAAGACTACGATGCTACTTCAGGTCTGTGATCCTCCAAATAAGGACCTTTCACTTACTGTCCTAGATGTAATGAACAAGTGAGCACAATGTTCTCTCAATTTTCATTACTGTAGATTTCCATGTTGAATAATGTTGACTCCAGTGAGTGCCACATGACACACCTCTTTATCTTTGTCACTGTATGCTTTGAAATTGAGGAAAAGAAATTACCCTCTAATTTGGAAAATAAAAAATAAAAAAGACTAAAAGAAGCAGGGGACATATAGACTCACTCTATCTCTCTATATATATATACAAAGTCAAAAAATACTGTGTAAACTGTCATTGCAATTTGCTGTAGCTGGGAACGTTGAGAAACATGAGACCTTAATTGTTACTGTTGTTTAGAAAATGAACACACACCTGTGTGTGCCCGGTTTAGACAATAGGACATCCCTTGTTACATAATAGGCCTTTCCACTTCCCTGGCATTCCAATGCTTTCTTCCTCTGCACCTTGCTTTACCCGCATACATTCTCCTATTTCCTTAACCTGTTCGAATCCAGTCTCTTACCCTATGTTTGGTGAGTTTCCCTACCTTCTTGGCTTAGTTTCCCTAGATCTCTCGGGACTTTTGCTGCTGTTGCCTGCTCGACCTCTCTCTCGACCCCAATCTACGTTCTTCCTAAGACATAGACGCTTTGTGTTAACACTCGCTGGTATTAAGCGTGTTATAAATATAAAGCGCTCTATAAATAAACAAATCAATCAATCAATAAATGAACTATTAAATAAATAAATACAAATGATTTAATTCGTATTATTCTCTAGCACTTGAAACACTGTTGCACTAAACCTCTTTGGGCCTGACAGTTATTGTGGTTGCACTGAGAACATGCACAGTGTGCTGTGGATGCACCTAAGTGTGGCCTGCCTACTCACACATGCATGCAACAGCCCTGGGTGTTGTCAACCAACTGGAGCTCGGGCTTACATCTGCATCTTATTTCCCTCAGCTGAACGTCTAATAACATAGTCAGCTAATTAATATTGGCTCAATGGCCCCGTCCTGTTGCTACTCGTGTGTCTGATCCTCCTTGTGGCCTACTCACTCCTCTAGATGGTTGCCTTAGGAGATACCGGCTTATGAACACTGCAAAACAGAAGCAGAGATCATGAGTGCAGGAAGTGACCAAGGAGCTGTCTTCCAGAGCCTGTATGTGTCTTTATTGTGGGTGACTCTGGCTTGCCAAAAACACGTAGAGCACTACCATGCATCCTCAGCTTACCATGAGACCTAGTGTGCAATCTGCACGTGATGTAGATTCTCAAAATGCGGCTCTATGTAATAATGTCCCCGCAAAAATGTCCCCTGACGAAAAAGTCGATGTTTTTTGCAGAGACGTTATTACATTGAACATGCAGGGGACACCCCCCGCAACCTCTGATATATATTTTCTTTTTACAAGGGGAGCAGGGGACATCCCTGCAACCCGCCCCCATACATAATGTCACCATGTATAATGTCACCAATGGCTTTTCCGGGCGATATTATGTATGGGGACATTAAGTATGGGGGCATTATTACCTGGTACGCACAATGTGTGATTAGCACTGTGAGATTCAGACATCTCTGTGAATAAGCCCTCGGATAGCCCAATCTAACTATCCAGTCTATACCGTCTTCAAACCAACACACCACATTTTGGCGAAAGGTCGTATTGTCTCCAGTCTATGCGTGAAAAGGTGCATTTATGTGTCAAATCATGACTTCAGGTCACTCGCGATCTCAGGTTGCTCCACAGGCACCACCCTCCAGCCTGCAGTGCACAGCTAGGAATCCCTGACGGCCATTTTAGACCTTCATCCTTCCAAGGTTGCGAAAAGTAGTCTAATTAAATAGTGTAAGGATAACATTTATCATTGCAGTGCTTAAAAGAGGGAGGAATATAAAGTGAAGTACTTTGTCAATTATGCTGTTATAATAAGCAACTGCGGATATGTCTTTAAATTACAGTGGTACAACCAAGAGACCTTGTAAGGGTCAAAACACATGACATTCTGGTACTGTGAGTCTTCTACGTTGGATGTGAAAAAGAATAACAGTGTGCATTCTGCGACTTGGAGCATTCCATTTAGGAAGTGAATATGGACATTTGCTTGGAACATTGTGCTGTAAAATGCACAATTTGGCACACTATTTTGAAAGATGTTCTTGGGGGTAAATCACTCACAAAAACAACCTAGTTCAGGCTTAAACACTTTGCATCACTACTTTTTTGTCACAATTCTGGTGGCATGATTACACCCACTAGTGAAAAATAATGATGTAGTCAGTAAATGAATATGTAAAATCAATGAAAAGATAGGTTGGGCTGTGCAGGTGAACTCAGCAACAAATAAGACCAGCACTTGATTTGATTTGATGGAAAATAATGGTTGTTTTATTTTTTTTGCACTTTTTGAAAGCGCTCACACAACCCACGGGCATCGGGGCGCTGTTACAGGAATTGTTTGTTTTTTAATTGTGTAATTGTTTTTTTTTTGTCTTAGTTGAGTATTTCTAACACACTTAAATACTCAGAGGTTTCTAAGTGCGGAACGGGGAGCTGTTACAGGAATTGTTTGTTTTTTAGTTGTGTAATTGTTTTTTTTTGTCTTAGTTGAGTATTTCTAACACACTTAAATATTCAGAAGTTTCTAAGTGCGAATCGGGGATCGAACTGGTGTTGCTTTAATGCGTCTATGCTTCCGAGGCGAGCACATTGCCACTGAGCTATCCTCCCAGGACAGTCATAGAACACAACAAGTGATAGTATTGGGGCAGATTGAACTTTTTATGCATACTCTCGGCTAACTTAATGTCCTTCACCTGGCACACACTGGTGTTTTCAGTAATAATCGTGCGTTGTAAATACATAGTTGTGGACTCTATATATTCCCTTAATTGCTATAATCAACACAATTGACATACAAGAAAGAATGTGAGTATCATGAAACGTGGACACACAGTGGATTGCTTCTGGAATAAATGCACTGAACACTGAATACAACTGACATTTGATTTAAGTGTCATTCAATATGACAGCTCACTCAAAGACTGCTTGAGTCTCGTAATTAACTACAGTGAACTTCTTTTGACACTCCACCGCTGGGTCTGGTTCATTTTTTCATTTGAGGGGTACACCTATTTAACAATAATGAGCAAGAGTAACAGTGCAAAGTCAAGAAGCATGAACCAACAGGGGTGCGCTGGTGGTTCTTTCGAGAATATCGTTAAGTAATGGATTAAAATAGTGCATATTACAGAACACTTTAAAAAAAAAATACAATAATTCAGAAGGGTAACATATACAATGTTAAACAGTAGATGCAAGATAACCATCAATACCCCAATGCATTTTCAATGCATTTTTCTTACACCTATGCCAAGCATTGCCATCGTACAACACACTGCACGATACCGAGTCCCACAATATATGCCTGTATTTCAATTGGTTCATGAGACCTATTCCCACAATATGTGCTAGAAGTGTGCCGCTGTGAGTAGCCATTTCAATACTGGCTGCACCGATGTCTCCCAAAATTGCCACTGGTTAGCAAACACTTGAACCTTACAATGCTAGAATTGCCATGCTATCAAGACATGCTTTCATGCAGCTGTGCAAATATATGTGAGCATTGCCCTGTAAAATATCTTGAAGACAGTGGCAAACATATGCCGCCATTGCCTTGTAACATGCAGTCTTGCTGCCAGGGACCAATATACTAGGATGTATATCCTGAAGCCCTGTCTGGTGTCACCCTCACCGCTCACCAATGTCTCATGCACCTACATATACATGTACACACTGACACACATACATACTCAAGAGACATTAACATTCACATACACATTCACACAACATCCATGCATTCACACAAACATGTTGTTATTGTTGCAGTTTCTACTTTCTGATGGCCCAAGGCCTGGTGCCTCACTATCTTGCTTGCTATGTTTCCCATGTGGCAATTTGAAGAAGAAATTAGGGAACGCAGTTCATTGACGTTTCCCTACCAGAGACCTGCCACTGCGTGGCCGATAGGAAATCATTGGAGGCTCTAAACAGATGCCTTCATGGCTTTCCATTGGCTGGACTACTTTGCTGCCCCTTAGGCCTTCAATGTCATTGCACTTATATGCCGCCGCCTAGGACAGTGACTGAAAGGTGGGCCTTTGGAAGCCTTTGGTGGCCATTCTCTCAGACACAGCACCCCAGCAGATATGAAACAGTAGTCTATATACAAAAATTCTCGTATTAAAAAAAATGATTTCAACAATATTTCCTCAAATACAAATATGCAACATAATGTAATTAAACATTAGTAGACATTGAGTCCCTAATCAATCTTTATTATTTATGATATTCAAATATCAGATTATTGCCCTTCCACCTGCCTTGCCCGGTGAAAGTATGATATATGGTTGTTTAAAAACCTAAATTTTAAAACAGATTATTAATTTCCCCACTAAATGTCACTTCCAAGCTTTTTTTTTAGTTTTTTTTTTAAATATAAGGCATTTTTAAATACGTAAACGTAAATATTATCCTTTATTTTATGGGAGTCATTACCACGATATATGGATTCATTTGTATTTGCAATTAGTATGTTTTTAGGTCTTTATTTTATTACTCGCATTTATGATAATGATGTGTTATTTACATAGGGCCTTAATCCAAAGCAGAGCACATATTTACATACAACACCACCCAACCGAAGTTGGTGCTCATTTATTGACCTCGGAAGGATGAAAGGCTGAGTTGGCCTTGCCAGGATTCGAACCTGCCACCTGCAGATCACGCTCTGATTGCAGCAGCTTACTGGCACTATTTATGTGCCTAAAACATATCTGCTGACAGTGTATGCCAGTTAATTCCTTAAGGAATCATTCACCTTAGACTTAGCTTCACCCGTGAAATACCCACAACATTTAGAAGTCTCATTGATAACATTCCAAAGTGTTCTATTACTTTCCCTTCTGTTTTAAAAATAAAAAGTATGTGCATGAACCTTTGTACAAAACGGTCGACGCGTCAGAGCCCACCCCACTCGCACAACACGGTTTTGTTCAGACAGTCGGCAGTTTGATTTCTATTGCATTCACCTTGTTCTACCAAACTTCCAGTCTCTCGGAGATCGCCAAATGTGTCCTCTTGAAAGTCCTTGGAAAGCAACTTTTTTTCAGAGCATGTAGCCTTATTAGTTCGCTATAAACGTTATTACAATCCTTTGGTGGCCCCAATAGATCTTCAACTGTAAAGCAGTCTATATCTACTTCCTATTTGCCCGGGTGAATAAAGAACACTCTAGTATGTTTAACGATGTAGACCGGCAGTGAGAGGTTGGCCTTTAAAAGTCGAGAGTGATGTGTTCCCTTACTCCCCTGTCCTGCCCACCACCGGTCCTCCATTTCCTGATCTGTGTCTCTCTTTTCATTCGGGCTCATCTTCAACCACATTTAGAAATGTGTTTGTCTGCCAAACATTGGATTCTCGAATGTCCTTGCGAGTTCACATGTTTGAAAAAGGGCTTTGTGAGCATGTCAGAGGCATGTCAAACCATGGGGCCAGATTACAGAAATTTTGCACGGGTCAAGTGCAAAGTGTGCACGATATTAGCACTAGGGCAAAGTCTGCCCTATTTTTAAAAACACTGGGAGTCATTAAAAAAAACATTTCACCTCACCAAGTGCTGTTTGGCATATTGAAAGCACCAGGGCTAAAATGTCCCTGGTGCCAAAAAGATACATTTCTGATGCCTTTTTGCATCAGGGCAAAGTTTGCCCCAGTGCTAATACCATTCCGTATTAGCACTAGGGCAAACTTTGCCATGGTGTAAAAATGTAGTGTAAATGCATCTCTTTTGCACTAAGGAAATGTTTTCCCTGGCGCTTTTAATATGCCAAACTGCACTTGTTGAGGTACAATGTTTTATTTTAATCTGTCCCAGTGTTTTTAACAATAGTGCTAATACTGTGCAAACCTTGCACTTGCACCAGTGCAACATGTCTGTAATCTGGCCCATAATATATCTCTACGTGGTGTTACGGATTCGACAGTCACGCAATAGAGCAAACACTGTGTTACACTGCATGAAAAAGCAACACAGGATTTTGACAAGTCTCCTATCAGGCGTTGCCTCCTAGAATACAGCAACTACACCTGTGCCTCAAGACCAGCAAATGGACCCATCCTGAAAAGCCTGTCGTGGCTTGCAGAAAAATGCTATGCCACTCCATCAACCTCTCCTCAAACAGGGGAAGAAAATAAGTAGAAACATGTCACGGAAACAGCTGCTCATCCAACCAGTTTTGGTGATGCAGAGAGTGACGCTTTAGCAGATGCTGGAAGCAACAGGGTGTAGCTATGGTAGCAGAGCAGGGCTGCTTAAAGACAGCATTTCTTTGTCTTTCCTGACCTTCCCTGCCTCTCCTCTGCCTCTCCCGCTGTGAGCCGTGAGCAAGCACAACCAGCGAGCAGTCTAATTCCTGACTCAGGGACTTATGCTGGAAGCCTTTGGAGCTGAGTAATTGCTAGCAAACCCGTCTCTCCTAAGGGAGGGCCTTTTGAAGCTGGATATCTGAATTGAATAGGAGCTGGATAAGCAGAGAGCAGCGTGGGGGTGGAGTTCGTTAGATGCAAACGTGAGTCTCGATAAGTGCGTAAAAGAGGCAGCTGGTACGAAACAGTGTGCATTCAAAGTGGGCTGCAGCTGGTGCGGATTATGTCAACTGTGTCAGCAATTTGATACCACTTAGTTAATGGCTCATTTTAGATATTGAACTCACGTTCCGGATGTAAAAAAGTTGGCACTGTGCACTAATAGGTAGTGACCACATTGCAAGTTATTACGCTTGTGAATTTGGAAAAATAGCAAGCAGCCTGTTGCTATTGAGCTGGGAGGTGCTGACTACAAGAGGTTTAACTCACGATAAACTTGTTTATGTGTGGCTGGTTCCGTGTGTGATGATTGAGATTGCTGATATGGGGACTACAGCAGGGCGCAAACTGTTAAAGGATTATTACAAACTGCACAAAGGTTTACCTCTGAACAAAACGATCTTGTGTGGCAGCTCTTAAGGGTACAACGTCCTTTCATCGCAGGATTAAAAAATGGAAATGTTATCGAAAAAAACTCATCACATTTTTGGGGGTCTACAAATATATACATTTGGGGTGTGTGTGTTCGGGAATACAAAAAAAAGTAAAGGAGATGGCGAACCCCCCTTATAAATAAAAAAGTAAAAAATGTGTTAAGTTTTATCAATAAAATGTCAGCGGAGAAAACCCCAGCGAGGGTTAATAGTGCAATGAAATGACATGGAACCAACAAAGACAAATCTAAGTTGGTGTTTTCAAATAAAATCTCATCATATTTCTTTTTTGAAAATACCTCACTGGCTTTCCCGATTGCTGAAGCTCTCAACCAAGGCCTAGAAGTGGTTTGGAGAATAGTAACTCAGCATGAAGAACATGTAGAATTGCTGTCAGATAGTTGCCTGTTGGAAACTTCTATGAATTTGGAAAAGGAAATATGAGCTGGAGGGAATGGACTCAAAGATTCAGAAAAAGACCAGATAGAACAGGAAACTGACAAGCAAGAGAATAATGTCCTTCAAATTTCTTCACACAAAGGGCCTCATTACGAGTTAGGAAGTAAACCTTATATCCGGCGGAAACGGTATTAGCGCTGCCAATACCGGTCCGCTGGATCACAACTGTAAATCCTGCCAGCGCTATTACAGCCGGTGGTAATACAGCCAGCTGTAATAGCGCCAGCTGTAGTAGCGCCGGCAACCAAACACGCTATTACAGAGTGTTAGGCAGAATTATATGCAGTACTCTTTGGGAACACCACACACAATTAAGACTACAAGTGACAGTACAAATTCACCTTTGGTACAAGCCTGTACTTCACAGTAAAGTGGTAGTGATGGCTGAGCAGCCAGACTTATCTCAAGAGTAAGTGAGCAGTATGGAATAGTTACAAAAAGGACAGCAATTACTATGAGTCAGGCAAACACTGACTCAAGGTTTTCAAGTAAAAGAATATACATTTATTTCACTCTTCAGTTGTATAACATTACACTATTATAAGCAGTTTAAAAATCACACTCTTGATACACCACACCACTATCCTTAAATCCCAGACAAGTTAAGCTCACAAAAGAAGTGGGAGCAAAATGGCAATCCAGCAATTTAAAAGGGAGGGAAAGACAAAGTTAATAGAAATTGAACCACACCAAAAGGTAAGTACTCAGTGCAATAGAGCAAGAGGAATTACAGTGATAGAATCAGGTAGAAAAGGCTTAGGGCCAAAGTCAATAGGACAAAAGTATTTTGCTCAAGATCACACAGTTCAGGGTAGTTCACAGTAAAGTTCATGCCACAGATTCCGGAGGAGGTTGGTTGATAGAAAAGTTAGTTCAAAGAGAAGAGAAGGAAAAGCCCTCGGATTGGAGAATGATTTCACACACTTTCCCCGCGGCTTAACGAAACGAGCAACCAGGTTTGCACAGTACCTTAAAACGGAGAGGAAGCTGTAGCTGAGGCGAATGTTCCTAGTAGTTCCAGCAGGCTCAGGGTTCCTGAAGCGACTGTCGGACTGACAAGAAGTAGGAAGACTGGAGGGTCCTGCATTACCCAGGCAAGAAACCAGCAGCAGAGCAAAGCAACAAATAAAAGGTGCACTCCTTAAAACCCAAGGGGGGTCTGACCTTCTTGGCTATCTGGCCCACTGTAGCTCTGTACAGTGAATTTGACCAGAGGAGGGGTCCTGGCTTGCAGTATGGGCAAACTGGTTGGTCCCACCAGCTCAAGGGAAGAAGTTTCCTGGAGGATATTCTCTGTTGGTGGATTCTGAAGATTCAGACCTGCAGCAAGGCTTCACCAGACGGTTCAGTCGTTGAAGAGGTCCTCTTCCATCAGCTCCTCATTGGTTCTTTCGTTCCAGTGGCGACTCTACCTTTCCAGTCCCAGAGACCTGCTTTTTATGCAGTTTTCCCCCATTCATTCAGTCTGGCTGTCAATCACAGAGCAGGGTGGCTGTCCTGGCAAGGACAATCACCCAGCCAATCAAACAGGAGTGCGACTTGGGTAATCAAGGGAACCCATGGCAGGGGTCCTAAGACCCCTCCCTCACATCCCGCCTACCCAGACTTTCAGGCGCTTAGAGGAGGGCTTCTGTGCAGAAGCCTGTGAAAAGGCGGTGAACAAAGGAATCAACCCCAGTTTGGCGCGCAGAGAAAAACACGAGAAAGATTTTAACAAAAATAAATGGCGAATAAACCCAGCCGGAGCCAAAATAAAATGTATTTGGTCAAGCGGGTTTATGTTCGAGGCTAATATGATAGCCTAAAACAATACCATGTGTATGTAAGTTAACCGTGGTAGAAAAGTTAGGGTGGTTACCACTGCCACCAGCCAAGTCTTGATGTAAAGGGAGCGAAACAGTGCCCCAAGAGGATCATTCAAAAAAGGATAGGAACTAACCCTTTCCAATACTCCATGTAAGATGGGGTGTACTGGGTCTGTAGTTTAATGAGACTACATAAAGTTAATGGCAACTTTACATGTTTCTGGGAGACAGTAGTCAGTCCCAGAAAAATTGAGTCAGTGGGAAGTCTAAAAGACAACACTGTGTCACTGCAGTGAAGGTGATGTGTAACACACAAAAAATGTGCTCATGGAGTAGGTGAGGCTCCACAGTCCAAGATCACCAAATGGTAAAAACACACACAGCAAAACACATGTAAGAGTGGGAAAAAAGGCTCACACTCTTACCAGGTGAAAACAATAAATCCTAGAAATCCAGCAAAGCTTGCTGAGGGACTGATTAGGTAAGGGAAATTAGCCATTTATGAGAATTCTCCCTAACACTCGCCCCTCCCCCCCGACTAAGGGACAGGAGGATTTAATCCACTCTTGGATGAATCTCTACCTCTAGTAGGTTAAAAACATCCTAGAGAGAACATCAGCATTTAGGTGGTGACATCCTGCTCTGTGCTCAATGGTGAAATCAAACCCTTGCAGGCAGATTGACCATCTTAGAAGTTTTGGGTTCTCCCTTTCATTTCCATTAACCATCTCAAGGGTTGGTGGTCTGTCTGAATCACAAAGGTAGATCCATACAAGTATGGTCTAAACCTCTTCGGAGACCACACAATGGCAAAACATTCACGCTCTATGGTTTCCCACCTTGTTTCTGGTTCTTTCAGTTTCCTACTAATGACGCAAATGGGGTGCTGCCTACTATTCTCAACCAGTTGACTAAGGACTGCACCTATATCTATATTGGAGGCATCTATCTGCAAAATGAAGGGTTGGTGATAATCAGGCGCTCTTAGGACTGGAGCTTGACAAAGGGCTTTCTTCAGGTTTTCAAAGGCTTGATTGCACTATTCATTCCATGTAACCTTTTTAGGGAATTTCGGAGAGGAGATCACATTCAAGGGAGAAGCTATGGACCCATAGTTCTCTATGAAATTCCAGTAATACCCAGTGAGACCTAAGAAAGCTGTCACTTGGGTTTGAGTAGTAGGGTTGGCCCAGTTTTGCACAACTTGTACTTTGCTGGGCAATGGCCTTTTCTCACCTCCTCCTACCTCATGACCAAGGTAGACATATTTCCTCTGACCAATTTGACATTTGCTTGCTTTTATGGTCAGAAGAGCCTGCTCAGGAGCCTACAAAACATATCCCATGTGATCAATATGTTCTGTCCATGTAGGGCTGAACATTGCAATGTCATCCAAGTATGCCATGCAGAAGTCCTCCATCCCATTCAGAACTTGATTAACCATCCTTTGAAATGTAGCAGGTACATTCTTTAGTCCAAAAGGCATAACCTTAAATTGGTAGAGGCCTGCTGGCATAGAAAATGCAGTTTTCTCCTTGGCATGGTCTGTCAGTGCTATTTGCCAATAGCCTAAATTTAGATAAAATGTACTGAGGTACTTGGCTGAACCAAGTCTATCCACCAGTTCATCTGTCCTTGGCAAAGGATGGGCATCAGTCTTAGTGACTGCATTTAGAGCTCTATAGTCCACACAGAATCTCAACTCTTTGGATCCTGCCTTTGGTACTAGAACAACTGGACTAGACCATGGACTTGTAGATGGCTCTATAACCCTGAGATCAAGCATCTTGTTGACCTCTCCTTTAATGTGGGATCTCACATGTTCTGCCATTCTGTAACCTCTGCTTTTTAACAGGTAAACAGTCACCAGTGAGAATATCATGCTGGCCCCAAGGGGTCAAGCCTGGTGATAGTGAAAACAGGGAGGCAAACTGATTCAACAGAACTCTGCACTTCTCCTGTTGTTCAGAAGTCAGTTGAGAAGAGAGATTAACTCCTTCTATTTGTTCATCTAAAGCTTGGCCTCTCAGGAGATCAAGTAGAGGTTCACTTTCCTCTTCCTCTTGAGCTGAAGCTAGAAGCAAAGCTCCCACGTCTGGTCTCGAGACATAAGCCTTTAACCGGTTGGTGTGAAAGACTCTGGGAGCCTCCTTAGGTTTGCCTAAGTCCACCAAATAGTTCACCTCTCCTAGTTTGTCCTGCAAGGCCCTCTGCCTTGTTGGCACCATAACTAATACAAGCTGGTCTTGAGTAAACTCAACTATGCTGGCCTTCTGGTCATGCCAATGTTTGACCAGAGCCTGACCTGCTTTTAAGTTATCACTTGCTTCTGCCATCATGGGTGACATTCTCCTCCGGAGACCTATCACACAGTCAATCACTCTGACTGGCTTGGGGGAAGGAGCACTCTCCAACCCCTCCTTGATCAGGGCCAATGGACCTCTGACTGGATAGCCATAGAGAAGTTCAAAGGGACCAGGGCTCAAGTCGAGATTACACGCGGCGGGACGGAGTTCACCCACTTTATTCAGAGGTGGACTCAGCCCCTAGCTAAAATAGGCACATTGGATGTTTTCTTCGAGTTTATGAATTAAAGCCAACCTCAGGGATCAAACCGCAGTCGTCAGGTTTGTAGGTCTGACACTTCAGCACTGCACTACATGACCTGATGAACGTAACTAACAACAAAAGGTGAACTATCCCATTTCGGTACTACAAGTCCCAGGAAAAACATTTGCATTGGTTCTTGGAGCTCAAAACATGCACACCTTTTAACGTTTTCAAAAACACTATTAAAAGAAAATATCCTGTCTTGGTTTTGTGTGTGTGTTGATTTTATGAAACACAAATGCCATTCGTCCTGTTCAATTTGGGTGTTTATGCAAAGCCAATTTAATGGAATGTGCATATTTCGCCTTGATATGATAATTTCTGGCGACGTCACATCCCATTGCGTTTGTTGAGTAAGTACTCAGGGCAAGAGAGCAAGAGGAACTACAGTGATAGAATCAGATAGAAAAGGCTTAGGGCCAAAGTCAAAAGGACAAACGTCTTTTGCTCAAGATCTCACGGTTCAGGGTATTTCGCAGTGAAGTTCGTGCGACGGATTTCGGACGAGGTTGGTTGGTAGAAAAGTTAGTTCAAAGAGAAGAGAAGGAGAAGTCCTCGGATTGGAGAAAGATTTCACAGACTTTCCCCGCGGCTGAACGAAATGAGCAACCGAGTTTGCACAGTACCTTAAAACGGAGAGGAAGCTGTAGCTGAGGCGGAAGTTCCTGGTAGTTCCAGCAGGCTCACGGTTCCTGAAGCGACTGTCGGACTGACAAGAAGTAGGAAGACTGGTGGGTCCTGCACTACCCAGGGAAGAAAACAGCAGCAGAGCAAAGCAACCAATAAAAGGTGTGCTCCTTAAAACCCAAGTATGGTCCTACCTTCTTGGCTATCCGGCCCACTTTACCTCTGTACAGTGAATTCGACCAGAGAAGGGGTCCTGGCATGCAGTTTGGGGGAACTGGTTGGTCCCACCAGCTCAAGGGAAGATGTTTCCTGGAGGATCTTCTCTGTCTGCAGATTCTGAAGATTCAGACGTACAGCAGGGCTTCACTGGGCAGTTCAGTCATTGAAGGGGTCCTCTTTCACCAGCTCCTCATTGGTTCTTTCGTTCCAGTGGCACTCTGCCGTTCCAGTCCCAGAGACCTGCTTTTTATGCATTTTCCCCCATTCATTCAGCCTAGCTGTCAATCACACAGCAGGGTGGCTGCCTGGCAAGGACAGTCACCCAGCCAATCAAACAGGAGTGCGACTTGGGTTACCAAGGGAACCCATGGCAGGGGTCTTAAGACCCCTCCCTCACATCCTGCCTACCCAGACTTTCAGGTGCCTTAAGGAGGGCTTCTGTGCAGAAGCACGCAAAAAGACGGCGAACAAAGGAATCAACCCCAGTTTGGCGTGCAGAGAAAAACACGAGAAAGTCTTTAACAAAAAGAAATGATGAATAAACCCAGCCGGAGCCAAAATAAAATGTATTTGGTCAAGCGGGTTTATGTTCGAGGCTAATGTGATAGCGTAAAACAATACCATGGTTATACAAGATAATCGCGGTACAAAAGTTAGGGTAGGTACCACTGCCACCAGCCAAGTCTTGATGTAAAGGGAGCGAAACAGTGCCCCAAGAGGAACAGACAAAAAGGGATAGGAATTAACCCTTTCCAATACTCAATGTAAGATGGGGTGTACTGGGTCTGTAGATTAAAGAGACTACAGATACTCATTCCTATCTCAGGCGACTATGTAACAGACAGCAAAACCCTCAATGAAATGTACTCAGTAATACAAGCATGGATGGCACATCATGGACTTTGTCTCAATGACGAAAAAACTGAACTGCTCATCCTTGGAACCCACTCTAAACAAAAAAATCTTAACACTGCGTTCAAATCTTTCACCATAGATGGCAATCCTATCCCCGTTTCAAACAACACTAAAACTCTCGGTATATACCTTGATGCCACCTTATCCTTCGCCAAACAAACTAATGCAGTAGCATCATCAGCCGCTTACACTTGCAAATTGATCACTGCATGTAGGCCGTTCATTTCCACACCCAATCGCATTACTCTTGCCAAAGCGTTAGTCTTGTCCAAAGTAGACTACTGTAATGCCCTTTACTTAGGCACGAGCCACAAAAATATCAACAAACTTCAAGTAATTCAAAATAATGCCATTAGGGCAGCTCTCAACATCCCTAAAAAGTCGCATATTTCTGAGACTAGACGTAATCTGCACTGGCTCCCTGAAGAGCATAGAATTTCTCTCAAAACCTTGGCCCTCACACACAAAGCCAGAGCCAACCTTGCACCTGCCTACCTCACCAACCAACTCACACCACATACATCATCAAGACCACACAAAGCAGCTCAAGCAAACACCATGTCCATACCAAGATTCAAACTCCATAACTCGGGTGGAGCTAGTTTCCCTGTACAAGCATCGAAATTATGAAACACACTCCCTGCGCTCCTTAGGTCAGAACCTTCCTTTAACCTATTCAAACGCAACACAAAGCGTTGGCTTCACGACTTGGACACAATGACAGCCTAAACTTCCCAGATCCTTGAATTACTGACTGCCGACTGTACGTTTTGTAAATAATTTAAGTTATTTTATACTATATTTTTATTGGCAGCCTACGTTGCCTGCCATATGAACATTGCAACATGTATGTATCTGTGTTACTAATGTCTGTACTCATCTGTAACCGTAACCATTGTAACCTTTGCTCACTGTATTCTATTGTAACTGTAACCAGATCTAAACTTACGCGCCCGTATGCCCCCGGGCCTGGCTGCGCTTTATAAATAAACAAAATACAAATACAAAATACATAAAGTTAATGGCAACTTTACATATTTCTGGGAGACAGTAATCAGTCCCAGAAAAACTGAGTCAGTGGGAAGTCTAAAAGACAACCCTGTGTCACTGCACTGAAGGTGCTGTGTAAGACACAAAACAATTATGCTCATGCAGTAGGTGAGGCTCCTTAGCCCAACATCACACAAATGGTAAAAACACACACAGCAAAACACATGTAAGAGTGGGAAAAAAGGCTCACACTCTACCAGGTAAAAAAAAAAAATCCTAGAAATCCAGCAAAGATGCTGAGGGACTCATTAGGTAAGGCAAATTAGCCATTTATGAGAATTCTCCCTAACACAGAGCCATCACAAGTCTGGCATTGGTGCTCTTAGCGCCAGCAAACCAGCAGTAAAACTGCCAAAAATACCCCTGGCCAAATGCTGGAGGTAAAAGAACACATGAGGCAGCAATAAGGGCCCAGGTGAAAACAATGCACACCAGAGGCCTAAAAAAAAGACCCACCCATGCACAACACACCCTTCCCAACATCATTTCAGCATCAGGAGCAAGGAGGAGACAACAATAAGGGGCCAGGTGAAAAGAATGTACACCAGAGGCCTACAAAAGACCACCCATGCACAACACATACTTCCCAACATTGTTTCACCATCAGGAGCAGGGAGGAGACAGCAATATGGGCCCAGGTGAAAACAATGCACACCAGAGGCCTACAAAAGACGCACCCATGCACAACACACCCTTCCCAACACCCTGTTGCCATTTGGAGCCGGGAGCATTGATGTGGACATGAACTTGCTGCGCCTGGAGCTGCAAAGGCCTGCCAACCAGCCCAGGGCCCTGGGAGCACAGGGGGTGGTGGGGATATGGAGAAGGAGGATAAGAACAGCAAGGAGGCCAGCCATCCCCAGGGTCCGGCCATCACCCTGGGCCCTGACTGATGGGCAGCTGGTGACTGAGTACAGGCTGGACAGGCAACCATCACCCAGTTGCTGGACACAATCCAGGCTGACATAGGCAGACGTATAGCCATCAGCACTGCTGTGCCCCCACTTGTGAATCTTGTGTCGCTCTACAGTACCTTGGGACTGGCAGCTTCCAACACTCCATTGCCATGTTGCATGGTATGGCCCAGTCCACCTTAAGTGCCGTGCTGGGACAGGTGCTGGATGCACTGCTGCTCCAGTCAATGAGCACATTGCATTGCCAGTCACACAGGCACAGATAAACCAGCTCAAGGCACAGGTCCATTCCATTGCCCAAGTCCTGAACATCATAGCAGCCCTAGACTGCACACATGTAGCACTAGAAGCACCCTGGGAAAATGAGGCAGCCTACAGGAACCATAAGAGTTACCATTCCATGAACGTGCATAAGACGTGTACCTAACCTTCACCCACTGCTGTGCCCACTACCCAGGATCCACCCACGACTCAATGGTCCTGTGCAACAGTATCCTGCCAGCCTACATGGAGAGGCACTGAGGCCAAAACACATGGATGTTGGGTGAGTACAAATCTTGTCTGAAATGCATGCCAAATTACACCTGTTGTGGCGGCATACCCACAGGAATGCCTGCATGCCAGCAGGAGACACAGACAACACTATCACAGCACAATTTCCATGCATGTGCCTCGCACACGTTCAACACAGCAGAACACACCCAGTCTGAATGGCACCAACTTGTAAAAGCACAGTCACATATGTAAGCCCAACTACCACAAAACATCTTGTCTGTGTCACAATGCTGCTCCTCACCCTGACACATAAAAGATATCCCGCCCTGGCCACCAGACAGTCATGCCAATAGAGTCCTAATGCAGGCAAATCCACAAAACCAATATACACAAGACGTTGGAGTCACGACAATGACCATCCCTGACATAGTGACACCAGATCGGCCAATCACATGCCTGACCAAATGTACATGATTGTGCCAAGTAGCAAACACAACAAAAGCCATAGGGTATGCCACAACACATGGCCTAACAACATGTTACGTGAACATGCATATATAAGGGTACCCTCATCCAGAAATAAGGGACAGAGTACTGTGGCATTTAGACACAGGGGTGGTGCATGCAGTAAGTAGTTAATTGATTGAATACTGCACATTGCACAGCACACATCACAGTGAAAGTAGCTGTATGAAAACTAGCATACCTGTACTACATGAGTGTGACACACATAAGCATTAGCATATTAATTGATACACTTCTGCATGTAAACCTCAGCCCATGCATGTCCCGGACGGCGAATTATGCATGACAACATTGCACTGAGATGGCATGTACCTTTTCAACACATACTTGAATCTGCTGCCAGTGTCACTGATGTCTGAGCCTTGTGCACCCACTGAACCAACTTTGGCCTAATGTCTTCATTCTCTCCCCTGCAGGTGATTCTAGATACCCGCAGTACACATGGCTCATGACCCCTGTTTGTAATCCACACACTCCAGCTGAGTTGGCATATAACATTGCCCATGGGCGTACACGCATCTGTGTGGAAAAGGCAATTTGATTGCTGAAGGCACGCTTCCCATGCCTAGACCGTACGGTAGGGGCATTGATGTGTGCACCAGAGAAAGTTGGCAAAATCATACTTACCTGTGCCGTGCTGCACAACATTTGCTGTTGCCGGCATGTGCCACTGCCCCACGATGCTGATGGCCGGCCACCTGGCGATGTGAGTGATGATGAAAATGTGCCCGAAACTGGGGCACGTGCGCACAGGGATGAGGCGAGGGAGGGGAGTTTGGCCAGACAGGCCATGATTGACAATTATTTTTTATCTGAAGGATGGGTACATGTAACACATATCACTTGTAAAATAAAGAGCACTTTAAAACAATCATGAATGTCGATGCTTCGTATGCATAATGAATGGGATTTATTATTAGTTAAACAATTCTCCCCTCCCCCCTTGAGTCCCCAGCACACAATCTCCCTCCCCCTGTGAACACCCCAGCACACAATCCCTCCCCCCCCCTGTGAACACCTCAGCACACAATCTCCCCTACCCCCTCAGAACAGCCCAAAACAGTGCCAGTGGGTGCATATGCCCAGGGATCGGCACAACTATGCTATGTCCATCTAGGATGGTCATGGACGCTTCCCACGTCTGGGTCCCTCTGGTGAGCTGCGTGGGAGATTGCACAGGGAACAGCCCCTGGGCTAAGCTTCCAGAGATCCTTCCGTGGGTGTTGTAGAGGTAGATGGAATATATTCTGAAGACTAGATCTGCTGGCGGAGAAGATCGTTTGCCTCCTGCATCGGCTCAGCATGTGCAGATTGGCCCTCACACAGCTCGCATACTCTTTGTCCAAATCCTGACAGGGCCGCTGTACAGCCCTCCACTACACTACGGGTGCGCCCATTATCATGTGCAATGGTCTTGGCAGCATTGTGTATGGCACGGCTCATTGCCTTGATGCGGCAGTTGTGGTCAGCCAACATGGCCTCAATTCTCCGCTGTCAAGCCTCTATCACATCCAGCCGCCCTATTACAGCAGCTCCAGTGATGAGGGGTCTGTCAGGTGTGCTGATGATTGGACAGACAGGTCTGCGTGTGGTGGCAGTGAGATGTTGGGAGACATTGCAGCATCTATGATGGGGCTGCTGTGGTTGGAGTGGCTGCCTTCAGGGGAACCATAAGAAGGAGTGTCCACATCAGGCACAGGTGTGCGGGCACGACGTACATACACAGGTACATGGGGAGTGTGTGCTTCCACAGGCACCTGCTCCGTGCTCCCTTGGGTTGTGCACTCTGCCTGGGTGAGGACACCAGTGCAGTGTGTCGTACCGCAGTGGATTTGTGGCCCTCATCTGAGTTAGACCCACTGGTGGCTCCCTCCACATCCTGAATACCTGTGGAGGCTTCCGACGTTTGAGGCGGTGACGCCCTGCGACCTTGTGGATGTTGCACCTATCTGAGTGGGCTCCTGTGAGGTGACCTAGGCTGTGTCCTGCATATTGCCATCTCATGCCAGTCCCTTTGCGGGGTGGTGGTGTTGGTTGATGCGCATCATGACATGCGGCTGGATGTGGATGCTTCCTCTTCATCAACATTGCCCTGCAATGAAACCTGCATGCCTGTGGGGTACATAGGGTGTTGAATGAGTTGAGAGCAGCTTACATGGGTCTCTTCCTTTCCTCTCCTTCCCCCAGAAGCTCACTGCTCCCAAGCTCTGGTTCTCTCAAGGTAGGACTATTGTAACAGCATCTTTCTAAATCTACCTGCCTCTACTCTTCGCCCTCTGCAACTCATCCAGAACAGGACTGCGAGACTTGTCCTTGGCCTCAAGCCCTGGGATCGTATCTCTCCAGCTTTGAAATCTCTCCATTGGCTCCCAGTGGATGCAAGGATTCAATTTTAAACCCTCTGCATTGTTCACAAGGCTTTCTGGGGCCTCGGTCCAAAATACCTTGAGCTATCCTTCTGCAAATACCTCCCCTATCAAGCTCTTCGCTCCTCTACCTCTAACTCCCTCAGGGTCAGTCGTTTCTCAAAGAATTGAGCTGGGGATAGATCTCTCTGTCTCTTTGCATCTGCCTTTGCTCCCCATCTCCCTTGCTGATCTGCTCTCTCCTGGCACTGTGCACATGGCCACCCTCTGTCTCCTTGGCCCAGGTACCTGCTCACCCTGCCACTTTTCTGCACTGCCTCCCGGCCACCCCTTGCAATTGAGACTGTATCTGTACCCATACAGTCCCCCACCACCTCCCCCATTTTCTTCTTTTTATGCATTATCAGACTTACCCAGTCTTCTGCGATTAACACAGCACTTGCCACTTGCTGGCTGCACTACCCCTGCTTATTGCTCCATTATCTATTTTATTCTGTATTTATTATTATTTATCTGTCTACCCTCTGCTCCACACTTTCCACAGCCCCCCTTCCATGCACTTTTCCATTTTCCCTTTCCATGCACTTGCACGTTTTCAATGTCACTGGGACTAGTAAGATCGTTGTTTTGTTCTCCCCTGTTCCCCTCCCTTGCCTTGTCGCGCTCTGAAACACGAGCGTGATACAAATAAAATATCATATCATATCCTTATCATACATTTGTATCCTGCATTTCATGCCTTACAGTGGGTTAGGGCACAGTTTCTATCATGCTTGCCCATTGCATATTAGTCAGTCCCCATGTTGTGATTGGTGGAACGTGGTACAGGGAGGGACACTGCTTGGACATGTTGGTGTGACATCTTCAGATGTCTGTTGTGAATTCACAGCTCCCATGTCGCTGTTCAGGGGGCGGGGGTCTTTGTTACACACGCATACATCTTGTTGCTGTGCCATGCCCATGGATGCCTTTCCCTTGGGGCTTAGGTTGATACATTGTAGGTACCAGGAGGCGGTAGGGTACAGTGGTATGAGGGGGTACTAATGGGTGGCTGCGGTGCATCACACACATTGCAAATGCCTACTGGGATTGGAAGGGTGGGCCTAACATGATTATGCAGTTTTCAGGGGTGGGTGTTCTCACCTGCAGCCTCCTGGGTACCGGTGCTTGCCTCCGCTCTACCGACTCCCTCGATTGTGCCCATGTCTATCAGGGTGGTCATCTACACCTCCCAAGGTGTCATCTCAGGTGGTGGTGGTGCTGGCACTCCTCCAGTCACCATGCTCTCTCTCCTGTGCTGGGCCAGGATACCACAGACATGCAAGTCATTCCGCCACTTGTGGCAATCCTCCGCATCCTTGGGCATAAGGCCCACCACTGACACCTTCTGGCTCACTTGTCTCCAGATCTGTGCTCGCCCCTGTGCACTTGTCTTGCGCTGCTGGGGGCCATACAGCTCTTCTTGATGGCCAATTACCTCCTCAACAAGTATGGCAAGCTCCTGATCTGTGAACTTGGGTTTTCCCACCCTATCCAAGGCTGACTTGCCCCTGGTACCTTCCTGTGTCATTTTCCAGGCTTTAGAGGAGTGGATGCCTTACAGGGGATGCGATTTTCGGCGGATCATGATTTCCAAGATGGCTGCCACTTTATTTCCCGTTCCGGAGGTGACACATTTCCTGTGGCACTAATGACATGGACTATTAGCGCCGTGGCTCGGCGGTAGCACAATGTGCACTGGATTTACGGGTTCATAGCCACTTTTTCCGCCGGGCGCTATTTGCGTTAATGCAATGGCCGTGTGCACGTGCACGCCGATTTATGATCTGTCATTATTTCCGCCAGACATCATGGCGTTATTGCAAATAGCGATCGACGGATATTATGCTGGGATTCCGCCAAACACATGATGAGGCCCAAACAATGGACAGGAAACCATTACAAGTATAGTTTTACACAGACATCAAAAAACTCAAAAACCTCCAGTGTTCCCTTTCAAAGCAGACAGAGAAAGCTAACTGCCCCTCTGAGCGACGTCACCTAACCTTAGGATATGGTGGTGGGCTGCCTATCTATGATGGTGGACAGAAAAAAAAAGTTAAGGAACGAGGACATACATCCTTCTCTTACAGTATCAATGAGTGCTAATTAATATTTCTATTTGTTAAATAAAAATATGGTTCCCTGGTGGGGTCTCAAAACTCCATATTTCAAAAACAGCAGAAATCATTCAGATGCTTACAATGATTTTCTTAAATAAAGTTATTGTTTTCAATGTTAAATATCCCTTATTATGGGCCAACGTGTTTCAGTGACGCGAAAGTTATACTGGTCACCTTCTTCAGGACCACCTTCACTAATGGCTAAATGGCTAAACCAAATATGTGCACATCCTAGTTTCTGTTAACATAATTCACAGCTTTTGTAGGCACAGCCATGTGAAGTTGAGTGAAGAAATCTCAGCTAAACAATTGCTTCCTTTTTTACCGGCTTCTGGCTGTCTGGTACTATGGGTCAAATGGTTATACTGCTCAATCCCTACATGGAGAGTGTTTTCTAGGGAATAATGAATTACCCATTTTCAGCTACAAACAACAAATAAACAAAGATACACATAACATACTATTAATATCTGTGAGCAGGAAACTTGTGACTAAGTTTCCATAGTCCTTGAATTACATCAGAGCTAACAGTGAATGTCTCACTTCCAATTCGTCGCAGACTGTTCAGCCGAATGGCTTATAGTCTGCCTACGGGAAATAATGACACTTATTACAAAAAATCTTGGAGAACCACAGGACTGCATTAACACAGTAACAAGCCCGCATTCCATAGTGGGAGTTCATATCTGCTTGCCAGTCTGTCAGGCAGCCTTACTGGCAGCTTAGCATCTCCCTTGATCCAGCAGTCTTAAAGCCCAAACTGCAGTGATTTACTCAGTCCCATAACTCGTTGTAGCATCTACGTACAGATGCTTGCATTGCTGCTAAGACACCACCATAACCCATCAGAACTCTGTTACCAATGTCTCTGTCAGGCAACTCAATTGCCAACTCATGTAAAACACGCGTCCTCTGCATGCACGCATTCCGCACTTTTGCTATGGTAAACTTAGACACAACAGCATTGTGTTTGCCCCATCTAATCCGAACACACGCTCCTCATATCACTTTTGTCTCCTCACCTACTGTTACTAAATAGGTTGAATAACTCAAACTGGTGTTCTACGATCCCTAGTATACACAATTGGAGATTCACAGAAACCAGTGCATACCCATTGGTTACATCATTAGTCCGAGTGCCTGCGGACTAATGCCCGTAGTTATAAATTGGGAGAAACCAGTATCTGCCCAGGGGTTTCATCATAAGTAATAGTGGTCAGCATGCCCTTACTCAATCAGACCCCCATCATGACTGGGCACATTTTGTTCTGACGTGTCCAGAAGGGTTAAATTAACAAGCCTCATCTGTATCAACCCATTAGTTACATTATCAGTCAAAATATCTGGTGACTTTTATCCATAGTCAGGGAGTTGAAAGAAATAAAACACACTGCGGTTCAGAATAGTCAGTAAGCCCTTGCCGCACTCTGCCCACTAACATGGCTGAAATTTACAAACATCATATAATATCCACAGGTTATGCACGGCTAGAATACTGAGACGTATGATAGAGCCCATTGTTCCTCTCAGTCGAATTAAAGTGTTGGGAGCACTTGCCAGAAAATGCATTTGTTGAGTCCAAGTGTATCTGTCTATAATCTAAATATACAGTGCTGTTCCCTCTCGAGCATGCTCACTTGCATATCTTCACCTCGTGCTGGTCTAGCAACTTGTCCAGGTAAAATCTTCTTTGTGGTGCTGCTTTAAACAATGCTCCACCATTGGTGGGTTGTCCTTTTCATTTGAATGCATGATCCATGTTTAATAATCCACTTTTTGACAGGTCCATTTCTCATTCCAAAGTATCTAAGTTGGCAAGAGCAATTAATCAGCTATATGACTTCCGAGGTGTTATAAGTGGTAAAGTTCTTTTATATCCAGGTGATCTTTTATATCAATACAGCTGTGATATGGTTGCAAACTGCAGGTCTCTTGTCTTGTCGCTGAGGTAAATCCTGCGGTATATTATGTGCACTTTTTTGTGAGTCGTAGAAATTTCTTGGGATAACCCTTTGTGTGCAGACAGGCTGCTAACACGTTTGCTTGGGTATCAAACTCGCAGATGTCAGAACAACTCCTCCTGAACTGGAGAAATTGACCAAAAGGAAGGTTATCTCTCAGAGGCTTAGGAAGACAGCTGTTATAACTAAGAAACAAATTCCTGTCTGTGGGCTTCTGAAAAACTGCCATGTTGAGATACCCTTCATTCGCCATGATCTTGAGATGCAGGAAATGTATGTCCTCTTTACTATGTGTATGTATAAAATGGAAATACCTATTGGGGTGTTCAACCATCTCATAAAAATATCGAGCTCTTCTATCTCCCCTTCCAATGTCAGCAAGATATTATCAATGTATCTTGCCCACCGTTTAATGTGTCTACCCAATGGGTTCTCTTTAGCATAAACAGTTATGTTTTCAAAGTTTGCCACATAAAGGTTGGCCAAACTTAGGGGAAACTTTGCTCCCATTGCTGTACCCAGCACCTGTTCATAATATTGGTCCAGGAAAATGAAGAAGTTCTTGGTCAGCACTATATCTACTAGTTGCAAGAGAAAAATAAGAGGGATTTCCAGAGGTGATTTCTTCTAGTATCTTATCAATCCCTAATAGAGTTTCCATCTGTGGGATCTTTGTGTAGAGAGATTCTAGGACTAGTGTAACTAAATAGTGGGTCTTTGGTCAAACTGCAGATTCTTTACCAGATTAAGTACAGCAGTTGCATCCTTTACATACAAGCACATCTCTGGTATCCAAGGTCTCAAATGGGACAGGGGTTTCAAAATCAAACCAACACCTGCCACTATAGGGCAGCCCAGTGGAGCAGATATTCATTTATGGTCCTTAGGCAGGGCATACAATGCTTGTATTCTTGGATGTTGCGGGTACGTGAAATCTGAATCTTTTTGGCTGATGTATTTTTTGCTTATGGCTTCTTCCACTATGGGATCAATCACATTCCTCGGGGAGTTGGTGAGATCAGGGGCTAGTTGGAGATAGCTATCTCTGTCAGTCAGAAGTGTGGACCTTCTGATTATAGTCACAGGTATTCATAACCACTATTGCCCCTTCCCTTTAAACTGGTGTAATAGTTATTGCTTTTTTGTTCATCCTTAGTAAGGTTATTGAAATACCTACTCTCACATGATTCAATTTCCTCCAATTTACTTAGAAATTCCTTCTCAAATGTCACAGACTATGATCTAATTCATGAAGGGGGGGAATCAATTTAGAAGTGTTGTGCAGGCTTGTCACATCCTTAGTGTAATCACTATTCTTAAGATCATGAAAGTATTGCTTTAAGCATACCTTCCTGATAAACTTTGTCAATTCAATTATGTTGTTGAATGGATCAAAGTGGGGACAAACCTGAACCCCTTTTGAAGCACCTTTATTTCAACCGGTCTAAAATTGTATTCAGACGATTTAATCACTAGATGTTCTGAGGTTTATAGCTCATTCTCCCTCGCTCCTGGTGATTCTGGGGGAGTTGTCTTGCCACCTTCATTGCTGTCAGCCTTGTTGTTTTAAAAAAGCTTTATTGGACATTTCAGTGGTAAAGTAATGTGGCCTCTCTTGGAAGTGAACCACTCTGTCTCTTGGCTGTTCCATGTCTGCTCCACATGATGGACCTGCATGGATATCGTCTTCTGAGCTCACACACGAGATGTTTCAATTGTTGGTTTTTAATTTCTTGGTATATCTCCTTTTTGTCATTTTGGCTGGGGATACCCTTCAAATGTTTGTGTCATGCTTTGCTCTTCATGATATGCATCTGTGACATATAAATGTATATTATCATGATTGAATGCTGCTATGTCCTTGTTAAGTCTCAGTATCTTTTTTTAGATTAAACTCTCCAAACTCCTTCATTACAGCAGCCAACTCTCTGTGTTTCTATTTGTAATTATCTAAGATGTTTTGAGATTTAAGAAGTTCTTGTTTCTGTTCTATCTCTCTCATCATTTTTTTCAAGACTGTTTTAGCAGTATTAATCAGCAGAATCAACCAATCTCTGGTGCACTTACTCGCTATAAAACTCCAATCCTTCCAGAGCAAGCTGAACCTGATCCATGAAGATCTGTGGTTCTATTCTAATAATCAGGCCACTTGGAGGCATGTGCGATCAGAGGTATTCAGTCATCAGTACTTCATGCAACTCCATCTGGATTAGTTTATTTTTTATTCCACTCATCCCCTTTCAAGCTAGTGTTGACCTGCGACATCCTACCAATGATTGATGGAGTAGCAAGAATCCCATCTACCAGTTCTTCAGCAAAGGCCAATGAACTGGAGTTTGCCATTATACCGGTGTTTCAGAATGACTAATTGTTCGACATGAGCTTGATGTGGGGAAAGGAAAGGGAGTGAAACCCAATCATGGAAATGTCCTAGGGATTTAGTAAATTACAGCAATAAATGCTTTCTTGTAATAACCACTCAGGATGTCTAATAATGGCTCACAGGTGATATAGCTGTCCGAAATACCACTAACACAAAAAAGGGCCAACGTTGAGGAAACAGGACCTGCCCTGAGCTCTAAAATATGGAAAATGCCACTGCAGACATTGACATATATTTTATGACTGATCCAACTTTACTTAGTGTAGTACATTTAGTTTTGCAATCCTTGATAAGCTTATATGATGGAATTTCGATACTCAAGCTCAATATAAAACAATAATAATTGCATTTCCTCCAAAAGGCCGAATAAAATACTAAGTAACTCAATGAACCCTGACTCTGATCAGAGACAAAAGAACACAAATTATTGTTGGACGAAGAAACTGCCTCTGTATATAATTTCTCTATGAACAAGTCAATTGTGCCTATGGAACCTCTCTGGTGGACACAGCTGAGTCTTTAAACTTTAAATAAGTTATTTGTTATATTAAGAGAATCCAGTACATGAGTCAAGCAGGATGACATAAAGCAAGATGATTGAGAACTTCGTGAACAAAGTGCATGAATATTCTCAATCGTCTCTTAAATTATGCCCTATTAAAAAGAGGAATAAGTGACGTTAAATGAAAAAAATAAACAAATACACAGATAATAAGGAGAAGGCAGGCACAAAAGGAGATTATTATAGGTAATGCCTCAAAGATTGTATTGGCAGATAAATCTGGAGGGTCTATTTGATGATGTGACAAAAAATAGCTCAGCTAAAAGAAATACAAAAAGGAAAAATGACATAAAACGGGATCAGTGGCATAGTCTAGCAAGATATAAGATCTTACTTGACTAAATTAATGATTAATTAGCAGCAACATTTACAGGACACAAATACAAAATCTGATGCAAATGATTGACAATCAAGCAAGAGAAAAACAAGACCATTCATTCTCTACTGATGTTAAGTATGCATATTATCCAATCCCAATTGAGGGCATAGATACTATGTTATACGACTAGGGGGCATGAGATAACAGAATGGGAGAGTAGTCACTATATGATTGCCAAATTGAAACATATATAACCTAACCAAGCAATTTATGAACCTCAGTATTATAAGTGAAGTATTTCTTTTGGTACAATTACGCAGGGATCATTATATTAATGCCACATTTTTCTGGTCTTCCAGTCACACAAGATGCAGATGTTGATAACTTTAATGGATTAACAGGAAATACTATTCAGAGATGGTACACAACATTATCTTTGAAAGTCATATGGATTTCTTCAACATATGTTGCATTGTCCTGTAATTATGTTTGTCCTTTGTGTTAATGTCAGTGGCCCAATGCCTAAAGGCTGTGGGCCTTTTATAAATAAATAAATAAAATACAAATAAAAAAGTGGATCTAGGTCACGTGACCTGAACCCCACCTACCTGTCAATCACTGCTCATCTATTGGAGCCTTGATTTGCTGCCCTTTTTCCCTATTTAAGAAGCCTTCAAGCTTCTTTTCTTTTCCAGATAGTGAGCTTTAGCAAGTGGGCCTAAACTGCGCCCACCCACTTAGGCCTGTCCCTTCCTTTCCCTTCTTAACTGTTAGTTCAGGGGGCATCTCTCAATGGGGCATCTGAAGAGAAGGGTAATCAAAGAAAAGGGCAACACCTGTTTGGCGCTCTCAGGGCCTGGTAGGGGCCAAGGGCCAGTTGCTTTGCTCATGCTACACCAAGTAAACATCACCATGTGTCTCCACTCACCGCAACCAATTCCCATCCATTTCAGGGATCGCACAGCCAAACGCCTGCAGCAGAACCTGACAGCTAATATGGCAAACCTCATAAATATCCCCATAGATGGCTAAAACATACACCTTCTATTCACATCCACCCGGGTATGATGGTTAATGCTTCCTCTGTGGTCGCACACGCTGTCGATATCGCTGACTCATCACCAGCAATGATCTCAAATTCCTTTTCATTGCTGAGACATAGTGTACACCCTCCTCCACCTAGATCTTTCATGTTCTTCTAGCTGGTGCCTACATTATCTTCACAAAAAAAAAACTGGGGTGGCAGACATCCATAAGATTGACTGGCCCTTCATAGTAATCCCAACCCCCACACATAGCTCCTTTGAATCCCTATCATGCTGGTTCTACATCTCTGACAATAACTCAGTTAAATTCCTCATTATTTACAGACCACTACTACTGAGTGGGAATTTCACCAATGAATGTTGTAAATGTCTCTCCTCTGAAACAGTTTCCTACTATAATAATATTCTGCTTGGCAATTTCAGCATTCCACAGTCCCAATCAGCAAAACCCCTATGTGATTCACTATTCTCTCTGACTGACCCCATGGAATTTAAACAGGTCATACTCTATCCCATGCATGTCAGTGGTCACCCGCTCAACCTAGTCTTCACCTCCTGCATGATCCTCTCATCCTTAAATCCCCTCCTCCTTGCCTCGACTGACGACCATGCAATCTGCCTTCTCATTTCACAAACAAGGCTGCCCCACAAATGTCAAGTCAAATAGTATGTTATTGAGTACTGATCCTTCAAGAATTTCCTGCTAGACATGCTAGAGGCAATGTTCACAAAATTCCCCACCACAGGGAAGACTTCTGCCCTCCCTTGCTACGCCTACAAAAAAAAATGTTTCTTTTTTTAAAATTAAATCGAGGCTCCTGGGCTGTGGCCAGCCGCATGTGGCTCTTTGTTTCTGGAGTGGCTGGTTTTCTGATCGCTATAACTGTTAAAATAGCACCGTGGGTTGAGCGCTCGCTGCTGCAAAGTATGTGTGCGATCTGCAGGTTCGACTCCGAGCAAGGTCAACTCAGCCTTTCATCCTGCTGAGGTTGATAAATGAGTACCAACCAACACAGGTTGGGTAATATTGTATGGATATTTGTTCTATACGAAGCCCTAAGCGTAAGTGCTATATAATAACACATCATTATCATTTGGCCTTGACCGTCTGCTTGCATTCACAGTAATTTGGTAATATGGGCATATACACACTGATATTAATGATACATAATGTGATCCATTCTTGTATAAATGTATATCACTTTACAGTGATATTGTAACCATATTTTTTGTAGTGTACTTAGAAACAATGCTTTGTGATGCCACTTCATGTTTTGTCAAAGGGTGGAAGGTCATGTTCCATCGATTCCGTAATGTCACTTTGGGGTGGGGTCAAATGACATCACTTCCAGTGATGTCATCAGAGGTCTACGGTCATGTGGGGTCACTTCCGCTGCCCTTCGGATTTTGGTGAAATGACGTCCCTACTCAAATCCCTGTATACTGTAAGGAAGGCATGGTATCAACAATAAGAAAGACACATGTGACCACAGTTCAAGGGTGTTTATTGAACTTCAAAAAGGGTTTGGAAAATACCTATCTAATCCTAAATCTAAAGATGGGAGCAAGCTCCAACCATCAAATAATAATAATGCAGTCCTAGTGATGCCTTGTCAAATTAATAGGGCCTATACTAATAAACCTATTGCCAATCATTACCTCTAAATACAAATAGTGTGGGAAACAATGTTATGTACAAGAAAGAAGTGTTCAAGAAATGATATGTTAGGATGATTAGGCTGTTGACCGCCCATCCCATGTTTTCAGCACGGTACAAGGCAGTACACTCAAGCTTAGGACAGTCTCTGGCTTCTCTGGAACTATGATGCAGTTTAAACATTAGCTTTAGGGCCTTCCGTGTCTCTTTGGGTTTCAAAGTTTCTTCTTTCAGAGGGCCTGATGTGACAAGCAAACACTAAGTTCCTTTCCTTTTAGATTTTCACACATCATTTTTCAGGTGATTCACTATTCACCTCGGATCCCCCTCAGCTGGGCTCAGATCCCCTTTAACACAATTCTCATAGGATTTTGATGTATCCAATTTTCTCGGGTGATTCACGGTTCACCCCGGGTCCCACCTCAGACGGGCTCAGATCTGTTTTAACACAATGTTCAATCAGTCTCCCTCTGCCAGACCTGGACCAATTTAATTCACTTTTACACAAACTTGTTTTATCCCAAAAGCTTCCAATTGATCTCCCTCATTTGGGCTCGGACCAACTTTATCTATTTCATCATCAACTTGCTTGGCAGTATTTCCATCAAAGACTTGTGGTTGTGCAAATGATTTTGCTTGACCCGTCGCAGGACCACTTTGATGCACAGTTCTTTGGCACTCTTTCACCTTTCTCAACTCTCACTTGGATACCTTATAAAGACCTTCGAATGAGCACCCACGTGGTGCTAGACCACTCTGTCAAAGGTATCGTATTTTGGTATTAAAGTTCAATGTCTCATCTGTTGGTCAATTTTACTTGCATTGGTTATGACATGTGTTTCATATACTGTTTGCTTCAGCGCTCACCATACAATGTTGCTGCTTGAAACCTTGGCTTCAACACAGACCAGCTGGTATCAATCTCCCCACAACTCACCGGCAATGTTTATCTCTGTAGGTGTCAATGACAGTACCACGGTGGCAGGCGATTTTCACTGCCTTGATTATCGATGATGGAGGGCCCCGGTACATCTAACACACAATGCAGGATTTTTCAGCCTGGTTTCTTGGTTTTACACTTTCTATTCTCGAGGGTTTGTGAAAGTAACGGTCCCTCATCAAAAATTTCAAGGGCACGTCCATCCTTGCAATCGGCTTCTGTTTTGCAGTCTTTCTTCTCATATTAAACTGCCATCGTGAAACTGCTGCTTCCTCGTGTGCTTTGACCTGCTCAGAGTGTGCTCTGGTGCTCTGTATATTATCCGTGTGGGGAAGTGTAATGGAGGTCAGGTGAGTGTGATGGTCAGTAATTGCCTGAACCTGCCTGACCATTGCATTGGCCTTGCTGCAAACATTCTACTGAGAATATGACTGCACCACGCTTAGCACTAGAATGCAGCTACACACCACTTAATCCCCCCTGGCTGCACACATGCCGAGTGCACCGAGGCACGTTTTCTACAGTACTCTCTCAAATGACCTGGACTATGGTCCCCGAGGGCATTCAACCCACAGCGCTTTGGAATCATACCAATGGTAAAAGGCGCTATACAAATGCCCAATGACATAACAGTACAGCTATTATTTCTGGCAGAAGCCACGCCATCTGGGGCAATAATACACGTATCATTGTGATATAAACCACACGTAAACAGAAATATGATTAATCTCACTAGTGCCCTAATCAGACATATGTTTATGATATAAGTAACACATTTTTTTTTATCATTGGCACAAAGCGCCCCAAATATCAATGGCCAGAGGGCATTATGTATGCTATGCTTATATGATTTAATCCAGCCTTCATATCTAGTGTGGGCTTTGGCAATCAAGAACTGCTCATTCATTTCCGATCGGGAGTGCTCATATTTAATGTGCTTAATCGTGGCTTTTAGACATCTTTATTTTTCCAGCTGTAGCAGCATCATATCGGTTAGTAAGATGTAGCCTTGGGGGCAAACATTATTTCTTAGGAGAGAGCATAGACAATAATGCACTGCCAAGTTCAAGCGTAGCAGAGAAAACATCATCATTGTCTACATGGTCAGAACGCAAGGGATTTCTCATTGATTTGCTGTTATAACTTTCCAGATTGGCTTCGTTCCAAATTACTCGTGAATTAATGAGCATCACACTAGTATAAAATACATCTCTTGTTATGTCAGGCAAATTGTCGGGCCTCCGGGGGTCGTTGGGGATGTGTGGGTGGGTGAGGGGATTAAACCGATATATTTCTATATTCCTGTGTCCAAACTGGGGTAATATGATTTTTGTTTAAAATACATATATAGTTGAGTGTTAATGCTCAAGCTTAGGAAGAGAAAAAACATTGTTTTAATGTATGTCATTTAGTGTTTTCCCCTTTGCAGGATTAAACACTCATTTTAATTTTGAGGTAAAAAAAAAATATTCAAAACACCATGCAAATGTTGAAACGTCCTCTGACGGAAAGCACCACGTGTTTATTTTCATGTTTAGTCGGCCAACAACAGTCAATGAAAATGATGAACACCTTTTTCACCAGTAGCGGTTGATATTTGTGAAAACAACCATTATGCTCAGTATTTCACCAAACACACAGATGTACACCATTTTGTGATCCAACTGTGTACTGTATTTAGCACATCAGGTAGAGACGGCAAGCCCGAAGCTGCTAATAGAGACGAACGTTTATAAAAGGCACGGTGGCATGTGCACAAAAGTATAGCTGGCATGAAAACGGAAGCTGGGGCTTCCAGCATATCTCGCTTCCATTTCCATAGCATGGAAGGTGGCGCCAAAAAGAGCACTAGAGCTAGCATCCGAAGAGTGCACATGTCCTACTACGTCAGATACGATTCTGGGCTCACATATAGCAGGTATGGGGCATTCTGGCTGGGGGCAGGGACGTCATTTCACCAAATTGCCTGGGGTAGCGGAAGTGACATCACACGATCCTTGACCCCCCTGATGACATCACAGGAAGTGATGTCATTTGATACCACGCCGAAGTGATACCGTGGGAGTCGATGGACAAAACAGGAAGTGGCATCACATAGCATTGTACACTACAAAAAATATGGTTATGATATCACTATAATGTGATGTACATTTCATACCTGAATGGATCGCCATATGTATCGTTAAGATCAGTGTGTATAGGCCCATATTACCAAATTACTGTGATTGCAAGCAGACGTCCATGACTAAATGATAATGATGTGTTATTATATAGCACTTACGCTTAAGCGCTTTACATAGAAGAAATATACACCCAATATCACCCAACCTGTGTTGATATCCATTAATCGACCTCAGAAGGATGAAAGGCTGAGTTGAGGCATTTGAGAACAGACTAAATCAGTGACTCACCCCTGAAGTGTTCCTGAAATAAACCTTCATTGAGTCTAGCAATTATTGTATAGAATTCCAGAAAAACACATTTTTTGGCATTCCTATTCTTTCTTATTTAGGTTCAGTACTGAATGTGTTAGACTTGTGGCCCTCATGTTCTTATTTTTCTTCTTTTTTAAAGGGGCCTGAACAATAATGCTAGCCACTCCAGAATTAAAGAGCCACATGGTGCTGGCCACAGTGCAGGAGCTTGCATTGCAAAAAAAAAAAAAAGGGACGCAAGGGAGACCACAGACGTCGCAGGGAGACCTCAGACCAGGGGCTGTGGGGGACACCCCCAAAGCCTTCCACTTGTGACCTCTGCCGACCCCCAAATGACATCCCTGCTGGGGGGACGGCTTGGAAATGGCAGCAAGGTTCCAGGGCACAGCTGTGAGACATAGCCTTGGGGAGGAAAGTGCCATTGATCAGGTGGGATCACAGGCTTATACCATGAGATTAAACCTGTGTTCCAGTAAACTTGATTGGTGTGATCCCTAGGTGATTTTTGCTTTGCTCAGCCTCTGTCCCTCACAGGAAAACCTTCTGCTTGCATGCACTCAGAGTCTGCAGGCGAACCCTGACTGGACGTGCTGTATGGGTTTTCGTATTGACAGAATATTGTATTGTATTTTTCACCTACACTTTCAATAAGTAGGTTCATCATGTATGCAGCTTCCCCCGCTAGCATGAGGATTTTTTTCATGGTCATCTTTTGCTTAGGGATTTGTATACACAGGCCCTAAAACTATGATTTGTAGTGCATTTCCGTACATCACTTTATTTATTAGCACCCTGCGAGGCGGCACTGGCCAATCAGGAGCCTTGGAACAAGACATTTACTGTATGGTAAAAGTTGCAACAACAGGGTCAATTCGAAGACATACTGGGAAAAAGACTGCCTTCCCTAACCGTTAATCAAAATGTCCTGTACCACAACAAAAACAGTTCTTTGGGAGAAACAAAAATTGGTATAGACTATAATGTCACGTGATTACAATGGAACAAGTGGGAAACAATCTCCTGACTGTTGCTAGAGGAAGAACACCCTGACCCTAATGGGAGTGCATGGCCCTATGTAATGGGTGATGCACCGCCTACTAACAGGGATAGAGGAAGAAGAAACTGTCCCTAATTGCTACCAATTGAGAGAATTTGTCAAATCTTTTTAAAATTCAAACAAAAACGAAAAGGAGGACTGATTATTAGATCCTGTTGAAACAGTTGGTTAACTAGCAATGCAACTTATGACCTTGGGATTTCGACTCGCAATGTATTCACCCTCAGGCATCAAGTATGCCAAATGCAATTGGTTGTGCTCAATAAATCACATGTAAAAATGTTCCCATATGGATGTGAACCCTTAAAAGACTCACTAAGCATGAGTTTTAGAAGCAATTTATATTTCTTGTATCCCTCCATGTTGTCAGGGATATCTAAGTGGTCATGAGAGCCCTCATGACCAATAGGTCGACCGGTTTCAATGGCGTGTGCAATTAGGCCATCTTCTTCAGGAACGTTATTTTAATCAGTGATGATTCAGCTTCCAGCATACCTCTGTGTATGACAGTGCAGGCAAGCAACTCTGGCTCCTGTTGGGAGACAACAATTGTAAAAAGCTGGGTATTAATCAACCCATAGCTTAATGTGGTCTGAATTTGACAAACTTTCAATCACATTGCTAAATAAGTTCGAGATTGAATCTGTATCTGGTCTAGCATTACGGTCCATTGCCACGTTGCTAAGTAGCAGTGCACTTGCTCTAGTACCCAAGGAAGGGGGGAAGGGAGTTTTTCTTTTGGTTGGGGAAAACTATTATGCATATCAATGAAAGATTCCAAGTACGGTTATCTCTTGGGGATTTTACCACTTAATGTTGCCTCTGTAGGAATCATTAGGTTTCTTACATTTGTTATATTAGGCAGTGTCAATATGCTCCCACCTGTTTCAGTGTAGTGATTGGTGTGAGGCCAGAGACAGCGTGGTGGCAATGTTGCCGGCTTCTGATGAGATCAACGCAAACGCTCCGTAATTCTAAAAAGTGGAGACGAGAGAAAGATTTGTGTGGAAAGATGCGCGAGTTGTTGGATGCTGCAGAAAGGAAACGTCATATGGATGTAGGGCAGGCCCTTTTTGGCTGACGATCGCTTACCTTCCTGCAACAAACCGTTGTTGTTCAGTTGGGCTGCCGTGTGCTTGATCCACTGGATGACGCTGTGTCCCTGGCGAGCGCGGACTAAAGGGAAATAGTTCTGCGCTCTTCACGGGAGGCATGTTCCTGCTGCGCCGCCGCGATTGTGGATGGAAACACGCAGCCATTTTTTAATGGAAATGTCGCTCTGTTTATCAGTGTATCACTTAGGCATTGTCTTTACATTCATTAGTAAGCCATGCTTTGGTGAGGTGTAAATGTCTGTACTTATGACGGTTCAATGGTATAATGCAATATAATATTGTCTGGAACCCATGATGGTATTTATGGGAGCAGGAGAAAAAGGAAGGTTTTTTTGTTTGTTATTGGGCTGGTCTTTTCAAGGGTCCATTGTATCTCAATGGTTGTGTCTCTTGCCAATTGGGTGTCATCCCAATGTGGTGGTGTTGTACACACGGAAAAGGGGTGACAAAGACAATCAATCGAAAGTGTTGGGGAGCATCAAGTGTTTATGTAGCACCATAAATTGTGCTGGAGAATAGAACTAGCTGGAGACATTTTTTGTTATTATTATATTGATGGACAAGGTGCATCTGAGGATGGTCTGTTGTGTGTCTCTCCTTGCTTGAGTGCTGGTGCCCCTCAATATGATCTTATTATGAGACGGTAGCCTTTCGAGTTCTCTCTATGTGGTGGAGGTATGTGAATGGGTACCACGCTACTTAGCGCGCCAATTAGCACGCCATCACAGCTAATTGCTTCCACTGAATGAATTCATTGAGACCTTGGTTGCATGTATTCAAACGAAAAATCCACATCTGTTCTCGCCTAAACAGAATGTTGTGAAAGTTGCCACCTCATAAGGGAGGCTTGATTTTTTCTATAATACTCCATTGAAAGTCTTCTGCTGTGTGGTCCTCCACTATGAAATGGGAGACAAGGTGTGCCGTCAATTTGCTTGTTCTAATGCATGACCGGTGTTCAATCACATGTTTTCTGACTTTTCGTATAGTCATCCCTATATTCTTGAGATGGCACAGACATGTAATCCTATACACTATGCCTCTGGTGTTGCAATTGGTGAAATTCGTTTGCACCTATGGGGTGTTCCATCTGATGTCTATTTGTGTGCTTCTCGTGGTTTGTGCGCACATCGAGCATTGGCCGCACAGTGAGTGGCCCGTTGGCGGGCTAGTGTTCCATACTGTGGGCTCGGTCAAGTGAATGTTTTGGTCTGGTTGGGGTAAGGTCTTGACCAGTTTGTCTCTGCCATTCTGCCTCCTTTTAAGGGCAAAAAGTGGTATCAGTACAGAGCCTTTGCCTATGTTAAGAATAGGCCGTATCTTCTGTATTTCCTTTTTTGATTTTGTTCAGTAAGGGAAAATAGCCATTTTTCCATGCCATTGTAAAAATAATTTTGGAGGTTGATGCTATGTTTGAGACTTAACACTCAGCTTCCAATGTTTTAAAAAATAAACAGTTTTCCTGTATTGCAGCTCATTCTAAATGTACAGCCCACAGAGAACAGGTTTGACTGAGGTTATGAACAAGTCATATTAGAACGTCTTCTAGCCGAGAATTGCAATGAGTTGGCTGCATCTAGTTCTAGAGGTAGTTTTCAATGAAACAGAATAAAGGACAGGACCCGAATAAGATGCATATAAACAGCATGAGTGGAGGATCACGTGACTGAATTGTGAAAATATAACGCGTGACTGGTGCAAGTTAAAAAGTGGAGGTTTCTTTCTTCTTGCCCAGGCACCGCTGTTTTAATGATAGATGCCAACGCTAGTAAACACGCTTTTGGATTTGCTTTCTGGAAGACTGCATTAACTTTAGTTTGATTTCTGGCCAAGCCCCCCTTTACAAGCTGCCTTTAATTTCACAATCGGCCGGATATATCAATCTCTTTTGCAGGTACAAAAACAGTGGAGTACTGTTTTGCAAGGCTGCTGCATACC
Organism: Ambystoma mexicanum; assembly: GCF_040938575.1. Lineage (NCBI taxonomy): Eukaryota > Metazoa > Chordata > Amphibia > Caudata > Ambystomatidae > Ambystoma > Ambystoma mexicanum. The sequence goes on from NC_090927.1 coordinate 594,769,306, forward strand.
AAATAAGAGCCAACAATGTATGAACAAAATTAAAAGCCCCAAGGCAACTTGAAAGAAGGGGGTATTGCTCATGCACGAGAAATGCATTGGGGAGCAGCCTTTTAGAAAAGGCACTGCAAATTCCCAATTGTGAATTTGGTGATGGTTGAGCACTTCTTTACAAGAGCGGGTGTCCAAGTCCGGGTGGCACGACTGCTTCCATTGGCCCACCCATCTGCAACAATGGAAGAGTCTTCAACACTTGTTGAGTCCTTTCCCTTTTTCAGACAGTGATATCTGGGACCCTCATTTTCCATTGCATGAGAATCCTGCAGAAACTACGATTATGTGAGGTTTTCTGCATCTGCCTGGTTTTGATTTGTATTCCCGCATGGAGCGGGAGCCATGGCAGAAAATCGACAGCGGACTGTTCCCTGCTCCTTACAGAGAATTCTGATGCTCTATGCCCTTATCAGTGTTTAGATGCCGGGGGAGTGGTAAGGATCACTGCACACTCTGCCTGCCCTCTTGGTTTGCTAGGAGAAGAACGAGTCCAAAGGAATCTTCTATATAGGCAGCTGCCATGCTTTTTCAAGACAGCCACAATTCCGGTTCTCTATGAACCAGCTTGCAGATGCGCACAGCAGAGATCAAAGTTGATTCTTCGCATCAGGCAGTGCACGGGAGCCTGGTCTGGGTTACCTGTGCTGACTTTGCGTGGTCATAGGAGCCATTGTCATCCCTCAGCGGTTGCTGACATCATAGTAGCAGTAGTGGCCAAACTATTTCCAGAAGACATTGCTCCTTGTGAGAAATGATGTTGCATGTGTGTTGCTGTTTTCTGCAGGATGACAAAGCAAAAATGAGTCTGGCCACTGTATAACACGCATAACATAGTAACAGCTGTAAAATGGTGCAAGTACCCAAAAATATGATGTTGGTGCCTCACAAATCCCTACCTTTTACCTACACAAAAGTCTCAAATATTAGCCTTTGCTAATACTTGTTTTTAACTGGACATAAGTGCAAGGAACAATCGCAAGGGCACACATCTGTCTTATTTTAATTACAAAAGGAACTCATTTGCAAGCACTGGCAAGCCCGACACAACACACACTTTGATGTTACTACGTGACAGAAGTAGCTAGAAACCAAGGAGCAGACACTTTCCAAGCAGTGCCACTTGGGCCTGGCCATAACATGGCAAAGAGCCAGAAAAGGGTGCAAGTACCCGAAAATGGGCCATGCTCGTATGGGCAGAATTCTTAGCAGGCACATGAGCATAGCACCTGAGCGTGGTAGATGCCACAGTATCTGAGGCATCTCTCAGCCTGCCATCAAGCATGCTAAGAAAGAAAAAGTGGGTGACTGCATCCACATATTTCAAGAAGCCCTTTCACAGAAACCAAAGGCTCTTGCCTCCCATAACCCTTAGATGCAACTTATAATGGACAGAAGTTTAAAGACTGGCCCTTCTCCTTCATCTGCCAACTCGCAGATGTGTGTTATGTTGAAAATTGGATATGAGAGAGAGAGAGAGAGAGAGAGAGAGAAAGATAGAGAGAGAGAGAGAGAGAGAGAGAGAGGGATTGGTAGGGGCAGCCTGAGCTAGCGAAATGGGACCTGCATGAGAGAGAGAGAGAGAGAGAGAGAGAGAGAGAGAGAGACAGAGAGAGAGGGAGAGAGAGAGAGAGAGAGAGAGAGAGAGAGAGAAAGGGATTGGTAGGGGCAGCCTGAGCTAGCGAAATGGGACCTGCATGAGAGAGAGAGAGAGAGAGAGAGAGAGAGAGAGACAGAGAGAGAGAGAGAGAGGGAGAGACAGAGAGAGAGAGAGAGAGAGAGAGAGAGAGAGAGAGAGAGAGAGAAAGGGATTGGTAGGGGCAGCCTGAGCTAGCGAAATGGGACCTGCATGCAAGAGGCCAGTGGTGGGAGTGAAGGGTGTTTGCCTTGTAAGGCCTACCCCCGTTTCCCTGACTAAGCATTTTCCCTCAAAGATCTCCTACTACCTTGCTCAACATACACAAGCTGCCCAAAGTCACCACAGAGCTAGCTATGAGCACATCAACTCTAACTGAGGCACCACTAAGCTCCCCTCTTTAGCCCTTTTGCACTCTCCTACATCAGTGGTTAACCAGACACAAAGCACTGTAGTCATTCAGATCTTGGGCTCATCCCTATGGATAACATACTGCCAGGTTTCTCAGCCAAACACAAAGAAAGCAGATTGGCACTCAAAAACTGGATGCTTCTGAGCTGCATCCATAAACACCACAGGATTTGCATCTGCCTTTTGCACTTTCCCACTAATGAACCCCACTCACCCCTTTTTTATTGCATAGCCAAGTGCAGCAGGGCACCAATACTGGCATGTGGGCACTAATTACGGCGACTCAGGGGAGCCAGGGAGAGTGGGTAGGGCATTATAGCTCTACAACAGCAAAAAAGATTGCCTTTATTAATACTTGTTTTTTTCAGGACTTAAGAGAATGGCAAACATGTGTCTTCTTTTAGTTACAACGGGAACTCATTTATATGCACAACTGAGGTATTGCATCTCAGAAGACTGATTAAACACTAGCAGGCCATCTACAACACAAACTTTGAAGTTTGAAGTTTCTATATCTAAGGACTAGACATTTCCCAATAACCCGATGGTACATAAAAGAGGACATAAATTGAATGTATCTTTGATATATCTGACAATTGTGCATGTAATTTGCATGTGACTGCACGTCATTCAGTGTGCATGTGTTCTGCATGTAAAATATAGCATATCCCTCAAATGGAGACTGTTGACTTAGGGGTTGATATCCTATTTATAATACCCATTCCCCCTCTTGCGCTGCAATACAGAAGAAAATGGGTCCATCTGTCACATTGTCACTGACACATCAGTCATCCCTGCGCCCAAACTCAATGTTCTGTATGATTTTCCAAATGTTTTAAACTAGGCAACTATACTAGTAATTCTAATTACTATCTGAATGCAATGGTATTGTTCTTTTTATTTTTATGCTTGCACAGACTATGGTCTTTCCCAAGCGTTTTCTAACCCACAGCGCTTCAAAGCCATAGCAATGGCAGTAGACACTATAACAATATCAAAAAATGTAGCGACATAATACAGCTACATTGTGTGTGCATTATATATATATATATTTTTATTTTTTTATTGTGAAATAAACAATTTAGGTTTTTTACACAAGCTTTTCTCACATAAAAATGTTCATCATACAATTAAATAATTTCAATACAAATGATCTTCTTTAAAAATGAAAGAAAATGTTCACATAGCAAAAATTCAAGATAAAAGTAAAAGAATAAGTACAAACTTCTTTTAACAGCAGAGAAATTACCAAAATTACTGCACAATGAATCCTGTATGATGTAACACTCTTATAACATTCAGTGTCAATTTAGTCTTATACCCAGACATCATTCTTTCCCAAAGAGCACTTGATGAAAGACGGTCAATAGACCTAACTGAGTTACCCAAGTATTCAACTCTGATGTCCCGGGAGGATAGCTCAGCGGCAGCGTGCGCGTCTTGGAAGCAAGACGACACGAAGCAACAACAGGTTCGATCCCCGGGTCCGCGCTTAAAAACCTTTGGGTCTTTAAGCGCGTTATAAATACGCAACTAAGACAAAAAAAAAAACGCAATTACGCAACTAAGAAAAAACAAACAATTCCTGTAACAGCGCCTCGATGCCTGCGGGCTGCGTGAGCGCTTTATAAATGATAAATAAATAAAAAAATAAATGATGTCCCAAGTTCCTCTGCAGAATCTCAGCATATGCTCAATCGTCTGATCTCTCGGGTTTGTACATTTGGGGCACACAATCCAAGCCCCCTCTGTTAATCTCCATTTGGCCAAAACCGAGCCTGTTTTAATCAAATTCAGACATACTCTCAGGACATTCTGCTGTTCTTTCACATCGAGAAACTTTGTTAGATACCTTGAAACATAACTCTGCTTTTTGCCGTACTTGAAAAAAGATACGGGAATCGAAGAAGCCCTCACAGTATCTGATGTTGTGATTCAGTCTCAAATTGTGAGTGCTTTCTTAACCTTCAAAGGGTTAGTGATCAAGGTGTGATTGTCTTACTCACAATAGACCAAAATCTCATCTGCTATTTTCTTGAGTTCTCTTAAAGTTAAGGAAGAGTCTGAGTTAAAGTGATCAAAAAGATCTTCATAAAGCGTATTTGTCATTGGTGCCATGATGGATCTAAACAAAGAAAGCAATTTCCAATCAACTAGGGTCTTGAGCAATCTTAAGCCTAGCTCATACCTTAGCGTTGCCATCTGGAGGCTTTTGGGGAAACCTAATACTTGTTTCCAGATGGTGGCTTCTATTTTTTGCCAATCCATGGACCAAAGAAGGGGTTTAGCCTTAATTCCATAAAGTAACACTGGAATCGTTCTTGCCACATAAAACTTTATTATTGGCAAAATGGAGAATTTGCAATATAGGCCTAAAATCTTCTTCATTTCAGCTATTAATTGCGTACATTTGGCCAGTATTTCTGCATGCTGCGTCCCAATTGTAGGAACCGCGTGCAAAGTGTACCCCAGCTATACTACTTCCTTGACTATGGGAATTAACTGACCATCTATTGTCCAAGGGAACCTGACTCCTCAAACACCCTTTTCTCCAAAGATAACAACCCTCAAGTTCTCCGGGTTAACAACTAGGTTGTTTCCTTTCATATATAGGTCAAGTGCTCTCATAAATCTTTGCAGACCAACTGGTGTCTTGTCTAAAAAGACAATATAGTCTGCGTACACAAGCCACTTAATAGCCAGGGAACCCACCTTCATACTAGTCAATGCTGAGGAGTCAATTGCCTGAACAAAATCTCCCAGGTAGAATTTAAAGAGAATTGGAGCCACCATGCAGCCTTGTCTGACCCCCCTGTTTATATTTATGTAATCTGACAGATGACCTTCCAGATTAAGTCTAACTCTGGCTGTGTTAACTTCATGAAGACTTACAAGAACATTTATCTATGTTTTTGGTGACCCTTTCTGCTTCAGCATAGACCAAAGCCGGTCACGGTTAACCAAATCGAATGTGCTTGACAAGTCATTGAACGCTCCATAAAGTCTACCTGTGTTGTTTTTATCTTTATTATTTGTTAATGAGGCAAGTATTATGACATTTAATGATGTTGAGTGGCCTCTTCTGAAACCTGTTTGTTGTTTAGGGACTATGTTACCCTCTTTTGCCCAGGTTTCAAGTTCTCTTAGTACGAGACTGGTGAACAATTTACTCTCCACGTCTAATAAAGTGATTGGCCTATAACTAGTCAAATTTTTACGGTCCCCCTTCTTGAAAATCTGCACTATGATTGTAGACTTCCAGGAATGGGGTATCGATCTTTCGTCTATAACTTCCCTAAATAGTGTGTAGAGGATTTTTGTCCACAGGGCCACATTCCCTTTAAGTACTTGGTAGGTAAGGCCATTCGGTACCGTTGTTATAGATGAAGAAGATTTGTTGATCAAATCTAGACTGTCTCCTTTGTCAATTCTTAGCCCCCATTTTCCTCCAACCTCTTTGAAGATCGGCTCTCCTCGTGGTTTTTGATATTTTTCTCCAAAGTAATTCAGCCAACTCAACTCTGCTACATTATTCGTTTGAACGATCTTCTGGTCAGTTTTAAAGTTATTGATGAGCGACCAGAAATTGTGCACAGAGTTGTTACTAAAGGCACGCAGCATTGCTTCACCGTCATTCTGCAGTATCTCCCCTTTATGATATCTGACCAACTCCTATAGTTGTTTTTTATTATTTTTGTCACCACGACAAGACTTGATTTATTTTGTGCCTCCTTCCTTGCCATTCTTAATTGTCTGCGTGTTTCATATTTTTTAGTCCATATGGGTTCTTCAAAATTGTGTATGTACACACACTGACGACCCCTCTGCATGTTCTGTGGGCAGTCTATAGACCATATGAATTCATGGAAGGTGACTGGGTTATAATTTTTGTCTAGGACTTCAGAAAACGTCCAATCATAGAGTTTGTCCAGACCATCATTAAGTCGAGCTCAGTCTCTATGATATTTAACTAGATGGTTTTTCCGGGTGTTAACAACCCCCGGGTTATCCCATACCTCTATTGTGTTACTGGTGTGCCGACCCATTTGGGTTTCGTGTCGCTTATGGTCGCTTGTAGCCCCTTCTTTAACTGAGAAATGTATACATTTCTCAAACCAATTAGCAGACAGAAAAACATAGTCCAAGGTTGATTCTGTGTTCCCCCTCCCCCATGTAGTGGCAGGAGGGACATCCCCTTCTATTAACCCATTCAGAAGCTTTAGGTCCCAGTATTCAAAGAAACTTAACCACCTTCTTCCATTTGCTGTTATATCCTTCCTTATTCCCTCTGCACCTTTATGATTAATTCGAACGCATTGGGAATTTAGATCCCCTGCTGCAACAATGAATCCCTCAGGATGAGAGAACTTGACTTCACTAAGAAAAACTGACACTGAATCAAGTTATTCCAGCAATTTTTCCCTAGCCGGGTTCCAATATAAATGTATAATCTTTTTTGATGATGAGCCGCTTGAGGGAGTGACTGCTTTTACTACAAGAATTACTTCTTGTCTAGAGGGAATGATTGTTATTTCTTTAAACAAATCCTGTCTACAAGCTATTAGTAGACCCCCCATCGGTCTTCCCTTTGATTTGATTATTGCTGGCTGTATTGTCAAATTGAAGCCCTTAATTTCCGGTGTGTTAACTACCCAAGTTTCCTGTAGTAAAATCACGTCAGTCCCCCCAAAGAGCAATGCTCTCATCTCATTGTTCCTGAAGGAACTGGAACCCCGTGTATTTCAGCTGGTGACTCTTATGTTTTCCCTACTAAAGAGAAGCCTGAGCTACTCCCAGCTTCTGGCAAACTTGCATTATTAGTTCTGGTAGCATCGGCAGGGGTAGTGATTGCATATCCTCATTAAGCTGATTGGGCCTCATTACGACCCTGGAGGAAGACCATGGTGCTATTAGCACCATGGTCCATGTCGGTAAGTTACCGACTCCACCATGGAGAAAGGGGGAATTACCACGCCATTACAAGGTTTGTGGGGCGGTAATTCCCCCTTCCTCCATGGCCCTTCCCCATTCCCATTTTTGCCCCATAGGGTTCAATGGGAATGGGGAAGGCGCTAAGTACGGTGCCGCAAATTGCAGCACCGTAATTAGCACCAAGGTCCCTTTGTGGGTCCCTACTTTATCGGCTGGTCTACACCAGCCGTTAAGGTCGGGTCCCGCAAAGGGACCTCGTAATTAGGCGCTAATAGATTAACGGCGCCGCAGCCTTTTACGGCGCCGTTAACCCATTAGCGCCTGGGTCGTAATGAGGCCCATTGTCTTTGCTCGTTTCCACTTAGTTTGTGCATGTATATCTTTTTGCTGTGCTCCCCAATTTTGTTCGGAACCTTCGACTCTTGCGCTGTAAAATGGTCTTATTTCATGAACTTCCAAACCCAAGGGACGCAGCTTGTCTGCCACGTTTAAAAATGCTTTGACCCCCATTTTAGAAATAAAACCAACTTCCACTAGGCTTGTCAAACCTGACTCTGGGAATCGAACATATTAGATGTCTCTGGTTGAAAATAAGTAGAATTCTGGGATCTTTTTTACTAATGTGAGAATCATTCCCCTGTTCAATGGTTTTTTAGACTGCCTATTTGCTTCACTTGTGAGCCATAATATGGGAGCAGCTGCCTGTTGGCAAAGTCTGGGCTTCAAAGAATTCTATTCTCGCTGGAAGGATTACAGTCCCATCTGCCTCTACTCCTTTGGTTGGTCAATCTTCTTGATTTCAGGTTTGGATGAAGAATCTTCTCCTTTGCCCTGTATGAGTTCTGTCGGAGTTTCCGGTGTTCCTGAGTGTCCTACTGTCTTTTGTCGTGCCATGTTAAATATTGGTGCAATCCTTAACGTCTCTCTGTAGTGGCGCTTTTAGTGCAATTTTTTGCTGTGGTAGGAATATCGGTGCCAATTTAAGCAACTTCACTGTTATCTTTGATCTAACTTTATCCTGTTAGTATTTTATTTTTAAATTTGTTTAGTGGCATTTCTTAATGTTACAATCATATCGTTATGTCTGAATAGCATACCAATGAAACATTTGAACAAAACATATAACCAAATGGTACAATTAAACAGCGGTGTTCTCTGGTGTGTGGTTTTTGGTCTAGCTGGGTCGGCGCGGTGGGCATCAGGAGGGACCAGGTAGGGTGCCAGGGGGTGAGGGAAGGGGAGAGAGGGTGCAGGTTGAAAAGCGTGATTGCTCTTTGTGCCACCCCATCCGGGTGAAGTATTCTGGGGATGGGACGTTGGTGGTCTGCAGGATTATTTACTCAAGGCGGTTTATCATCCGATGGGTAGAATAAGTCTTATGTTAGGATTTTCCAAGCTTTCAGCGCCGTGCTTGCACCGTCTGGGGACCTGAGGACTCCCTCATGCGGGCTGTTCTGCATGTTTGCTCCACTTAAGCCCAGAGGTGGTTTACCCTGGGGCATCTCCAGAACATGTGTCATAGGTCTGCATTATCCAATTTCCACCAAGTGCAGTTATGGGGGGCCTGTTTCCTGAACTGGGCTGTTCTGTTTGGAGTCATATATGCGTGGTATAGCACGTTAAGTTATATCAGCCTAAACCTGGTGTTTCTGGATACTTTGCTGGGGAACATCAAGGCCCTTTCCCATTCTGTGTCTGTGATCTCTTGCCCTATATCTTGTTCCCATCTGGTTTTCAGGTCGGCACTGCAGGGGTTAGGTCTGTCTATGAGTTCAGTAGATCTGGGATATCAGTCCCAGGCTGTCCCCAGGCTGTACAGTAGAGTCAGAAGAGGATGGGCATCAGGCTCTTCGGGCCATTCATCCCACTTCTCACGTGCGATCCACCTGGCTCGTTGGTAACATAAGAAATTGCCCACTAGGCATACCGTCTGTCACCTGGAGCGATGTAAAGTCGCTGAAGTGGCCTTCGTCATACAAGTCGCCCCATGTGTAGACCCTGTTCCTTTCCCAGAGTCTAATTTGTGCCAGGTCCGTGCTGGACTTACATAAGTCTGAGATCAACGGAAACTCAGGGGAGTATGAATGTTTTAGGTGTAGTAGTGCCCTGGTTCTGAACCATACTTGCTGACCCAGGACCACCAACATGGGTGCATTACAGAAGTATATTTGTGGAGCCCAGACAAGTTCTTTCAGGCATAGGGGACTGATTAGATGTTGAAGTAGTCTGGTTTCCGCAGTGATGTCGTCTGACAACCATCGGGCCACAGAACTTAGTTGTGCGGCTTGGTAATACCGTCCCAGGTCTGGGAGTTGTATGCCGCCTGCACTGTAATGTAATGTAAGTTTGGATAACGCTAACCTGTGCCTGCTGGACCCCCACAGAAAGCCCCTGAAGATAGTTTTGAGGAATTGAAAGAATGATGATGCTATGTAATAGTGGACATTATGGAAGGGGTAGAGAAATCTGGGGAGGATTACCATTTTGATAATTGACACCCTGCCCATTACTGACAAGGGAAGCTTAGACCAGAAGCCTATTGACTTGGTAAGGTCTTCAGTGCCGCTCTGGTGTTGTGTTGGTGCATTGATTCTGGGGAATGCATCACAGTGACGCCCAGGTACCTGGATGAGGTCGGTTGCCACTGAACTCCAACCCCAGGAAGATCCTCCATATCCACACCCATGAGGCCTGCCAATGGGAAGAGGCAAGATTTTTGTCTACTAAACGGTATTCCTGAGACAGCGGAAAAATTGTCTAGTACCTCCAATATGCAGGGCACATTTGAATGGGGATCTCTAACGTAGAGGAGTACATCATCTGCGCAGAGTGATATTGTGTGATACTCCCCACCCAGTCGAATGCCGGCATCAAAGAATTGCTTTCTAAAGTAGATTGCAATTGGCTCCAGACCCAATATGTACATAATAGGGGACAGCCGGCAGCCTTGTCTCGTACCGCTGTGAATGTCCCATGTTGACAACACTAGCCTGCCAGACTTCACTCTTGCTTTGGGATTAATGTATAGGATTTTCACCCACCTGATAAAGCGTGGCCAGTAACCATTCCCAACAGATGAGTCAAACGCCTTTATGGCGTCTAGCGATAGTAGCGCTTAAGGGCCCTCATGTTGGTCAGTCTGGCTATGATGTGTTGGAGCCTGCAAATGTTTTCTGTGGTGTTGCGGCCGGGTATGAAGCCATTCTGGTCATTATGTACTAGCCCACCAATCTGTCTAGAGAGCCTGGAAGCTAGAATCGTGGTCAATATCCTAATATCATAATTGTGCATTGCAAGTGGGCGATGACAGTCACACTCATCAGTTGGTTTTCTGGTTTTAAGCATCGGGATAATAATGAGTATTTCCCTCATGCTCTCGGGCAAAGACCCTAGTTCATTTGTCTACTGAAATACCTTGAGTAGTAATGCTGTAAATAATGATTCGTAGGTTTTGTAAAACTCTGGAGGCAACCCGTCAGTGCCTGGGGTTTTGGCAGTGGCTAAGGATTTTATGGCCTCTGTGATACCTTCAGCTGAGATTTCTGCGTCTAGGGCATCTCTTTGGGTGGGTGTCAATCAAGACAGACTGATTTCCTCTAGTGTGTCTTGGATTTTCTCCCGCGGAATGGGGGTGTCGTGTGAATATAGTTGGGTGTAAAAAGATTTAAACTCATTGTTGATGTCCTGCTGTGTCCTGGAGTAGGGTGCCATCCGCTCCCCTTAATGAGGTTGTGAGGTGTTTGGGATGCTCCTTTTTGCACAGCCAAGCTAAGAGGCGGCCTGGTCTGTCGGCCTCCGTGTGTGCTCTGGCAGTTCTAGCTGTGTAATCAAACTTGGTCAATCTGCCCCGTGTCTCGCTGCATTTACTCCGTAGCTGACGTAATGTCTCCTCGTCCTGGTGTGTGCTAGGGAGAGTGGGTTCCGCTTTTTTGATTTCTTCTTCACAACGTTCTAGTTCATTACGCAATAGTTTCCTAATACCCCCGGCTTTTGCAATGATCTACCCCCGAATTACTACTTTAAGGGCATCCCACATTGTACCCACCCTCTCCACACTTCCCTCGTTTTCCTCAACTTATTTCTCTAGAGAGTCTTGGAGGTCGCTCTTGAATACCGGGTCTTTCAGAGCGTCAGTCGGCATTCTCCACAGTGGGGTGGGGGGTCTAGGGCCTGTTACATTCCAATGTACCTGCAATGGCGAGTGGTCGAAGATGGACCGCCACAGATATTGTGCTGAGTCTATGTGAACAAGACATTCCCTGCCCATGAGTATGTGATCTATCCTGGTGTAGAGATTGTGTGGGGATGAGTAGGAGTACCTCGCCTCCCCGGACATCTGCTAGGTCTAGTCTGTCCAGGGCTGAGTTCAGTGCAGCAGAGGCTGCTGTAGCTCGATGTGGAGGAGGAGCAGATCTGTCCAGGTCAAGGTCATAGACACAGCTAAAGTCGCCCCCGCAAATGAAAAAGCTGTTCCTATGGTGAGTTACCTTGGTGTACAGTAGCTCTAGGTGGGCTGGGATGTTACTATTGGGGAAGTAGGAGTTCACTAGACACACCTCTACCTGTTCTATCTATCCCCGCACTATCACATAACGCCCTCTGGATCTGATTCTTCTTTGAGCAGTTTGAAGGTAATCTGGGCGTTAATCCATGTGAACACCCCTCGCACATTATTTGGAATAGCCTGCCCCAAACCCATGGCCTCCCCAGTGCTCCTTTAGGTTGATGGTGGCCTCACCCATCAAATGAGTCTCTTGTAGTAGGGCTATCCCTACCCGCTTTCTGTTCAGGTATGATTTTATTCTACACCTACGGAGGTAGGTTCCCACACCCCGGACATTCCAGGTCAACACTATGACTTTCATTGCCATATTGATGTTGAGACCCCTCTTAAGGTCATCCGCCTACCGCCCTCATCCTGTCTCTGAGAGACTACTCCACGATAACCCCCGGTGACCTGGTTAATGGGATTCGTGCCTAACAGAACTGTCGACATCTCCCCTTCCGCACCACGCTCAATTTCTTCTGGAGATCCCACAACTATCCTAACACCCGCCATTGTGGGCAGAAAAACCAACGATAACAATAAACAACTGCTCCCAGCAGCCACCGTGGAGAGGTTCCACTCAGGTGCCCCCTGGACATCTGATCCTATCCAGGTCATTTGGCTTGAGGAAGGTGCTGGCAAATGGCCTGCACTAAACTTTATTTGGGGTGGGTGTGGGTGCACTTTACTTGCGGGTCAGTGGGCTTGTTGTCCAAACTAAGGGTAAGTTAACAGTGCTGTGGTAGTAGGTGGCGGTGGGCTGCTATTGCATCTTCTTTGGTAGTTTGCATTCTGATGAGCCCAACTTTCCCCCCCCTCCCTGGTCCCTTCTCGTTCAAGTAATGGGTTCATCGTCTCCCACTAGGTTGTTATGTTCCAGCCATATGTTGGCTGCCTCGGGTGTTTCTAGGAAAATTGCCTTCCCATTGTAAAGCAACTTAAGGCTAGATGGGTAGAGTAACATATATTTGAGGTTAAGCTTTCAGAGCCTCGCTTTTACTGGCACAAAAGAGTTCCTGGCTCGTTGCACCACTGGTGTGTAGTCTGGGTAAATGGCAATCTTGGAGTCGCCGCACTTGAACTCTCTTCCTTCCCTGAGTACCTGAGTATAATTTTGCTGTCTCGAAAGTTCAGGATTTTTATGATCATCGGGCGTGGGTGTGATCCCGGTGGGGGTTGCTTTTGCAGAGACATGAGGGCCCGCTCCACTGAGAAGCCCTGGGATAGGTTTCCAGCTATGATCTCTTGTAACAGCATAGTTTCTATGAAGTCAGTTGGGTTCGGGCCCTCCATGTCCTCCGGAATTCCTAAAATATGAACATTTTTGCGGCAAGCTCACCCCTCCGCATCCTCCAACCTCGTTTCAAGGTGAGCCACTCTTTTCTCTAGTTCTTGGACTCTGGTTTCCAGATCTGACGTGGTCTCGGTGGTTTCTTGCAGACCAGCCTCTGTGGTGGATACCCTCTCCGCTAGGTTACGTGCATCTTGGCACATCAGCTGCATGTCGGACTTGACCTCATCTATTTTAGTGTCAATGAATGATCTAAGTGCTGCGATGGCTTGCAGTACCTGGGTGTCTTTAGTGTTGTCCGTGCTGGAGAGTGGCTCCTGTTGTGTTGGGGTTTCCGGTTGTTGCTGCTGCTTAGTTTTGACTACGGTGAAGGACTCCATTATTGTTTTAAGAGAGAGACATGTCCACTCTGGTTTGCGGGGCTGTTGCCGTGGCGTGTGGTGGATCCCCAGGTTGTGGGGTGTGAGCAGGTCTGCTCCCCACAAGTGGTGGCGTAGGAACTTGTGTCCGGCTAACCGCGCTTCTGAGGTTCTCGTGAAGGGCCGCTGCCTGTTGGCCTATGTTAGATCAGCAGGTCCGCATGCGCCTGTGTTCTCAGTGCAGTGGATGCTGGTCGGGCAAGCAGGGGGCCCCACTCGTGTCCTCCGTCTGACTTGGTATTCAGTGTGGCCGTGCCAGCGAGAATGGACTGTCCTCTCTGGGGCCCGCCGGCGATGCAATGGTTCGTGGTGACCTGGTCAGGGTGACCCTTGCGTGATCCGTTGATGGTACTGTTCCCCCTCTCCTCCGAACTGCAAGTACCAGTTGCCCAGACATTTACAGGAGGACATCCGATGGTCTTGGTCTCTGGTCAGCTGTATGTTGGTGGTGATGTTCTGGGCCTCCCGCACGCTTTCAGTGGCCCATGTGGTCTTTGCTCATCTTCGTGGAGTGTACTATTGTAGTGCCTGGCGCGCTCTTGGGTGTGTGCCTAATGGTGCCTGATCTGCTCCAAATTGACTTTCTGGGTCTGCTGAAGGTTTCGGTACTATGAGAGGAGACGAGAGAGGGTGGCGTGTAGTGTCGCGACAAGGTGCACAATGCCGTGATTTATATTTTCCCCTTGCTGCCCATAAGTGTAAATGGGGGGTGTCAGCATAGGTCTAATTGCTGCAAATGTTGATTGCTGGGCCCGCCGTCCTGCTCCCTCCAGTGACTGCACGTCACGGTTCCCCATACCTGTAGTCTGGCGTGTCATCTCTTGGTGTGGTTCTGCATGGGCTCTCGTGTCTGCCTCTTGACACCACGGCTGGGATGCAGTGCGGCCGTGGTGCTGATCCGTGGCTGGAGGTTCCACTGTGTGGGGTCCGCGGGCCTCCAGCCTCCTTTTCTATTCACCGAGGATCGGCTTCGCTTGGGTCGCCTCGCCGACTGGCTGGTGTTGGCGTGCCTCTGGGTGGCTGCGCAGCTTGGGGAGAGTCGGGTGAGCCCTGTTAGGGGGCCGAGCTTCATGCTGCGCAGTGCCAGACACTCGGGGCTTGTTGGTGGTACCACAAGGCAGAGCGGGCCCAGATGCTGATCCAGTGCTGGCAGTCTCTGAAAGGTCCATGGTTGGGTTTTCTGGGTTCTCCCGCTCTCAAGCGTCAGAGGTGGTGGACGGCACCATTTTGCTGGGCGCAGGGGGACCTCAAGAAACAGTCATTGCGGCGGCCTCTCCGGTCAATTTTTCACCTGGAGACAGTGCGGGAAGCGGGGAAGGGGTTCATGCACCCAAGGCTATGCTTGGTTGAGCAAAGTTATGCCTACATGCACGGTTTTAGGATCTAATTAGCTTTTTGGACTGGAGCCCAGCAGATACGCCTCTTCACCGCATGCGTGCTGGCCACGCCCTCCCACTGCATCCTGTTAGTATGAGGGCTTCTGCACTTTTTCTTGACATCTCTCTTCTTCTGTCTGCGTACCAGTAGTTGCTTTGTCCATATATTCCCCGCCTGACTTTTTTTGTTACTTTTCCGTTTCTATTTTAATTTTTTTGGCTCTGCTTCATCCTGAACTTTCTGTCCTTGGGATTCAGTTTGTGGCACATCTATTTCCTCCTCAATGGAGCTTTTCAGGCTTTTTTCCATGGCCCGTGATCCCCTTGACAAAGTTGTTGATGTTAGATCTTTATGTTTTTGACCCCTTCATATTTTTTGTCTTGTGTGCACCTAGACTTGGAGGTTTTTGCATTAAGCTTTTGGTGTTTTCGCTTTTCTCTTCTCCGTCTCTTATATGATTGCTGTGCACTCCTTCTCCATGGTGTCATATTGTCGTTCTCTTCCTGTGCTGATATCTCAAGTATTTCATCTCGGGTTTTAGGCAACAGTTCTGTTGTTTGGTCTGCAGCCTGGGCTAAACGACAGAATTCTTCCACGATGGACTCAGATAGAGGAGTGGCGTCCACTGATCTACTAGGGCATGGTAAAGCTTCATCTATTTTAGTTTCTGTTTCCCGGTGTTTATGTGACTCTGTCAGAACTGAGATGGGACAAGAGATCCTTGATCTCCTTGTCTTCCTTCATCAATGAAGTCACTAGATCTTTTATCTCCCTCAACTCACCACTTTGTTTAGAGAATCTGTCTTCCATCTTCATCAACATGGGCAGTACTGAGCAGTTTATTACATTGCTTTGACCCACAACAGTAAATTCAAATTGCTCAATATCTTTTGTTATCTCTATGAGGATCCCTGTGTGGTCTGAATGTCCCTTTTCAGTAGTTCAAACACCTTCACCAGTGAGTTGAGTACAAAGTTCAAGGCTGGTAAAGTTGGATCACCATCCCTTGAGTCTTGGCTCAAACTCCCCAAGGAAACACTTGTCCTGTAGGCTGGTTGACTCTGTTTTAATTCTTCAGAGGCTGCCGACTCCCTTCTAGATTCCTCTGTTGAGTTTAGCCTGTCTCCTTGATACAATGGATTTTGGATTAAATTAAACAAATGGTTGGGGGTCCGTGAAAAGTCCATAACTGACCCCAACAGTTCAGGTTGCCTATTTTCTGCAATCATGTTTGAATCTTGATATTGAGGCCTGAATGTGCTTGAAGTGATGGCACTCATACTACTGTGACTACGTCTTTGAAAAAAGCGATCAATAGTGCCTTTAATGTTTGTAGAGGACAAAGTAAAATCATGTGGTATTGTGGATGGAGGATTTCTCGTTTCCTCCACCCGGCTCTCTTCTGTTGGAACCATATTGACATGCGATTCTAGGTGGATTTGAACCTCCACTTGATTGAGGCCACCTGATGAAATAATAGGATTCAGTAGACCAATATTGTCTACTTCCATATGTGTGGATTTCTCCATGTAGGAGCCGTCCCATTGAGGAGCTCTAAGATCATCAGCGAATGGTCCACTCCTTAAGTTCTAGCGATTTGACATTTTATGTATGTGCAAGACTTCAATGAAAATGTTGTGGCATTGTCCACAAGACAAACCTAATATTGCTGGATTTGATAGGCTTGCTGTGTAGGTTTTTACTCAGTAACTAATTTTTTGTAAATACCTTCACGGTAAGAAGCGGTTGAAGCGGGGTCAATGGAGAACAATCTCCGACAGTCTCCTGTTTTTCTACCGCTGCCTCTTCTGTCTTTTGTTTAGACAGTTGATGATTACAGGCTAACCGCGAAGTCCACACCCTCTCATATGCTCCAAGCTGTGTGCTCAGCGTTTGAGTCTCAGGGTGTCTGCCCTGCACACCGACCAGAACTGTAAATTAGCATTTGTGTTTCATTTAATAGTCTGGAGGGCATACCGTAGTTGAAGCAGGTCGGCTCCACCAAACTACGATTTTCACGAATGACGTCCAGATATTCTAGTTCTTCCACACCACCAGAGCCAAACATCAGCAAAACAGCACAAGCACTGCGGCCTGGCTTCACGCCGCAAGGGCAACAGGTACTGTTTTTTGACTTCATGCTTTCTGGGGGGCGTGGCTTGGACCTCCCAAGTCCTTATAGACACAAGGCTCCAATGTGAGCTCAAATGCAGTTCATTTGTGTTCAGGATTCACTGTTTCCTCAGACTCCAGCAAGTGTAAATGCAATTGTAACAGCCTCTGCAGTCTTTACAGTCAGTTCACCTATTCCACCAGAGCCAGCAGCAAAACAGCACAAGGTATTCACAAAAGCACCGCCCTTTACACCACGGCCAGGCATTATATTTAATCCTGTTTGTGCAATGCAAGTCGCAGTGTTGGTCACGGTTTACCTACATTAGAAAGATACATTCGCAGTTATGTCTGATATTGCATAATTGCAATGTTCAAATGTAATTGTATTTTTAGAAAGATACATTATGTTGTGATAGTTAGGGCCTGATTTACAAAAATGTTTTCAATGGGGCTTCCCTATGTTAAAACATTTTTGTAAATAAGGCCCTTAGTTGTGATAGTATGTTAACATCTTTTATTTTCTAATAATGTGTATCAGATTTACAATACAGCCATTAACTATGAAACATCCATTAAGCCATGATTAGAAACATATGGCAAGCACACCTTCAAAAGCACACCTCCTTCTTCCACCACCTTCTTCCGTCGTAACCTATGTAATTTCAACCCTTCTCTCTTCCTCACTTCTTGTTGTTCCTCATTTCCCCCCTCCCTCACTGCTCCTCTCTTTCAGCCACGGAATCGTCCTCCACCTTAACTTCCTCCCGCACCTCTACTCTAGACCTTCTTTACCCTCTCTCCTCGTTTCGCCCTTCTCGCCTTCCTGCTCAACCTTGGCTTTCAGCTCATCTTTCCTCCATGCGCCGCCGCCTTAAGCGCCTCGAATGTTCTTGGCTCAAACACCCCATACCCTCCAACCAATCTGCATACTTCGACTATCACTCCCTCTATGACTCCTGTCTCAATTCTGCTAAGCGCACTTACTTCTCCGACCTTCTTCACTCTCAGTACTCCCATCCCCGCCGTATCTTTCAAACCTTAACTCCACTTCTTTCTCCTCCCACCCTTGATCATTTCATTGCCTCTCCTCTCACTGCCTCTGATCTTGCCACCTTCTACTCCAACAAAGTCCTCAACCTCTGACAATCTCTCTTCCCCTTCTTAATCCCCTTCTCCACCTACCCATGCCCCCTCCTCCCCCTCCCTTTTCTATGTACTCATTTACCCCTATCACTCAATCTGAAGTTACACTCCTCCTTTCCAAAACTCATCCCACTGCTTCTCCTGCTGACCCCATTTCCACCCCATATTAATACCCTATTTCACCTCCTTTTTTGACACCTGTCTCTCTACATCCAACTTCCCCACTCCTTTTAAGCATGCTACTATCAATCCCATTCTCAAAAAACCTTCTGCTAACCTCCATCTTGCATCCAATTATCGCCCCATCTCCCTTCTTCCCTTCCTCTCTAAACTTCTAGAACACATTGTCTATTCTCAACTCTCTACCTTCATTTCCAACCATTCTCACCTCCCCCCACCCAATCTGGATTTCGTCCTCTTCACTCCACGGAAACTGCTCTCATCTCTGTTCTCAACGCTCCCCTTTCTGCTTGCTACTCTAAGTATTCTTCTATTCTTATCCTACTGGACCTCTCAGCTGCCTTCAATATTGCTGACCACCCTCTTCTCCTTAATTCTCTCTCTTCATTTGGGCTTAAAGACTTCATTCTCGACTGGTTCTCCTCCCATGTCTCTAATCGCACATTTTCAGTCCCCTGAGGTGGCCGCTCCTCACCTATCTTTCTCAACCACTGTTTTCCCCAAGGTTCTGTCCTTGGCCCTTTCTCTTCTCACTCTATACTTTCTTCCTAGCTCCCAGTATCTCCTCCTTTGGTGTATCACACCATTTCTATGCAGAAGATACCCAGCTCTTCCTTTCTTTCTCCTCCTTCTCACCTGACATCCACCTTAAACTCTCTTCTTGCCTCTCTGCTATTAAATCTTGGATGTCCTCTCACTTCCTTTCTCTCAACGCAGATAAAATTGAGCTCCTTTTCTTCCCTGCCAATACTCTTCCTCCTCCCTCTCCTCCTCCCTTCATTCTCTTTCCCCCCTCCCAACTCCCCTTCTCGCCTCATGCCCGCAACCTTGGTCTCCACTTCGACCCCCACCTCTCTCTTTCTCACCACATTTCTCTCACTGCTAGATCTTGCCGCTTCCACCTCTACAACATCCGTAAAATGTGTCCTCTCCTAACCTTTCACGCTACTAAACTCCTAATCTCCTCCCTCATCTTCTTTAGAATCTTCTACTGTTCCACTCTCTTCTTTGGACTCCCCTCCTCTGACCTCTCGCCCCTCAAATCCATCTACCACCCCGCTATCTGCTCCCTCTGCCTTCTTTCACCTCACGATTCCATCTCCTTTTCCCTTGACTCACTAGGTTGGCTCCCTTTTCACTCCAAGCTTAAGTTTAACTTCCTTTGTCTAGTTTTCAAAGCCCTCTATTGTCTTGCCCCTCCCTATCTATCCTCCCTTCTCACTTTCTACACCCCTTCTCGTTCTCTCCATACTGCAGATCTCTTCCTTCTCTCTCTTCCTCCTCCACCCTGTGCCCTTTCCTGCTTCGCTCCTTCCAACTTCTTGCTCATTTCCATTGGAACAGCCTTCCCCTCCCCGTCCGCTCTACTACCTTCTACCCCTCATTTTGCACTTCTCTAAAATCCTACCTCTTCCATTCACCCCCTATCATCTTTCAGCTTACTCTCGCTCTCCATTGAATCCTCCTCCTCCTTCACCTTCTAACCCTCCTCTCTCACTCTGGTACCCCTCCATATGCATTTAACCTCATCAGTAATGTAAATTATTCCTTGTACTGTTTTCTGGTTTGATTCAATGTTATGTATTGCTTGTTGTAATTGCGTGGTCCTCATGTAAAGCGCTTTGGATTAAAGCGCTATATAAATCTAAATACAAATACAAAACCCTAACATTGTCATTATAATGCTGGTTAAGTCACTATATCTTAGACTGACCTTTTCTTTCAATGAATGAGAACTTTCTGCTCATCAATGAATTAATTACTGATAAAATCATTACAACAACACACATTACACTTTGTGCCAAAATACATTTTAACATTAGCAGATCCTGCCCCACTTAACGTAACATTTTGCATCCAAGAAGAGAAACATTCAAAACATGTGTTCACAATATTACAGCAAACATGATTCATTACATGCTTAACATATGAGAGGCGCAGACTCCAACAACTGCGTGAATATATTCAATTTAATAGCTAGCTTGGTCTACAGACTGCAACTAAGGCACAAGCAGAATGTTCCCCTTTCAGTAAATCACAATGTCAGAAACCTATGAAGCGAGAGAATAATGACACATCACTGAGGAGAATGTGTATTCAAGCACATTTGCTTTTCCCACAATTCACAGAATAGTTTTTATCTCCGTGCAGTGTATGATCAAAAACCTAACAATTTGAGAGACATGCTCTAGGCTTTTGTAATACTTTTAGGCATTGAACAAACTATACATTATTAGCTGACAAGTGCCTTCTTTGGTATAACATCTTTTCACAATATTTTAAATAACACAGTTCTGAAAGAATGCTTGATTTAAGAGAGCTTGCTAGGAGAGTGGTTGCCCTGTAGAATGCACAAAACGTATCTCTTTTTCAGAATGTGTACACAGGCTGTTGCATTTGCAAATGTTCCAAGCTGTACGGCCCCAAGGCATGCATTCAGACGATTTGAATGTTTGAATTGTACTGGTGTATTTGAGTACGTTTGTGTATCCTTGAATCCTCAGCAAATTTGGCTGCTATGCAAATACAAGGTATTGGTTACTCCTGGAGGAATGCCCACATTCATTCTCCAGATACCTGGCGATGGAAACACAAAGAAATATCCTAGCACATTTGTGAGGACTAGTTTAAGAGCGGACAATAGAAAACATATGAAGTTATCTCCTAACATCATGCAAAAGGACACACACATGTTTCTCTATAATATTCACATGTTTATAACTTCAAAAGGCTGGTGCCATTTAGAGGGCTCAGAGCAATTTCCAGATCCAGTTTTATTTCTCCAAAAAGTAATGCACCATTCAAAGGTTGATCTGTGTAGCATGTATACATCATGGATCAAGTTCTCACAACAATACACAATACTTAATAATTCTCCTAATTGGCCTTGGGTTGGTGATCCACACCCCATTTGCTGTGATACATTTTGTTTAGTTAATTGTAGGTTGCTTTGGCAATCTATCAATTACATTGTTCTAGCTTTATCATTAACACTCATTGGGAAACATTTTACAAGCAAGCACAGCAGCTCTCTCACTGCACGGTAGCTCTCTCACTACACAGTAGCTCTCTCACTGCAGATTTGTGTTCACTATGCACTACATGAAAAGTGTATGCAAAAACATATTTCATTAATGTGTATTTGATTCTGCGACTTTGTAATGTAAACATACCACCATACCACACTTCGTGGCACATACAAATCTAGAGAGTGAAGAGAGTAGTAGCCCCCTTCCGGGCAAGCCAATCCTTATGCATGTTATGCAACACTGTGTAATCTTATTCTATGCCATGTTTCTAAGCTGTACACAAGTTGTGTAATGTTTTGTTCTGTGTGGATCATGTTATTTAGTTCCCATAGTTAAATGCAAGTTAAATGGAATGTACCTGCATGTTGGTGGTTTCTCATTTTAAATTGTATGTACCTAGTGACCTTTGTTGGGGGAGCATGATGTTGGTTTCCTTTCATACTAGCTCAGTTAGGTCATGTTACATCAGGTTATATTACGTTGATGATTTGTTATGTTGATTTCCTTTGAATGTCTTACGTTTAAGCACCTCGAGAAGCCATAAAATAGCATGTAGCACTCCCTAAACACACACATAAAAAAATTAACAGAAGATAGACCTGGATATTTATTCTGATAACTGGACTCTAAGTCCCTGATTTGACCTAAGATTGACATGATGCCTTCCATTAACAGGACACAGTTACTCCAGTCCAGGTCGAGAAGGTTGTTCAAAGACTAGATTATGTAAAACAACTCCCATAAGCACCCATCCTTAGCCTAAGAGGAATCTTCCCTCAGACGCCACTCTAACTATAATGATCTTTTGAGGAATCAAACACCTCCAGGAAAACTGAACTGGGACTTCTGATTCTGTAGAACCTGTCTGTTTGGTGCTATTTGGGACGACACAGGGGAGAAAGTAGAAGGGCCACCCACCCCCTTTGTGTTTTTTTGGCCATGGTTTCAACATACCCAGGTTCGATGCAGCAATACAGAAGGTTCAAAAGCCTGAGCACTGCAGAGTTAAAGATATGTTTTTTGTTTTACCTTTATCACTCTACTCAAAAGCACAAGCCTAGGGATAGGCTAAGTGTAACATTCTTGTGGTAACCATGACATGCATGTGGAAAGCAAAACGATGTTGTTTGCTCACTTTTAAAGGTTGGATTTGCAAACATGGCAAATTTGCATGTCCAACATTTAACCCCTCTTTAATGGTGTTGGGAGCTCATGAAAGTAGATAGAAGGGCCCTGCCCTCTGTGTTTTCTTGGGCATGGTTTCAGCATGCTCAGGATCACCATGACACTGTGAAAGGCTCAAAAGCCTGACCAATGCTGAGTAAGAGACAGTCTATGTGTTCTTAAGAACGTTACCAGGAAGTACACATTTCGGCTTGGTCAGTAACCATGACATAAGTGATGAAACAACGAAAAGAGGTGGATTCGCTAATGTTTTAGGTATGTTATGTTATCACTATTTATAAAGCGCACAGTCACTCAAAGGTATGGGTATTCAAGCATGGCAAATACGCATTTCTGACATACAAACCTTCCCAAATATTGTTGAGGACATAGAGCACTAAGTAGAAATGCTTTACCATATTTTCTTGGCCATGGCGTTAACAGGACCAGGCTCATTATGTTACTGTGGAAGGTTTAACAGCCTGACCATTGCTCAGACAAATACAGACTGTGTGTGCTTAAGCACTTTGCACAAAATCACAAGCCTAGGACTTGTTCAAGTATAGAATCTTTGTCGTAACATGTCATAAATCGTCGGCGGGATTCATAATCGAAACACTGGTAGAGGACAATGTCATTGCAAAGGTATTATTGTTTACGAGGGTGAGCCTTACTCCCCTCTAGCTGGTGAGGCTGACTACATTAATCTGGTACAGCAAAGAGTATGCATAGTAAGCCCTAAACAAATAGTTAAAAGATGTTGTTGTTATTTTGGAATAGATTTAGCATTAATGATAAGACAACTGCCCCTCTGATTGATTTCTGTCTGATCTGGAAGCCAGTGCTTTTGGGTATCTACTATGTAAGGGGCATTAAAGGATTCTGCTCAGTATTATAATTATTTTCCTAGCTTGAGTAGTTGGGAGCTTGAGATATTTTGTTATGAATGTTATCTTTATTAAGTAACAATTATTATACCTAACTCCTAGCTTACAAAACCTGATATCAGTGGACACATGTCAATTATTTCTCCTCTTACCCTCCCCTACCACTTACCCCATGTTCTCCCTAGACATACTTCTATATTCATCCTACTCTTGGGGTTGACACTTCTTTCAGCTCGCTTAGCAAACTCAGCGCTCCCCCTTGACACAGGGATTGTTTATTACAAACTAATCTGGTGAAAGCCTTCCATCTAATAGGTCCTGCTTAAGCACCTCTGAATTCCATGGCGCAAGCACTCACCAACTAACAATAGTACCACGCTTTCTGGTCTAGATATTGCCATCACACTAAAATGCTGCTCTAAACCGAGCTGTACTCCCCTGATTCATTCACTCATGCTCACCATTAACTTATTGCATATAGGAAACACACATCCCTACTTCAACAGCCATATGTCCTCCCATTCATCCGAATCTTTTCTCTTTCTGATTTTCGCCATTCCCATGAGTAATAAATCTTACCTATCACCTCCTCTACAACTTCCCCTTTTCCCTTTTCCCTTTCACAGAATAAGGTCTGGCCGACACCCTGGCAGATTACAACATGCCATCATTCAGAAAAGGCAAGGTGCCGTAAGACCACTATTGTGGTGATGGGCACAGTATGAATATTAGATAACTGTGGTAGATCAGATGAAGGAGGCAGACCAGTTTTTGTCATGATAAATAAGTTGTTTATTTAAATCATAAGAAAAAGCCCTTTATATACCAATTGCACTGGCGTGCCTACCTAACACAACTAACATGGGTGCTCATCTTCAGTAGTGAAGTCCAAAAAGAAAACAGTCTGTCCTCCACTTCAAAACTGATCTATCCTGACCCTACCACTAAGAGAAAACAACAACACATCCAGGAGAATGACTCTCTTCTCCTGGATAGGCTTTGCTCAGCCCTAGTAGCTGCTTCTTAGATAGTACTTGTCTATTTCATGGATTCATTTGTACAGTTCTGATGGACTCTGCCTCCTTTCTGGTGTCCCTCTTCCTTCTTGAATTAGACTTTGTCTCGTCATGTCTTTGGTATTTTATTCCCCTGTGCTATGCTTTCTTGAAGTGTCTTGTTATTCTTCTTCTTCCTTATTTCTGCATAATCAATGGGATTCAGATCACATTTATCTTGTCCTAACAAACTGCCCTTCTCCTTACATCGAATACAGCTCTCCAAGTAACTATGTTTGCTCCCCTGTCCAGCTCATCTCCTGTTGTACTAAGCGAGGCAGGTTTGACTGTCAGTTTCTTTCTTATGGGCATTAGACCTTAAACTGAGACAAGCAAGCTGAGTCTCAGAGTAATTCTCTCTTTCATGGGCACTTGTTCTTTCACTGGGATTAGTAGGTTCATTGTTGCAGTGCACCTTCTTTTATGAACACTTTTTTTATTTCACTGGGACGAGTAGGCTGAATGCCATAATTGTTCTCACTCTTATGAGTACCTTTCCTTTCACTGGGACAAGTAGGCTGATGGCCGTAGTTATTCACACTTGTATAAGTACATGACCTGTCACTGGGACGAGTAAGATGAGTGCTGTAGATAGTCCCACTCGTGCAAGTACTAGTCCTTTCACTGGAACAAGTAGGCCATGTGTGTCCTTGGTCCCTGTGTCTCCACGGGGTCTCCCACCTTTCCTGTTACCTTGTTGTTCATGAACTAGTGTCACTTGGTTTTTCTCCAGGATCGGGACGACACTTCGAGTTTGAATGGTGCCTGCAGGGCCAGTGAGGAAATGGTACCAGTGTTGTTTTTGGACTGAACGATCCACCAACCACTGGTCAAGCCACCACTCTCCTGGTTCTCCTTCACTCGGGGTTCTCTTCCCCTGCATGGTTCGGCTCTCTGCTCTCTCTGTGCCTCCGGGTTGCTTCAACAGGCCATATCCTTTCGACAGAGGATTGCCCTGTTCTCAACAGCTTCCACATTTTGGCTTATTCAATTTGAACTTCCCAGATTGCACACCCTTTCCATAGTCCTTCTTCCCTTCTTTTTTATGCTAACTTTCTGGGTTCTCCCCAAAAGAGCATATTTTCCTCTTTCCGCTGAGCATTCTTTCTTGTTCTTGCATTCTTAATGGTCCCAGTTTGGTTGCCTTCCAACCATTGGGCAATCAGCATTAAGCGCTCACCTCTCTTCTTCTTCTTCTTAGTATTTTCATCAAACATTTCTTCAAGTTGATGTGTGGTGTAATGTTACATTAAAAAACAGTGGCTTGTTCTAATGGATTTCTCTGAACAGGTTTGAAAACTTGTCGAGAACAGGAGAGGAAGAATGTGAGAGCTCTCAGTTGGACACTGCACAGCACTAAATGAACTGCCAAAATATCTGGCAAAGAAAAGGGGGACAGATGTGGTTACAAAAATGGCTTTACAAAAAGAGAATAACACTGACATTTCACTGTATTCCACAGCTTAGTTGTGTCAATACAAATCAAAGCAGGACTTCTGTTTAAATCGTCTTTAACACAAGCTACATTGATGAAACGCTTGGTGCAATACAGTAGTTCTCCCACACAATTGAAAAAAAGACTGTTAGTCATTAAAGTGACAGTGCAAATGTATTAAATAAAGTGCCTAAGTGCAATTAAACTGTGGTGATGAAACTAAAATGGATTCCATAGAAAACAGGTGTCAGGAAAGAAGACTGTTGATAATTATAATCCTATGATCTATGCAATGTGGATAACAGATCATACCTTAGCGTTCATTATGGAAGTAATAATTTAATTTGAAATTATCCAAACATATACAAAGGAAACATTCCCATTGGTACATGTGTACAACATGTTACACGAGACAACAAACAGTAAGAAGCAAAGGGAAAATGAATTCACATAAAATATCATATTTCAGTGTCATTCATGCATTTCCTGTATACCTAAATGAACATTCATGAAAACATTAATGGTAATTAGTAAATTTCCAGATGTTTTGGGTCCATGTCACTATAACAATGCAAACTGTTTCCATATCTGGATTCAGAATTCATACATTTGAGGAACAGTTACCAAGGAAAAGGTGATAATGATTCAGCCACCTGCCCCAGGTAGACCTCTCATCAATTAATATATAAACTGATTATGCTGGGCTGTACCCTCAGGAACACATTCTAATCTTAAAGAAAAATAGGGAAAATGCATCCAGATGCATTCTTCAAAGTTGAGTGTCACAGTTTCTCCCAGTTCTATGGATGGATCTATGTTTCTCAAAGAACAATGCAGCACACATCAAGTTTCCTGCACAATCTCAAAAGTTTGACTTATGGTAGACCAATAAAATACCATCTGCACAGATTTGTTTTCATAGCATGGAGGCTAACCGCGCCCTGTTTCAGTTAATAATTAACAATGGGAGAAATCTAAGGCACACAAAATAATAAAACAGTTCATTTGAATTGCACAACAAGAAATGGTATTGCCATTTATAACTTCCCCACAAACTGGTCATTTTAAAAAGGCCTAAGCCCCGCCCACCTGGTGCCTTCATGCCTGCCGCTCTTTTTCACCACTTAGCAAGCCCTGTCCAGCTGGTGCCTTCCTGCTTCCCGCTCTTTTTCACCACTTAGCAAGCCACGCCCACCTGGTGCCTTCCTGCTTTCCGCTCTGTTTCACTACTTAAGGAGCCCTTCAGCTTCTTTTCCTTTGCAGATGGGGAGCAGTTGCAAGTGGATCTAGGTCACCTGGCCTAAGCCCCGCCCACCTGGTGCCTTCCTGCCTGCCGCTCTTTTTCACCACTTAGCAAGCCCCGCCAAACTGGTGCCTTCCTGCTTGCCGCTCTTTTTCACCACTTAGCAAGCCCCACCCACCTGGTGCCTTCCTGCTTCCCGCTCTTTTTCACCACTTAGCAAGCACGCCCACCTGGTGCCTTCCTGCTTGCTGCTCTTTTTCACCACTTAGCAAGCCACGTCCACCTGGTGCTTTCCTGCTTGCCGCTGTGTTTCCCTACTTAAGGAGCACTCCAGCTTCTTTTCCTTTGCAGATGGAGAGCAGGTGCAAGTGGATCTAGGTCACCTGGCCTAAGCCCTGCCCACCTGGTGCCTTCCTGCCTGCCGCTCTTTTTCACCACTTAGCAGGCCCCACCCACCTGGTGCCTTCCTGCTTGCAGCTCTTTTTCACCAATTAGCAAACCCCGCCAATCTGGTGCCTTCCTGCTTGCTGCTCCCTTTCACCACTTAGCAAGCCCCGCCCACCTGGTGCCTTCCTGCTTGCTGCTCTTTTTCACCACTTAGCAAGCCACGCCCACCTGGTGCCTTCCTGCTTGCCGCTCTGTTTCCCTACTTAAGGAACCCTCCAGCTTCTTTTCCTTTGCAGATGGGGAGCAGGTGCAAGTTGATCTAGGTCACCTGGCCTAAGCCCAGCCCACCTGGTGCCTTCCTGCCTGCTGCTCTTTTTCACCACTTAGCAATCCCGCCCACCTGGTGCCTTCCTTCACCATCACCGTCTTGTGGCCAATGCTGGATTTGACTTTTATGGACTTCATTCATTCACGGTGTGTCACTCTTTCTCAACTCTCATGCTGGACTTCCTTTGCATCTTGTACTCATGGTGGCCCTGAATCATGCTGTTCCCATCTTCATCTTGTATCCTGGCTTGCAACATTATGTGTTACTACTGACTTCTGCAATTGTATTTACTCTCCACTCTTGCTTCTCCACTCTTTTTGACTGCTTACTCTCTGTTCTCTCCTCCTTTCCCTTCTCCCTTTTCCTATCTCCTCGCCTTACTTTCTTCTATGCACTTACTCTATCAGAATTGTCCCTGGACCTAATATGATAGCAACCTTGTCTGTTTCCTCTACCCTCCCATTACTGTTTTTTTTTCTCCCCACCACCCCTCCAGCACTATCTGAAATGTCGTCAGGCCTAGTATGATAGTCGCTTGTTTTGTTCCTCTCCTCCCTTTCTGCACCACTCTCCCTCACCTTTTGTTTTTCTCCGGCTCTACCAGAAATGTTTTCAGGCCTTGTACAGTAGTCGCCTGTCTGTTTCCATTTCCTTCCCACTCTCCCCCTCCCTTCCTTATCTATGTCTTAGCTCTTGCACTATCTGAAATGTCGCCAGGCCGAGTACGATAGTTAATTTCACATCCTTACTGTTCATGGCCTGTAAGAATGTGGTTGTATTTTCCCTCGTTCCCTCCCTTGCCTTGAAGCGCTTTGAAACACATTGTGTATAGGCACTATATAAATAAACGATCATATCATATCAAAAAAGATTGTAGTTCAGTGCAACATTCCCCACAGTATTAGACTAAACATGCTATTAACATTTCAATTATTAACACATGTGCATAATTCAATAACTTTGTCTTTTTTATTCTATTAGTGCATGTCAGCTATAAAAGAAGCAGAGATTAGTTTTGCACAGAAATAATGCATTAGAAAGACTGTTAACGTCAAATAGAATTGGGGATTTAGTTCTTATCACTTGATTGATTCATAATAGACTTGCATGGCTGAGACATCGCTTAGAGAAACTCCCCTTAATTTTCTCCTGATTTTGACCCTTCCAATTCCATCCTTATGTTTTTTTCACCACGGCTCATTTATATAGACGTAATGACGGCAGATAGTACATGAATTCAAAGAAATACATATCATATAAATATGACCAATCGCAGTGAGGAAGAAATGCTATGCCTGGGGATTGTCAATGGGTTTGTTAAATCGCCTCTGACCTGTAGGTGAAGATCTTAGCACAACTAAGCACCGGAAGAATAGTAGACCGTCTGATGTTGGTATAAGCAGGACAGAACAATACAAAATGTACCACGTCCTCCCTAACAACACCACATGCTGGGCAGTCGACCTCATCAAAATGCCTGCTGCATTTTGTTGTTGTTCCCCTCAACTGCAAACAATCAAATCTGGCATGGGTGAGCAGCCAGCGTAGAGCCCCAGATTAAATAGGGCAAAATTTCTTCCACCAGTCTGGTCCATGCATTTGCTCTGTCTGAATCGGTATCGAACTCCATGACATCTCTTTTCCTTTAAATCACTACTCAAATATTGCTTTTATAGGATCTCATTTGGCTTTTAGACAACATATTCACTGAGGTGAAAGTGCCCGAATATTTCTACTGGACAATCCTCCATCAATATAGGAGAGTGAAGGGATCTTCATCCAACTGTCCATGACATTATGAATTTAATAATAAAATGGCATAATGATGCATACTCATTCGCCCAAACCCTGAACCAATTCCTTACTGGAGCCAAATCCCACTGGTCCTCCCAAAATTCCACACCCAGTTCCCTATGGATAGAGACACAAGGAGCCAAACGTGGAAGTCCCAATAGCCTTCTCAAAAAAACATTCTCTTTCACCTGAATCTCAGGGGCTTTCTGAAAGCCCCAAAGCGGTGCTCTATACAAAGTGACTGCTTTCGACAGAGCAGAGTACATTTTTAGGACAGCATCCAAGGGGTGTCCCTTACAGCGGGACAAAAAATCGAGAAATCCCTCCCACTTGTGGACTAAACTTGGCGGAGTGTCTCTTAATATATGCCATTCCCATGATTGTCTCTGAAAATCTAACCCCTAGATAATCGAATTCCTTCACTCTGGAAATGACTTTCTCATTGCAGAGCATGGGATGCATCTTCGCCAACCTCCTACGTACTGTGCATCCCATTACTTCATATTTCTTGGTGTTGATTATAAGCCCTAGATCTTCAATGAAGGGCGCATATAAGGAGATCAGCACCTGGAGGGCTCTTGGGGTTCTGACAATTAGCACCCTCATGTCCACCAAAGCCTTTATAAGGCCATTTATATAGAGGGTGAAAAGGATCAGAGCTAGGACACACCCTTGGCGGACACCACATCTTACCGAGAAACATGCAGTGCAGTGTCCCCCCACACCACTGTGCACACACACCACATTCTCACTATGCAGTGCATGAAATACCACCAAGATATTCTTCGGGCACCCCATGGAGCCAAGCACGGTCCACAACCTTGATCTATCAACCTTGTCGAAGGCTGTGCTCAGATCCATGAAGGCCAGGTACACTCCTTCTCCCCTACAGAACACTGAATTAGAGACAAGTAGATAAAGATTGAGGCTCTTTTCCATGGTACCCACCCCAGGCCAAAATCCAAACTGAATGACCTCTCCATCTGCCAGGACTCAATATGCCCTAGCAGAACTCTTCCAAAGATTTTAAACAAGGTTTCCAAAAGTGAGATCGGTCCATAGGACATGTGCTTTATGGATCCCCCTTCTTAAAAATGGGGAAAATGATAGCTGACTTCCACGAGGCTGGGTATAGGCCCATGTACATGCAAGCATTAAATAACCTAGTCAGCAAAGGAGCCCAAAGTTCCAAATGATCCTGAAAGAGATCTGAAGGGATAGCATCAGGGCCCGGTGCTCGATTATGGGCCTGTTACATGGTGTCCCGAAAAACCTCCTCTAACCCAAACTGTAAAGGAGGGTAACTTCTCCCTTGACTTGAGACTCGCCACCAGACAGGTCACCAAAGTGCTCCACCCATGCCACATCTTCCATAGACCTGCCACTAGAACTCTTCCCTTTTGAGCTGGATACACCCCCTTTCACAAACACACAAAACAACTTCTGGTCATTCCTACTCTAGGCATACAGGAAGCCCTCCCATAGCTTCCCTTCTGTCGCCTGTTTCCTTCTTTTTAGCTCTCCACAATATTGCGCTGTGGCCTGGGTGATCTCCTTTGTTGCGCATATCGGAGCTTTCAAGACCCTTAAAAGAACTCTTTTGGCGGCAGTACAGGTCTCATCAAACCACCCTCTATAATCAGGCTTATTCTTCCTCTTGTGGGAGATCGTGAGCCTCTTGGCCTAGAGCTCCTGTAACTACATAAGCTGTGCTACTACATGGCCAGCCGATGCAGTACTATCCAAAATAATGTAAATAAGGGATAGGTTTTCCCAAAAAATATGTAAATGTAAATTTGTTTCCCGTATTCTTTCCCATTTAATTCTCCTAGGCGTAACTGAATGCAGATTTACCAGGCATTTCTGGGGTATCTTTGTTGCCCAACACCTCTATCACACCCTTCAATTTTAGACATATAGGCTGATGGTCACTGCTGACCTCCATCAGCACATCAAAGCCCACAACCCTGTTCCACAATTCTAGGGAAATACAGAAATAATCAATCGTCGAGGAACCCAGATGATTGTGGAATTTACGATCACCCGGTATGTCCGGGGTTATATATACATTCACTGTGCATATTTCTCATTCACGGAACCAAAAACACATTCAGAGACGTTAGGCACACACCCGTTCATCTATCATCTTCGGGGAGGGGATATTCAGTATCCAATCCTCCGAAGGGTCTAGTTTCAAGCGGAACACCTGGACCAATTTTAAGGTTAAAATCTCCTCCCCAAATGCATAATTCTTTACCATTCCTCTCATTATGGAATAACACCTTACCTTGGCTAACATATCTGCCTCAGCCTTATGCGGACTATTATAGAAGTTCAGAATAAGTATTGTATCCCCCTTGGGGGTGTGAGGTGATGAACCTGAAGATAATTCAACTTGGACTCCACTACCCGAATCCTGTAGGCCAACAAAACCTTATTCAAAATGACCAGCCCCACATCACAACTGCCCCTTTCCTTCTTTCCTGCTGGTATCCCATATGATATTTAACCATCTAACCATGGTGTGTCCAGGGCCCAGGTCACATGCAAGGGAATTACATCATGGGACTTCAAGAACTCCAAAGTGTCCTCCCCATCAAATTTACCCCTTGCCACCGCTATATTCCAAGTTAGAAAACTAGACACCATGGGTGCTAAATTCAATGGTATTGGTTACCTCAAGATCTCCCGACCAAAGTCCAAATCCTCACAAAAGGCTAGGGCCCAATACCTGTTGGCTAACTATAGCCCTCTGGTGGTATACATCCCTCCCCTCTGCTGGTTTACTATTTCAAAATTGGGATTAGATCTCCACCCTGTTGAAGTTCTTTGGCCAAAAGGAAGGTGCAGAGGCCATTGGCCCCCCTCACTGGGCAAGAGTAGAAGAAATCAGGGGTGACTATCTTACTGAGGAGACTATAGCCATTTGGTTTTAAACCTCTGGACAGATTAGAATTCACCAGATAGCTGACTATTGTTGGGTCAAAGAAGGAAACCACAATAGAATCCCCCTCTGCCCCTTTTTGTCTTAGTCTGCACATTCTTCTTATCTTGCTTCTGGATCAGCAACGATGGGAGAGAAGGTCTTTCCTTTATACAACTTCACATCAACTATGTGCAACCAAGCTCTTCTTCCTTGTATTCTAATAGCAGAAGGGGACACTTCTTCGATAATGAAAGGACCATGAAAAAGTGGCTCATGTCACTTTCTGGTAACATTTTCAATCAACACTAGGTCCCCAGAATATAATTTAGGTGGCGGTAATAGTTCACTTGGATTGGTTGCTGAATTATCTTCTTCCCTGTTCTTAGACCGACCCCCTTGGATGCTCGACTTGATCTGAAATTAAAGAAATACTAGAGGTCATACACGTCAAGAAATCATGCATCTCATCACCTAAAGTTTTTGCTACACTCTGGGCATCACTCTTACTCCTACACAGAGGTGTAAGGGGCATTCTCATTTGATGCCCTGCCACTAGTTTGTGCTGGGTGAGGTGGTGGTCTGATCCTGGCTGATTCCCGAAGGGCATATAAAGCTAGGGGTAGGCAATACAGCCATCCCTTTTTCAAAGTCAATTGAATCTTGCCAATCATTTCTTTGTGGGGGCCGTTGAGTCTCTCACACATTCCATTCGCTTGTGGCTGATAAGCAGAAGAAAACTTGTGTTTTATGCTGAATAGAAGCCATATCTGTTCATTGACAGGATACGTCCCATTATCAGATCTTAGCACCTCACACGCACCCCACCTCAGGAATACTTTGTGCACTAAAAATGTTGCTGCACAAGTGGCATCAGGGTGTGTACCCGGATTTGCCTCGATCCACCTAGAAAAGGAACACACCACCACTAATAGATACCTTTATCCATTACATGTCTGCAGCATAAATGCTGAAATGGACCATTCGGTCTAGGAGTTACTCCTCTAATTGTTCTCAGTGTATGCTCAGCAGTAAACCCCACTGAAATATGCTAAAGGTTTGTACCCTAATGTGGTTCTTTGGGTAAGCACTGCTGTCATGACTGTCCCATGTGTGTGCAAAAACAAAATAAAATTCCTAAGCATAATTGGGAAATCATAAAACAGGAGCTTTACAATTTGATTTTTTCAACTCCTCCAATCCTTCCTCCATTTCTTCACTCCATTTTACCTTTGTTTTACCAACGTGTGCTTTCTTTAATGCTTGCTGAAGAGGCCATGTGTATGTACTATAATCAAATACCCAGGCTCTAACATATTTGCATAAACCCAAACATTGTTGCATCTGTCTTACTGTGTTTGGTTTTGAGGTTTTCATATTTGCCTCAGCTCTCTCAGGTGTCACTTTCCTTAATGCAAAATCAACTGACCTACGTATAACACATCTTCTTGGCAGTATTGTAACTTTTCCTTGTCTACATTATATCCCTTGTCTGCTAGAATAGTCATTAATTGGATAGAGTCCCGTCTGCAATCATCTTCTTTGGTGCTGCAAATCAAAATGTCATCTACGTACTGTATAACAGTGCTTTAGAGATCAGAATTGCCTAGATCCATCTGTAGGACTCTATTAAAGATCATTGGAAACTCACAGTACCCTCTAGGCAGCCTAGTATGTTTCAGTCTTTTTTGGCGAAATGTAAATGAAGTCAAGTCTTGTGAGTCCTTGTGCAACGGGATCAATATAAACACATTTTTCAAATCGATCACCGTGAAATATGAAGCTTTCACTGGGATACTGCATAATATTGTCACCGGATTAGGAACTAAAGGAAACTCTAAATCTGCAATCTGGTTAAGAGGTTTCTTATCCTGAATACATCTCCATGACCCCCCTTTAGATTTCTTAATCAGATATACCATAGTATTACACAATGCTTCTGATGGCACCAGGATCCCCTGATCCATCAGTGCTGAAATAGTCTGAAATATACTTCATCAGCTTCTCGTACCTTTTTGCTCGAGGTAAAATAGCTACTGGCTTAAGCTATATTTTAACCTCCTCTATCCCCTTCAATAAAACTAAGTCATAAAGGCCTTTAGTCCAAAAGGCACTCAGCACATTTTCAAGATCCTCCTGAAAGAATGCTGGTCATTGCTGCATTATCGCCATTCGCTGTGGGACTTCACTGTTCTCCAATCTTATCCAGTATGTAATTCTCATGAAGAACACTACTTCATCATCACTTCTGTCTTCCCAGAACATATCGTCATCAGTTATGTCAGTCAAACTGTGCCCTTCTTTAAGAGCTATCACTGTTCTCCATGGTCTACCCTCATGTTCTATCCCTTCGAGCATTGTCATTTCCATTCATACTATGGCTGCTTCCAATTCTATAAGAATAGTCAGTCCAACCTCCTCATCCCTAGGTATTTGTGGTCTAAATAGAAACTCATCAGGTATTCTCACAACCTTTCCCAACTAGGCCAGGCAGCCACGTCATTAAAATGCTGACCCCATATAGAAAAATCTCTGGATCTACTGGAACCCTAACAGAGCTACTTGCCCTGTGAACAAACTCTCCCAAA
Source organism: Ambystoma mexicanum (assembly GCF_040938575.1). NCBI lineage: Eukaryota > Metazoa > Chordata > Amphibia > Caudata > Ambystomatidae > Ambystoma > Ambystoma mexicanum. Next base: position 594,804,228 of record NC_090927.1, read on the forward strand.
TTTACATAGTGTATTCCTAGAGTAAAGCACACAATTCCTCGATCAGTAAATTAAATTGTCATGTTACGTTTTGTCATTAAATCTCTTCCCAAAATATTAACCAGTGTCTGTTGTGAATATAACAAGGGAACAGACATGTCACATTCTACTATGGAGTCTGGTAATTTGTCAGTAAAAGGAACTTGAATCGTAGCTCCAGAGAACCATTGAGCATTCATGGCAATACATGACATTGGTTATTTTCCCTCCCGTATACACGAACAAGTTGCTCCAGTGTCTACAAGAAAATAAAAGGATTTGCCTCCTATCGTCCCATCGACCCTTGGTTCCTCTTGGGGGTCTGGTGCCACAGATAGTACTGAACACATCAAGTCAGCCTGTGAGCTGTCCTATTGTGGATACAAGCTCATACCCGTCCATGTGTCAATACTTGTCCTGTGTTTGAATTTTGAATACTGTTGCGGCTGCCTTTGTGGCAGATTGGTTTGTACTTGTCCGTGCTGTTGTACTTGGTGTACTTGTGGTGCTTGTCTCTGATAAGAAGTGTGATGTTGGGAAAAGTCCTCTCTAGCCTGTGTGCTGTATGGCAGAGGAAGAGGATAAGATATCATCCCTCTGGAAAACTGGCCATTGTGTACATTCCCTTTGCTCCAACATATGCGCGCAATATGTTTTGCCATTCCACAATTCCACCATACTGGAGGAACTCTCCTATTTGTCCCTCCATGGTTATACCCTCCCTGAGTACTCTGGTTCTCATTTGTGTACTTTGAAACCCACCTTAATTATTTTGAAATCTGTCTCCTCTTCCTCTTTAACCCACACCTCTGCCTCGTGGGATAAACCCATATCCACCTTGGTCCATTGGACATGAATTATTCACCTGCAATGTACGCATTGCTTCCTGCATTCCCAATCCTTCTCCGCTTGTCAGTACTACCCCTTCTATGGCAAATGTTTGAATTTTTTTTTAACTAACTTGGCTTCCTCGATCTTCCTGTTTTCTTGTTTTTCTCTTGTAATAACCGACAATGATGCACTATCATCAACTGTATCTCAGCCCATGGCTTTGCTTTCATCCCCTTTTTCCCACGGCTCGCGGGTTTCAAGTTGCCATTTCTCCTGAATATCCTGAACGTAAGCAATAGGATCTTCATCTTCCATCATTTTACGTGTCATAATTACACCCATATCAGATGTGTCAGGGTAATGCACCCTGAGTGCCCTCCATACATCTGCACTACAATTATTAAACAATGCTCCATCATGCGCTGTGTTTTGTACAGTCACACTTGAATATCCCGCTCTCCTCAATATGTCATCTGAGCTCTCTCCAAGAATGGCTGCTAGGAAACCTTTTATGTCCCCTATGGCCCGCATATTTCCTCCTGTCATTTTCTCTAATTTGTATATCCATTTCCAAGTGCCCGAAGTCAAACTAGGGAGCCATCTGTGGCCATGGAATGTATTGCGGTCCTGCTCCCCCTTTCTCCAATAAGGGAAACTGTGCAAACCCCATCCCATAGTTGGTTCCTACTATTGGTCTATCCATGGTATGGATAATCGTCCGTGTCTGTCTCCTTGTCAGTAATGACCTTAACCTGCTTACATATGGTGGAGAATCTCCCTTCTCACTATGTGATAGTCCTCACGGTCGCTCAGGATATGCTATGGGATCTGGCGTTATATCTTTTGATTGTTCCAAATCTCACTTGCTTATCCATCTGCAGACTTCCTTCAGGGGTGCCCGTGCTACATCCTTCTGCCCCAACAACTGACTTTTCTTTCCTCGTCTGACATGTCTAGTCCCCAACTAGTGTGACTATGAATCCTCTAACCCTTGTCGAAGTACTCAAAGACAATGCCCAACATTCTTCACTGAACAGGTTTCCCTCCTCACTTCATAATTGAGGTACTGGGGATTGAGCACAATTTCCTCGAGTTCCATACTCACTACCTCGCCTTAACTGTTGATAGACCTTATCGATCCTTTCTCCAATGCTTTCCCTATCAAATGTTTCCTCTTCTAGTGCTTCTCTAGATACTGCTTCTGTCACTTCCTTTATCAGAACAACCTCTTCTACCCTGTCCCATCGAATTTCTGTGCTCAGCCTCATTTGTTCCTTACGAATGAGACTGGCATTGAGACCTCGCTGTCTCCTTTTCTGGTCTATTTCTTCATCTACCACCCTTCACTTTCCCACATCCCTTCTAATTCTTTCTTCTGCTTGCCTTCGTTCTTCCCCTCTCCTTACTCCTCCCCTCCTTTCCTCTTCTTCCTTTCATCTCTGTAATCTTTGTACCTTAGTCTTTGTGCTTCCTCCTCCTCTTTCTTTCTTTCTGTACCTTTCTTCTATCGCTTTGTCTATTATTGTATTTTCTTTGTTCATCTGTCCGTTCTCTGGTTTTCTCTTGCTCCTCATGATATATCTGCTGTTGTCACTCCCTGCTTTTCTTTTCAGTTCATCCTTTTTTAATCTTTCTCTCGTTCCTTATCCTTTCTTTTTTGTTCATCCTTATCTTCTCTTTGCCTAACTTCCCATCTATCTTAAATAATATTTGTCCTCCCATCCATTCGTTTTATATACGAGCGCTACCTAGTCAGCCTTATCTTTTTCTCCCTTCCATCTCTTAATCTCCCTATCTATTTCTGTCGACAAATTCGATCGTTCACCTCTTTCTTTCTTGTCTTGTATAATCTTGTAAATCTTTCCTTTCTTTTATTCTCTCCTGGACGATTGTCACCACTGTAAGTGGGGGGTTCATATATCAGATTACTGTACCCTGTCCCTGCTCTTAATGCCTTAAAAGGATACACTCCTATCTCTTCCGTAGCAACACCCTTTGCTACAGGCAAGGTAAAGGGATCCCAGGGCTCAACACCTTCCCCCTTATGCTGATTATGCATCCACTCCTCAGGTGGTGAATCTTCTCTTTCCTCTTGATACATCTTCCAGAGCTCTAAAATCGCTATTCGTTTCTCTAATTTCTTCAGTGTGCGCAGCGTGCAAGTATGTGGTCATGTGTTGCAATTCTGCTCTTGACAATGATCCTCCTTGTGGCCATGGCATTAACATTTTATCTGTTCTGCCCTTTATCCATTCTGCACTGTACTGTTTGAGCTTGGGCATGTGTTTTGGCAGTGTGTTGCATCAGTGCATGAGAGGAGTATCCCCCATAATGACAAGTCTCAATTGACTGTCAGTACTCACCAGAACGTTAAATAAACCTTTTACCTTGGCTTAAATGACCACTTTTCAACATTTCACAACAACAAATATGGCACCAATCACTTTACTGCACTGTTACTTTTTCAATTCTTCGCAATCGCTATCGCTTTTAAATATTTTACTCAACAAACAACATGTATACCACTCCAACATTACACATTATAAACACTGTGATCACCACTTCCCTTACCTTTTCTTTTTACCCTGTACAGGGTTTGAGACATCACCTTACATAGTCCTGTCTACGTGTGTTAAATTTCAATCTAACCCCGTTGGAATTTGAAATGTCTCCTTCTGATTCCATTGAATTAGCTTTTCCTAGGCAGTCTCTAGTACCGATAAAATTAATTCTCGTTTCTCAAAATTATTACAATCCCGTCACTTTATTTGCCATTCCGCTTAGTCTACTCACCATCCGTTAATTGACTCGAGGCCTTCAGTATCGAGTCCTCCTCCAATTCGACCACTTCGCCATCCGTCTGCAGAGTGCCTCTGGAAACTGTGTGGAATTTTGTCAAAGCGGGACTGGCCCAAAGTCTT